>NC_132786.1:12500-322500 GCF_048418805.1 Vulpes vulpes | reverse complement strand
AGGGATAGGATATGGGTTAGAGTTAGGGTTAGGGTTAGGTTTAGGGTACTGGTTAAGGTCAGGGTTAGTGTTATGGTATGGGTTAGGGTTTGGGTTAGGGTTAGGGATGGGGTATGGGTTAGGGTTAGGGGGAGGTTTAGGTTACCTGTTAGAGTTAGGATTAGAGTCAGGTTAGGTGTAGGGTTAGGTTTAGGGTACCTTTTGGGTTAGGGTTAGGGTAAGGGTTAGGGTTAGATTTAGGGTTAGGCTTAGGGTACTGGTTATGATTAGTGTTAGGGTTAGGATACAGGTTAGGGTTAGGGTTAGGGTATGGGTTAGGATTAGGTTTAGCATTATCATACGGGTTAGGTTATGGGTTAGGGTACTGGTTAGGGTACGGTTTAGGGTTTAGGGTTAGAGTTAGGGAAAGTGTCAGGGTTAGGGTTAGGGTACGGTTTAGGGATAGGGTACAGGTTAGGGTTAGGGTTAGGGTTAGGATTAGGGTACGGATACGGGTTAGGTTTATAGTTAGGTTTAGGGTTCAGGAAAGGGTTAGGGTTAGCGTTACGGTAAGGTTTAGTTGATGGGATAGGGTGAGGGTTAGGGGACGGCTTAGGGTTAGGATTAGGGTAAGGATACCAGTTAGGGTTAGGGTTAGGTTACGGGTTCGGTTTAGAGTTAGGGTTAGGGTTAGGGTACTGGTTTGGGTTAGCGTTAGGATTAGGATACAGGTTAGGATTAGGGTTAGGGGTAGGGTTAAGGTTCGGGTTAGGGTTAGGGTGAGGGTTAGGGTTAGGATTAGGGTACGGGTTAGGATTAGGGTTACGTTTATTGTACTGGTTAGGGTTAGCGTTAGGGTACTGATTTGGGTTAGGATTAGGGTTCGGGAACGTGTTAGGTTTAGGGTGAGGGTTAGGGTTAGGTTTATGGAATGGCTTAGTGTTAGGGTTAAGGTTAGGATTAGGGTTAGGATAGGGTTAGGGTTAGAGTTAATGTTAGGGTTATGATTGGAGTTAGGGTTAGGGTTAGGGTTAGGATTAGAGTAAGGGTTAGGGTTAGTGTTAGTGTTAGGGTGTGGGTACGGGTTAGTGTTAGGATTAAGGTTAGGGTTAGGTTTCGGGTTAGGATACGGGTTAGGGTTAGGGTTAGGGTACGGCTTAGGGTCAGGTTTAGGGTACGGGATAGGATTAGGTTTAGGGTTAGAGTTAGGGTACTGGTTAGGGTACTGGTTAGGGTTAGGGTTAGGGTTAGGGTTAGGCTACAGGTTAGGGTTAGTGTTAGGGTTAAGGTTAGGTTTAGGATACGGGTTAGGGTTACGATAAGTGTTAGGGTTAGGGTTAAGGTTAGGGTACGGGTTAGGGTTAAGTTTAGGGTTAGGGTTCGGGTTATGCTACGGCTTATGTGTAGGGTTAGGGTTTGGGTTAGGGTTCGGGTAAGGTTTAGGATTAGGGTATGTGTACGGTTAGGTTTAGGGTTAGGGTACGGGTACGGGGTTAGGGTTACGGTAAGGTTTACGGTTAAGGTTAGGGTACGGTTTAGGGTTAGGGTTAGTGTTAGGGTACTGATTAGTGTTAAAGTTAGCGTTAGGGTACTGGTCAGCTTTAGGATTAGGGTTAGGGTACGGGTTAGTTTTAATGTTAGGGTTAGGGTTAGGTTTATGGTATGGGTTATTGTTAGGGTTAAGGTTAGTATTAGGGTTACGGTAGCATTACGGTTAGAGTTAAGGTTAGGGTTAGGGATAGAGTTAGGCTGTAGGTACGGGTTAGGGTTAGGGTTAGGGTTAGGGTTAGGGTTAGGGTTAGGGTTATTTTCCTGGCCAGGGTTATTGTTAGGGTTAGGGTTAGGGTACAGGTAAGGGTTAGGTTTAGTTTAGGGTTAGGGTTAGGGTTAGGATATGGGTTAGGGTTAGGCTTAGGGTTAGGGTTAAGGTACTGTTTAGGGTTAGGTTTAGGGTTACCGTATGGGTTAGGGTTAGGGTAAGGTTTAGGGTATGAGTTTGGGATAGGAAACGGTTTAGGCTTAGGATTAGGGTACTGGTTTGGTTTAGGGTTAGGGTTAGGGTACAGGTTAGTTTTAAGGTTAGGGTTACGGATAGGTTTAGGTTCAGAGGTAGGGTTAGGGTTAGGGTTAGTGGTAGAGTTAGGTATAGGGTACGGGTTAGGAATAGGGTAAGGGTTAGGGTTAGGTTTAGGGTTAGGGTTAGGGTTAGGGTTAGGGTACGGTTTAGCATTAGGTTTAGGGTAAAGGTAAGGGTACGGGTAAAGGTTAGGGTTAGGGTACGGGTTAGGGTTAAGTTAAGGGTTAGGGTTAGGGTACTGGTTAGGGTTCGGGTTAGGGTACGGTTTAGGGTTAGATTAATGGTTAGGGTTAAGGTTCGTGTTGGTGTTAGGGTACCGGTTAGGGTTAGGGTGAGTGTGCAGATTAGGGTTAAAGTCAGGGTTCGGTAACGGGTTAGGGTTAGGGCTGGGTACTGGTTATGGTACGGGTTAGGGAACGGGTTAGGGTTAGAGTACTGGTTAGTGTTAGGGTTAGGGTTATGTTACAGGTGAGGGTTTGGGTCAGAGTTGGGTTAGGGTACTGGTTAGGGTTAGGGTTAGGGTTAGGGTTAGGGTTAGGGTTCAGTTTAGGGTTAGGTTTTGGGTTTAGTTAGGGTTAGGGTACGGGTTAGGGTTAGGGTTAAGGTACTGGTTAGGGTTAGGTTTAGGGTTAGGGTACTGGTTAGGGTTAGGGTACGGGTTAGGGTATGGGTTAGGGTTATGGTTAGGGTTCGGGTACGGGTTAGGGTTAGGGTTAGGTTATTGGTTAGGGTTAGGATAAGTGTTAGGGTTAGGGTTAGTGTACGGTTTAGGGTTAGGGTGAAGGTTAGGGTACTGGTTTGGCTTAGGGTTAGGTTTAGGGTACGGGTTAGGGTTACGGTACTGGTTAGGGTTAGTTTCAGTGTTAGAGTAGGGTTTAGGGTTAGGTTTAGGGTTAGGCTTAAGGTACCGGATAGGGTTAAGGTTAGATTTAGGGTGAGGGTTAGGAATTGGGTTAGGGTACGGGTAAGGGTTACTCTTAGGTTACTGGTTAGGGTACGGGTTAGGGTTAGTTTTGGGGTTAGGGTTAGGGTACGAGTTAGCGATACGGTTAGAGATAGGGTTGGGTTTAGGGTACGGGTTAGGGTTAGGGTTGGGGTACAGGTTAGGGTTAGGGTTAGGGTAAAGTTACAGGTTAGGTTTAGGGTTAGGGTTAGGTTTAGGGTACGTGTTAGGGTTAAAGTTAGGGTTAGGTTGAGGGTACTGGTTAGGCTTAGGGTTAGGGTACTGGTTAAGGTTAGGTTTAGGGTTAGGGTATGGGTTAGCCTTAGGGTTAGGGTTAGGGTACGGGTTAGGGTTAGGGTACGGTTTAGGGTTAGGATTGGGGTTAGGGTTAGGGTCCTGGTTTGATTTAGGGTTAGGGTTAGGGTACGGGGTAGGTTTAGGGTTATGGTAAGTGTTACTTTTAGGTTACGGGTTAGGGTAGGGGTTAGGGTTTGGGTTAGTGTTAGAGTCAGGGTGAGGGTACGGGTTAGGCATAGTGTTAGGTTTAGGGTTAGGGTTAGGTTTAGGGTTAGGGTTTGGGTACGGTTTAGGGTTAGGGTTAGGGTAACGTTATGTGTAAAGATTAGGGTTAGGTTTAGAGTTAGAGTATGGTTTAGAGTTAAGGTTAGGGTTAGGGTTAGGGTACTGGTTAGGGTTAGGTTTAGGGTATAGTTCAGGGTTAGGGTAAGGGTTAGGGTTAGGGTACGGGTTAGGGTTAGGGTTCGGTTACAAGTTAGGTTTAGGGCTGGGAACGGGTTAGGGTACGGGTTAGGGTTAGGGTACGGGTTAGGGTTAGGTTTAGGTTTAGGTTTCGGGTTAGGGTTAGGGTATTGGTTAGGGTTAGTGTTAGGGTTAGGGTTCGGGTACATGTTACGGTTAGGTTTAGGGTTAGGGTAAGGTTTAGGATATGGGTTAGGGTTAGGGTTGGGGTTACGGTTAGGATTAGGGTTAGGGTTATATTTAGGGTTAGGGTACTGTTTAGGTTTTGGGTTAGGGTTAGGGTGAGGGTACGGGTTAGGGTTCGGTTTAGGTAAAGGGTTAAGGATAGGGTTAGGTTTAGGTTAAGGGTACGGGTTAGGGTTAAGGTTAGGGTTAGGGTTAGGGTACGGGTTAGGGTTAGGGTTAGAATGAGGGTTAGGGTTTGTGTACAGGTTAGGGTTCGAGTACGGGTTAGGGTATGGTTTCGGTTTGGGGTACTGGTTAGGGTTAGTGTTAGGGTCAGGGTACGGGTTAGGGTTACGGTTACGGTTAGGTGTGGGGTTAGAAATAGGGTTAGGGTTAGGTTGAGTGTAGGGGTAAGGGTTAAGGTTAGGGTACGGATTAGGGTACTGGTTCGGGTTAGGGTTAGGGTACGGGTAGGGTTAGAATAAGGGTTAGTGTTGGGGTACGGGTCAGGGTTAGGGTACGGATTAGGTTACGGGTTAGTGTTAGGGTTATGGTACAGGTTAGGGTTAGGGTGAGGGTACCGGTTAGGGTTAGCCTTAGGGTTAGGGTACGGGTTAGGGTTAGGTTTAGGTTACGGGTTAGAGTTAGGGTTAGGGTATGGGTTACGGTACAGGTTACGGTTAGGGTTAGGGTCAGGTTACGGGTTAGGGTTAGGGTTAGTGTACGGGTTACGGTAGGGGTTAGGGTTAGGGGTAGGGTACTGGTTATGGTTAGGATTAAGTTTAAGGTACGGATAAGGGTTAGGGTTAGGGTTAGGGTACGGGTTAGATTAGGGTTAGGGTTAGGGTACTGGTTAGGGTCAGGGTTAGGGTTAGGGTACAGGGTAGGGTAACGTTTAGGGTTTGGGTTAGGATACGGGTTAGGGTACGGGTTAGGGTACGGATTAGGGTTAGTGTACTGGTTTGGTTTAGGGTTAGGGTTAGGGTTCGGGTTAGGTTTAGGGTTAGGGTTATGGTTAGGGTTAGGGTTAGGGTTAGTGTATGGCTTAGAGTACAGGTTAGGGTTAGGGTAAGGGTAAGGATTAGGGTTAGGGTTAGGGTAAGGGTAAGGATTAGGGTTAGGGTTAGGGTAATGGTACGGTTTAGGGTTAGGGTTAAGGTACAGGTAAGGGTTAGGGAACGGGTTAGGGTGATGATTATTTTTCGGGTACTCGTTAGGGTTACGCTTAGGGTACGGGTTAGGGTACGTATTAGGGTTAGTGTAAGGGTTAGGGTCCTGGTTTGGTTTAGGGTTAGGGTTAGGGTATGGGTTAGGGTTAAGTTTAGGGTTAGGGTTTGGGTTAGGTTACGGTTTAGGGTTAGGATTAGGGTTAGGGTTAGGGTACTGATTTGGAATAGGGTTAGTGTTAGGGAACGGGATAGGTTTCAGGTTAGGGTTACAGGTAAGTTTAGGGTACGGGTTAGGGTAAGGGTGAGATTTAGGGTTAGTGTTAGAGTTACGGTTAGGGTACAGGTTAGGCCTTGGGTTAGGGTTAGGCTTAGGTTTAGGTTACGGGTTAGGGTACGGTTTAGGGTTAGGGTTAGGGTTAGGGAACGGTTTAGGTTTAGGGTTAGAGTTAGGGTTAGGGTACTGGTTTGGTTTAGGGTTAGGGTTAGGGTACGTTTAAGGTTGAGTGTTAGGATTAGTGTTCGGTTTAGGGTATGGGTTAGGGTTTGGGTTAGGGTTAGGGTAAGGGTCAGGATTAGGGATCGGGTTAGGGTTAGGTTAGGGTACCGGTTAGGGTTAGGGTTAGGGTTAGGGTAAGCGTACGGGTTAGGGTTAGGGGGAGGGTACGGGTTAGGTTTTGGGATAGGGTAAGGTTTAGGTTTAGGTTACGGGTTAGGGTTAGGGAAGGGTACGGGTTGGGGTTAGGGTTAGGGTTAAGGTCCTGGTTAGGGTTAGGGTTAGGGTTAGGGTATGCGTTAGGGTTAGGTTTAGGGTTAGGGTATGGGTTAGGGTTAGGGTTAGGGTACTGGTTAGGGTTCGGGGTAGGGTTAGGGTTAGGGAACAGGTTAGGGTAGGGTTAGTGTTAGGGTACGGGTTAGGGTATGGGTTAGGGTTAGGTGCGTGGTAGGGTTAGGGTTTGGGAACGGGTTAGGGTTAGGGTTAGGGTACGGGTAAGGGTTAGGGTTAGGTTTAGGATACGGGTTAGGGTTATGGTTAGGGCTGGGTACGGGTTAGGGTTTGGGTATGGATATGGTGAGGTTTAGGGTTAGGGTTAGGGTACGGGTTAGTGTTCGGGTTATGGTTAGGGTTATGTTTATAGTTAGGGTTAGGTTTAGGTTAAGAGTACGAGTTAGGGTTAGGGTTAGTGTTAGGGTTAGGGTACTTATTAGGGTTAGGGTTAGGGTTAGGGTACGGGTTAGGGTTGGGGTTAGGGTTAGGTTACGGGTTAGGGTTAGGGTTAGGGTACAGTTTAGGGTTAGGGTGAGGTTACGCGTTAGGTTACGGGTTAGGGTTAGGATACTGCTTAAGGTGAGGGTTAGGTTTAGGGTACGGGTTGGGGTTAGGGTTTGGGTTAGGGTACAGTTTAGGGTTAGGGTTCGGGTTAGGATACGGGTTAGTGTTAGGGTTAGGGTTAGGGTACAGTTTAGGGTTAGGGTAATGGTTGTTGGGTTAGGGTTAGGGTTAGGGTAGGGGTTAGGTCTATGTTTAGGGTTAGGGTTAAGGTTAGGGTACGGGTTAGGGTTAGGTTTAGGTTACCGGTTAGGGTTATGGTTTCGGTACGGTTTAGGGTTAGGGTAAGGTTTAGGGTTAGGGTTAGGGTCCTTTTTTGGTTTAGGGTTAGGGTTAGGGTACGGGTTAGGTTTAGGGATAGGGTTAGGGTTAGGTTTAGGGTACGGGTTAAGGTACAGGTTAGGGTTAGGGTTAGTGTACGGCTTAGGGTACGGGTGAGGGTTAGGTTGAGGGTACGTGTTAGGGTTAGGGTTAGGGTAAGGATAAGGGTAAGAGTTAGGGTATGGGTTAGGTTTAGGGTTAGGGTTAGGGTTAGGATACTGGTTAAGGTTAGGGTTAGGGTACGGATTAGGGTACGGGTTAGGGTTAGGGTACTTGTTAGGGTGAGGGTGAGGGTTAGGGTAGGGGTTAGGGTTAGGGTTAGGGTTAGATTTGGGTACAGGTTAGGGTTAGGGTTAGGTTTAGATTACGGGTTAGGGTTAGGGTTAGGGTACGGGTTAAGGTTAGAGTTCGGGTAGGGTTAGGTTACAGGTTAGGGTGAGGGTTAGCGTACGGGTTGGGATTAGTTTTAAGGTACGGGTTAGGGTACGGGTTACGGAACGGGTTAGAGCTAGGGTTAGGCTTAGGGTTAGGGTTCAGGTTAGGGTACGGCTTTGGGTTAGGGTACGGGTTAGGTGTAGGGTGAGGGTTAGGGTACGGTTTAGGATGATGGTTAGGGCTAGGGTACTGGTTAGGCTTAGGGTTAGGGTTAGGGTTAGGGTAAATTTAGGGTTAGGTTTAGGGTTAGGGATAGGGTTAGGATACGGGTTAGGGTTAGGTTTAGGGTTAGGGTTAGGGTTAGGGTACGGTTTACGTTTAGGGTTAGGGTTAGGGTACTGGTTAGGGTTAGTGTTAGGGTTAGGGTATGGTTTAGGGATAGGGTACAGATTAGGGTTACGTTTAGGGTTAGGGTTAGGATACGGGTAAGGGTAAGGTTTAGCGTTACGCTAAGGGTTAGTGTTAGGTTTAGGGTTAGGTTGAGGGTATGGGTTAGGGTTAAGGTTAGGGTTAGGGTTAGGGTTAGGGTACGGGTAAGGGTTACGGTTAGGGTACGGGTTAGGGTATGGGATAGGGTTAGTTTTAGGGTTAGGGTTAGGGTACGGGTTAGCAACAGGGTTAGGGTTAGGGTAAGGGCTATGGTTAGGTTTAGGTTACGGGTTAGTGTTAGGGTTAGGATAAGGTTACAGGTTAGGGTTAGGGTACGGGTTAGGTTTAGGGTGAGGCTTAGGGTACGGGTTAGGATTATGGTTAGGGTTAGGATACTGGTTAGGCTTAGGGTTAGGATTAGGGTTAAGGTACAAGTTAGGGTTAGGTGTAGGGTTAGGGATAGGGTTAGGTTACGGGTTAGGGTACGGGTTAGGGTACGGCTTAGGGTACGGCTTAGGTTTAAGGTACTGGTTAGGGTTAGGGTTTGGTTACGGGGTAGGTGAGGGTTACGGTATGGTTTAGGGATAGGGTACGGATTAGGGTTACGCTTAGGGTTACGGTAGGATACGGGTAAGGGTTAGGGTTAGCGTTACGGTAAAGGTTATGGTTAGGGTTGGGGTTAAGGTTAGGGTTAGGTTTAGGGTACGGGTTAGTGTTAGCGTTAAGGTTAGGATTAGGGTTAGCGTAGGGTTAGCGTTAGAGTTAGGGTTAGGGGTAGGGTTAGAGTTAGGGTTAGGGTACTGGTTAGGGTTGGGTTAGGGTTAGGGTTAGGGTTAGGGTAGGGTTAGGGTTAGGGTTAGGGAAAAGTTTGGGGTTAGGTTTAGGGTTAGGGTTAGGTTTAGGGTACAGGTTAGGGTGAGGGTGAGGGTAGGGTATGGGTTAGGATTAGGATACGGGTTAGGGATATGGTACCGGTTAGGGTAAGGGTGAGGTTTAGGGTACGGGTTAGGATTATGGTTAGGGTTAGGGTACTGGTTAGGCTTAGGGTTAGGTTTAGGGTTAGGGTACAGGTGAGGGTTAGGTTTAGGGTTAGGTTTAGGTTTAGGATACGGGTTAGGGTGAGGGTATGGGTTAGGGTACGGGTTAGGGTTAGGATTAGGGTTAGGGTACTGATTAGGGTTAGGGTTAGGGTTAGGGTACGGGTAAGGTTTAGGGTTAGGGTTAGGGTACGGTTTAGGGTTAGGGTTAGGTTTCGGTCTAGGGTTAGTGTTAGAGTACGGGTTGCGGTACTGGTTAGGGTTAGGATTAGGGTTAGGGTTAGGTGACGGGTTAGGGCTAGGGTTAGGGTACGGGTTACGGTACAGGTTATGGTTAGGTTTAGGGTACTGGTTAGGTTTTGGGTTACTGTTAGGGTACGGTTAGGATTAGGTTTAGGGTTCGGGTACGGGTTAGGATTACGTTTAGGGATCGGGTTAGGGTACTGGTTAGGTTTAGGGGTAGGTTAGGGTTACGGAGCAGGTTAGGGTTAGGTTTAGGTTTAGGGTTAGGGTTAGGGTTAGGATACGGGTTAGGGTTAGGTTTAGGGTTAGGGTACGGGTGAGGGTTCGGGTTCGGGTTAGGGTACTGGTTAGGGTTAGGTTTAGGGTTAGGGTACGGGTTAGGGTTAGGGTTATCTTTAGGGTTAGGGGTAAGTTACAGGTTAGGGGTAGGGTTAGGTTTAGGGTACGCGTTAGGGTTAGGGTTAGGGCTAGGGTACGGTTTAGGGTTAGGGTTAGAGTTATGGTACTGGATAGGGTTAGGTTTAGGGTTAGGGTTAGGGTACAGTTTAGGGTAGGGTTAGGTACATGTTAGGGTGAGGGTTAGGGTACGGGTTAGGTTAGGGTTAGTGTTACGGTACGGGTTACGGTTAGGTTTAGGGTTAGGGTACAGGTTAGGTTAGGGTTAGTGTTATGGTACGGGTTACGGTTAGGTTTAAGGTTAGGGTTAGGTACGTGTAAGGGTTAGCTATAGAGTACGGGTTAGGGTTAGGGTTAGGGTTAGGGTTAGTGTGCTGGTTAGGGTGAGAGTTAAGGTATGGTTTAGGGATAGGGTTAGGGTACTGTTTAGAGTTAGGGTTAGGGTTAGGGTAGGGGTTAGGGTTAGTATTAGGGTTAGGTTTCAGTTACGGGTCAGGGTTAAGGTGAGGGTTAGGTTTAGGGTTAAGTTTAGGGTTAGGGTACGGGTTAGGGTTACAGTTCGGGTACGGGTTAAGGTACGGGTTGGGGTTAGAGTTAGGGTTAAGGTTAGGGTACGGTTTAACAATATGGTTAGGGTTAGGGTTAGGTTTAGGGTACGGGTTAGGGTTAGGGTTAGGCTACGGGTTAGGGTTAGGGTTAGGGTAAGGGCAAGGGTAAGGGTAAGGGTTAGGGTTAGGGTTAGGGTTCGGGTTATGGTTAAGGTTAAGGTTAGGTTTAGGGTACTGGTTAGGGTTCGAGTTAGGGTACGGTTAGGGTTAGATTAAGTGTTAGGGTTAGGTTACGGGTTAGGGTTAGGGTACGGGTTAGGGTTAGGGTGAGTGTATGGGTTAGGGTTAGGTTTAGGGTTCGGGTACCTGTTTGGGTTAGTGTTAGTGTTAGGGATAGGGTACGGGTTAGCAATAGGGTTAGGGTTAGGGTTAGGTTTAGTGTACGGGTTAGGGTTAGGGTCAGGGTACGGGTTAGGGTTAGGGTTAGGGTTAGGGTAAGTGTACGGGATAGGTTTAGGTTTAGGGTATGGGTTAGGGTTAAGTTTAGGTTTAGGGTTAGGGCACTGGTTAGGGTTAGGTTTAGGGTACTGGTTAGGGTTAGAGTACGGGTTAGGTTACCGGTTAGGGTAAGGGTACGGGTTAGGATTAGGGTGAGTGTATGGGTTAGGGGTAGGGTTAGAGTTAGGGTTAGGTTACGGGTTACGGTTAGGCTGGGTGCGGGTTAGGGTATGATTTTGGGTACCGGTTAGAGTTAGGGTACGGGTTAGGTTTAGGGTTAGGGTTGGGTCCTGGTTAGGGTTAGGGTACGGGTTAGGGTTAGGGCTAGGGTTAGGGTTAGTGTTAGTGTACGAGTTAGGGGATGGTTAGGGTTAGGGTTAGGGCTGGGTACGGGTTAGGGTTACAGTTAGGTTACGGGTTAGTGGTAGGGCTGGGTACCATTTAGGGTACGGGATAGGGTTTGGGTTAGGGTTAGATTTAGGGTACGGGTTAGGGTTAAGTTTAGGGTTCGCGTTAGGTTTCGGTTTAGTGTTATGGTACGGGTAAGGGTTACGGTTAGGGTACGGGTTAGGGTACCGGTTAGGGTTAGTGTTAGGGTTAGGGTTAGGGTACAGGTTAGCAATAGGTTTAGGGCTACGGTTAGGTTTAGTGTACGCGTTAGGCTTAGGGTTAGGGTATGGGTTAGGGTTAGGGTTAAGGTAAGGGAAGGCGTTAGGGTTAGGGTTAGGGTTCGTTTACGAGTTAGGTTTAGGTTTAGGGTACTGGTTAGGGTTAGGGTTAGGGTTAGGGGTAGGGTACAGGTTATGGTAGGGTTAGTGTTAGAGTACGGGTTAGGTTTAGGGTTAGGTTTAGGGTACTGGTTTGGTTTTGCGTTAGGGTAAGGGTACGCATTACGGTTAGGTTTAGGGTACAGCTTAGGATTAGGTTTAGGACTAGGGTTAGGGTGCTGGTTAGGGTTAGGGTTAGGGTTAGGGTAAGGTTAGGGTATGGGTTAGGTTTAAGGTTAGGGGTAGGATTAGGGTTAGGGTTAGTGTTAGGGTACGGGTTAGGGTTACAGTAAGGGTACGGGTTAGGGTACGGGTTAGGGTTAGTGTTAGGGTTAGGGTTAGGGTACGGGTTAGCAATAGGGTTTGGGTTAGGCTTAGGATTAGTGAACGGGTTAGGGTTAGGGTTAGTTTTAGGGTTAGGGTTAGGGTTAGGGTAGGGTACGGGTTAGGGTTAGGATTAGTGATAGGATTAGGGTAGGTACTAGTTAGGGTTAGGGTTAGGGTACGGGTTAGGGTTAGTGTAAGGCTTATGGTTAGAATACGGGTTATTGTTAGGGTACGGCTTACAGTTAGGATGAGGGTACGGGTTAGCAGTAGGGTTGCGGTTAGGGTTAGGGTAAAGGATAGGGTACGGTTTAGCGTATGGGTTAGGGTACATGTTAGCGTACCAGTTAGGGTTAGGTTTAGGGTTAGGGTACTGGTTAGGGTTAGGGTTAGGGTACGGGTGAGGGTTAGGGTTAGGGTTAGGGTTAGGGTATATGTTAGGGTTAGGGTTAGGTTACGGTTTAGGGTTAGGTTTAGGGAACGGGTTACGGTTAGGGTTAGGGTATGGGTTAGGGTACTGGTTTGGGTTAGGTTTAGGGTTAGGGTTAGGGTTAGGTCATGGGTTAGCGTAAGGGTTAGGGTACCGGTTAGGTTTAGGGTTAGTGTTAGGGTTAGGTTATGGGATAGGGTTAGGGTAGGGTAAGGGCTAGGGTTAGGGTTAGGGTTAGGGTTACGGTTAGGATACGAATTAGGGTACGGGTTAGGGTACAGTTTAGGGTACGGGTTACGGTTAGGGTTAGGGTATGGGTTAGGGTACTGGTTTGCGTTTGGTTTAGGGTTAGGGTTAGGTTTATGGTATGTGTTAGTGTTAGGGTTAAGGTTAGGATTAGGGTTAGGGTAGGGTTAGGGTTAGAGTTAAGGTTCTGGGTTAGGGTTAGAGTTAGGGTGTGGGTACGGGTTAGGTTTAGGGTAAGGGTTAGGTTTCGGGTCATGTTTAGGGTTAGGGTTATTGTACGGGTTACGGTATGGGTTAGGGTTAGTTTTAAGGTACTGGTTAGGGAAGGGGTTAGGGTTAGGGTTAGGGTACGGGTTAGGGAATGGGTTAGGTTTAGGGTTAGTGAACGGGTAAGGGTACGGGTTAGGGTTAGGGTTAGGGTTAAGGCTAGGGTATTGGTTAGGGTTAGGTTTAGGGTTAGGGTTAGGGACCAGGTTACGGATAGGTTTAGGGTTAGGTTTAGGGTTAGGGTTAGGATACGCGTTAGGGTTAAGTTTAGGGTTAGGGTTAGGGTACGGTTTAGGGTACGGTTTAGAGTACTGGTTAGGGTTAGGTTTAGGTTTAGGGTATGGGTTAGCATTAGAGTTAGGGTTAGGGATCGGGTTAGGGTTAGGGTACGGTTTAGTGTTAGGATTAGGGTTAGGGTTAGGGTACTGGTTTGGTTTAGGGTTAGGTTTAGGGTACGGGTTAGGTTTAGGGTAGGGATAAGGTTAAGTTTTCGTTACGGGTTAGTGTACGGGTTGGGGTTAGGATAAGTGTTAGAGTTAGGGTTAGGGTACGGGTTAGGCAGAGGGTGAGGGGTAGGGTTAGGTTTAGGGTACGGGTTAGTGTTAGGGTTAGGGTACGGGTTAGTGTTAGGGTTAGGTTACGGGTAAGGGTTAGGGTTAGGGTACGGGTTAGTGTTAGGGTACGGGGTAGGGTACGGGTTATGAATGGGGTTATGGTTAGGGTTAGGCTACTGTTTAGCGTTAGTGTTAGTGTTTGGGTTAGGATACGGTTTAGGGTTAGGGTTAGGGGTAGGGTTAGTGTACGGGTTAGGGTTAGGGTTAGGGTTAGGGGACTGGTAGGGTTATGATTAGGGTTAGGATACAGGTTAGGGTTAGTGTTACGGTTACGGTAGGAGTTAGGTTTAGGGTACGGGTTAGGGTTAGGGTTAGGTTACGGCTTAGGGTTAGGGTTAGGGTTAGGGTTAGGGTACGGGTTACAGTACGGGTTAGGGTTAGGTTTAGGCAACTGGTTAGGGTTACGGTTAGGGTTAGGTCACGGGTTAGGGTAAGGGTTAGGGTACCGGTTAGGTTTAGGGTTAGTGTTAGGGTTAGGTTATGGGATAGGGTTAGGGTAGGGTAAGGGTTAGGGTTAGGGTTAGGGTTAGGGTTATGGTTACGGTTAGGATACAGTTTAGGGTACGGGATAGGGTACAGTTTAGGGTACAGGTTACGACTAGGGTTAGGGTATGGGTTAGGGTACTGGTTTGGGTTAGGTTTAGGGTTAGGGTTAGGTTTATGGTATGTGTTAGTGTTAGGGTTAAGGTTAGGATTAGGGTTAGGGTAGGGTTAGGGTTAGAGTTAAGGTTCTGGGTAGGGTAAGATTTAGGGTGTGTGTACGGGTTAGGTTTAGGGTAAGGGTTAGGTTTCGGGTCATGTTTAGGGTTAGGGTTATTGTACGGGTTACGGTATGGGTTAGGGTTAGTTTTAAGGTACTGGTTAGGGAAGGGGTTAGGGTACGGGTTAGGGAATGGGTTAGGTTTAGGGTTAGTGTACGGGTTAGGGTACGGGTTAGGGTTAGGGTTAGGGCTAGGGTACTGGTTATGGTTAGGTTTAGGGTTAGGGTTAGGGACCAGGTTACGGATAGGTTTAGGGTTAGGTTTAGGGTTAGGGTTAGGATACGCGTTAGGGTTAAGTTTAGGGTTAGGGTTAGGGTACGGTTTAGGGTACGGTTTAGAGTACTGGTTAGGGTTAGGGTTAGGTTTAGGGTATGGGTTAGCATTAGAGTTAGGGTTAGGGATCGGGTTAGGGTTAGGGTACGGTTTAGTGTTAGGATTAGGGTTAGGGTTAGGGTACTGGTTTGGTTTAGGGTTAGGTTTAGGGTACGGGTTAGGTTTGGGGTTAGGGTTAAGGTTAGGTTTACGTTACGGATTAGTGTACGGGTTGGGGTTAGGATAAGTGTTAGAGTTAGGGTTAGGGTACGGGTTAGGCAGAGGGTGAGGGGTAGGGTTAGGTTTAGAGTACGGGTTAGTGTTAGGGTTAGGGTACGGGTTAGGCAGAGGGTGAGGGGTAGGGTTAGGTTTAGAGTACGGGTTAGTGTTAGGGTTAGGGTACGGGTTAGTGTTAGGGTTAGGGTATGGGTACGGGTTAAGGTTAGCGTTACTGTTAGGTTTAGGGTACGGGATAGGGTAAGGGTTAGAGTTAGGGTACTGGTTGGGTTAGAGCTAGAGTAGGGTTAGGGTTAGGTTTAGGGTTATGGTTAGGGTTACGGTGAGGATACGGGATAGGGTAAGGGTTAGGTTACAGGTTAGGGTAAGGGGTAGGGTTAGGGTGAGATTTAGGGTTAGGATATGGGTTAGGGTAAGGGTTAGGTTACTGGTTAGGGTAAGGGTTAAGGTTTGGTTAGGGTTGGGGTACTGGTTTGGGTTAGGATTCGGGTTAGGGTATGGGTTAGGTTTGGTTTAGTGTTAGGGTTAGGTTTATGGTATGGGTTAGTGTTATGGTAAAGGTTAGGATTATGGTTAGGGTAGGGTTAGAGTTAGTGTTAGGGTTAGGGTTGGGGTTAGTGTTAGGGTGTGGGTATGGGTTAGGTTTAGGTTTAGGGGTAGGTTTAGGGTATGGGTGAGGATACGGGTTATGGTTAGTGTTAGGTATAGGGTACAGGTTAGGATATGGGTTATGGTTAGGTTTAAGGTACTGGTTAGGGAACGGGTTAGGGTTAGCGTTAGGGTACGGGTTAGGGAATGCGTTAGGGTTAGGGTTAGGGGACGGGTTAGGGTATGGTTTAGGGTTAGGGTTTGGGTACTGGTTAGGGTTAGGGTTAGGGTTTGGGTACGGATTAGGTTTAGGGTTAAGGTTAGGGTTCGGGTTAGGATTAGGGTTAGGGTGAGGGTTAGGGTACTGGTTTGGGTAGGGTTAGGGTTCGGGTTAGGTCACAGGTTAGGGTTAGGTTTAGGGTTAGGTTTATGGTTAGGGTTAGGATATGCGTTAGGGTTAAGTTTAGGGTTAGGGTTAGGGTACGGGTTAGGGTTAGGGTACGGTTTAGAGTTAGGATTATTGTTAGGGTTAGGATACTGGTTTGGTTTAGGGTTAGGGTTAGGGTACGGGTTAGGTTTGGGGTTAGGGTTAGGGTTAGGGTATGGATTAGGGTTAGTGTACTGGTTAGGGTTAGGGTGAGGGTACAGTTTAGGGTTAGAGTAAGGGTTAGGGTTAGGGTTAGGTTTCGGTTACGGGTTATGGTTAGGGCTGGGAACGGGTTAGGGTACAGGTTAGGGTACAGGTTAGGGTTAGGGTATGGGTACGGGTAAGGGTTAGGTTTAGGTTACGGATTAGGGTTATGGTTAGGGTTAGGGTTAGGGTACTGGTCAGTTTAGGGTGAGGGTTAGGATACAGGTAAGGGTTAAGTTTAGGGTTAGGGTTAAGCTACTGGTTAGGGTTAGGGTAAGGGTATGGGTTAGGGTTAGAAAAAGGGTTAGGGTTAGTGTTCGGGTTAGGGTTATGGTACGGGTTAGGGTATGGGATAGGGTTAGGGTTAGTGTTAGAGTTAGTGTTAGGGTACAGGTTAGGCATAGGGTTAGGGTTAGGGTTAGGTTTAGGGTACGAGTTAGGGTTAGGGTTACGGTACGGGTTAGTGTTAGGGTTAGCGTAAGTGTACTTGTTAGGGTTAGGGATAGGGTTAGGGTATGGTTTAGGGTGAAGGTTAGGGTTAGGGTTAGGGTACTGGTTCGGGTTAGGGTTAGGGTACATTTTAGGGTTAGCGTAAGGGTTATGGTTGGTTATGGGTTAGGGTTAGGGCTGGTTATGTGTTAGGGTACAGGTTAGGGTACAGGTTAGCGTAGGGTACGGGTACGGGTAAGGGTTAGGGTTAGGTTACGGATTAGGGTTATGGTTATCGTTAGGGTTATGGTGCTGTTTAGGGTTAGGGTTAGGGTTAGGATACAGGTTAGGGTTAGGTTTAGTGTTAGGGTTAGGGTTAGGATACAGGTTAGGTTTAAGGTAAGGGTTAGGGTTATGGTACTGGCTTGGTTTAGGGTTAGGATTAGTGTACGGGTTAGGTTTGGGGTTAGGGTTAGTGTACGGGTTAGGGTTAGGGTTAGGGTTAGGGTTAGGGTCAGCGTTAGTGTACAGGATAGGGTTAGGGTTAGGGTACAGTTTAGGGTTAGGTTTAGGGTTAGGTTTAGGGTTAAGGTACGGTTTAGGGTTAGGGTTAGGGTTAGGGTTAGGGCACTGTTGTGGTTTAGGTTTAGGGTTAGGGTACGAGTTAGGTTTAGGTTTAATGTTAGGGTTAGGTTTAGGGTACAGGTTAGGGTTAGGGTTAGGGTTAGGGTACTGGTTAGTTTTAGGGTTAGGGATAGGGTTCGGTTACAGTTTAGGGTTAGGTTTAGGGTTAGGGTTAGGGTTAGGATATGGGTTAGGTTTAGGGTTAGGTTTAGGGTTAGGATACGTGTTAGGGTTATGTTTAGGGTTAGGGTACTGGTTACGGTTAGGATTAGGGTTAGCGTAGGGTTTAGGGTTAGGTTTAGGGTTAGGTTTAGGGTACGGGTTAGTGGTAAGATTAGGTTCAGGGTTGGGGTTAGGGCTAGGTTTAGGGTACAGGTAAGGGTTACTCTTAGGGTACGGGTTAGGGAACGGGTTAGGGTTAGTGTTAGGGTTGGGGTTAGGGAATGGGTTAGCGAAAGGGTTAGGGTAAGTGTTAGGTTTAGGGTATGGCTTAGGGTTAGGGTGGTGGTACAGGTTAGGGTTAGGGTTAAGTAAGGTTACCGGTTAGGGTTAGGGTTAGTCATGTTTAGGGTACGGGTTAGGGTTAAGGTTAGGGTTATGGTTAGGCTATTGGTTAGCTTTAGGGTTAGGGTATGGGTTAGGGTTAGAAAAAGGGTTAGAGTTAGTGTACGGGTTAGGGTACGGGTTAGGGTTAGGGTTAGGGTTAGGGTAGTGGTTAGGGTTAGGTTTAGGGTACAGGTAACGGTTAGTGTTAGGGTTAGGTTTAGGGTACGGGAAAGAGTTAGAGTTAGGGTTAGGTTACGTGTTAGATTTAGGGTTAGGGTATTGGTTACGGTACAGGTTAGGTTTAGGTTAAGGTTTAGATTACGGTTTAGGGTTAGGGTTATGGTTAGGTTTAGCATACGGGTTAGGTTTAGGGTTAGAGTTAGGGTACTGGTTAGTGTTTGGTTTAGGGTACAGTTTAGGTTTAGATTTCGGGTTAAAGTAACGGATAGGATATGGGTTAGGGTTAGGGTTAGGATTAGGGTTAGGGTAGGGTTAGGGTTAGAGTTAAGGTTCTGGGTTAGGGTTAGAGTTAGGGTGTGGGTACGGGTTAGGTTTAGGGTAAGGGTTAGGTTTCGGGTCATGTTTAGGGTTAGGGTTATTGTACGGGTTACGGTATGGGTTAGGGTTAGTTTTAAGGTACTGGTTAGGGAAGGGGTTAGGGTTAGGGTTAGGGTACGGGTTAGGGAATGGGTTAGGTTTAGGGTTAGTGAACGGGTAAGGGTACGGGTTAGGGTTAGGGTTAGGGTTAAGGCTAGGGTATTGGTTAGGGTTAGGTTTAGGGTTAGGGTTAGGGACCAGGTTACGGATAGGTTTAGGGTTAGGTTTAGGGTTAGGGTTAGGATACGCGTTAGGGTTAAGTTTAGGGTTAGGGTTAGGGTACGGTTTAGGGTACGGTTTAGAGTACTGGTTAGGGTTAGGTTTAGGTTTAGGGTATGGGTTAGCATTAGAGTTAGGGTTAGGGATCGGGTTAGGGTTAGGGTACGGTTTAGTGTTAGGATTAGGGTTAGGGTTAGGGTACTGGTTTGGTTTAGGGTTAGGTTTAGGGTACGGGTTAGGTTTAGGGTAGGGATAAGGTTAAGTTTTCGTTACGGGTTAGTGTACGGGTTGGGGTTAGGATAAGTGTTAGAGTTAGGGTTAGGGTACGGGTTAGGCAGAGGGTGAGGGGTAGGGTTAGGTTTAGGGTACGGGTTAGTGTTAGGGTTAGGGTACGGGTTAGTGTTAGGGTTAGGTTACGGGTAAGGGTTAGGGTTAGGGTACGGGTTAGTGTTAGGGTACGGGGTAGGGTACGGGTTATGAATGGGGTTATGGTTAGGGTTAGGCTACTGTTTAGCGTTAGTGTTAGTGTTTGGGTTAGGATACGGTTTAGGGTTAGGGTTAGGGGTAGGGTTAGTGTACGGGTTAGGGTTAGGGTTAGGGTTAGGGGACTGGTAGGGTTATGATTAGGGTTAGGATACAGGTTAGGGTTAGTGTTACGGTTACGGTAGGAGTTAGGTTTAGGGTACGGGTTAGGGTTAGGGTTAGGTTACGGCTTAGGGTTAGGGTTAGGGTTAGGGTTAGGGTACGGGTTACAGTACGGGTTAGGGTTAGGTTTAGGCAACTGGTTAGGGTTACGGTTAGGGTTAGGTCACGGGTTAGGGTAAGGGTTAGGGTACCGGTTAGGTTTAGGGTTAGTGTTAGGGTTAGGTTATGGGATAGGGTTAGGGTAGGGTAAGGGTTAGGGTTAGGGTTAGGGTTAGGGTTATGGTTACGGTTAGGATACAGTTTAGGGTACGGGATAGGGTACAGTTTAGGGTACAGGTTACGACTAGGGTTAGGGTATGGGTTAGGGTACTGGTTTGGGTTAGGTTTAGGGTTAGGGTTAGGTTTATGGTATGTGTTAGTGTTAGGGTTAAGGTTAGGATTAGGGTTAGGGTAGGGTTAGGGTTAGAGTTAAGGTTCTGGGTAGGGTAAGATTTAGGGTGTGTGTACGGGTTAGGTTTAGGGTAAGGGTTAGGTTTCGGGTCATGTTTAGGGTTAGGGTTATTGTACGGGTTACGGTATGGGTTAGGGTTAGTTTTAAGGTACTGGTTAGGGAAGGGGTTAGGGTACGGGTTAGGGAATGGGTTAGGTTTAGGGTTAGTGTACGGGTTAGGGTACGGGTTAGGGTTAGGGTTAGGGCTAGGGTACTGGTTATGGTTAGGTTTAGGGTTAGGGTTAGGGACCAGGTTACGGATAGGTTTAGGGTTAGGTTTAGGGTTAGGGTTAGGATACGCGTTAGGGTTAAGTTTAGGGTTAGGGTTAGGGTACGGTTTAGGGTACGGTTTAGAGTACTGGTTAGGGTTAGGGTTAGGTTTAGGGTATGGGTTAGCATTAGAGTTAGGGTTAGGGATCGGGTTAGGGTTAGGGTACGGTTTAGTGTTAGGATTAGGGTTAGGGTTAGGGTACTGGTTTGGTTTAGGGTTAGGTTTAGGGTACGGGTTAGGTTTGGGGTTAGGGTTAAGGTTAGGTTTACGTTACGGATTAGTGTACGGGTTGGGGTTAGGATAAGTGTTAGAGTTAGGGTTAGGGTACGGGTTAGGCAGAGGGTGAGGGGTAGGGTTAGGTTTAGAGTACGGGTTAGTGTTAGGGTTAGGGTACGGGTTAGGCAGAGGGTGAGGGGTAGGGTTAGGTTTAGAGTACGGGTTAGTGTTAGGGTTAGGGTACGGGTTAGTGTTAGGGTTAGGGTATGGGTACGGGTTAAGGTTAGCGTTACTGTTAGGTTTAGGGTACGGGATAGGGTAAGGGTTAGAGTTAGGGTACTGGTTGGGTTAGAGCTAGAGTAGGGTTAGGGTTAGGTTTAGGGTTATGGTTAGGGTTACGGTGAGGATACGGGATAGGGTAAGGGTTAGGTTACAGGTTAGGGTAAGGGGTAGGGTTAGGGTGAGATTTAGGGTTAGGATATGGGTTAGGGTAAGGGTTAGGTTACTGGTTAGGGTAAGGGTTAAGGTTTGGTTAGGGTTGGGGTACTGGTTTGGGTTAGGATTCGGGTTAGGGTATGGGTTAGGTTTGGTTTAGTGTTAGGGTTAGGTTTATGGTATGGGTTAGTGTTATGGTAAAGGTTAGGATTATGGTTAGGGTAGGGTTAGAGTTAGTGTTAGGGTTAGGGTTGGGGTTAGTGTTAGGGTGTGGGTATGGGTTAGGTTTAGGTTTAGGGGTAGGTTTAGGGTATGGGTGAGGATACGGGTTATGGTTAGTGTTAGGTATAGGGTACAGGTTAGGATATGGGTTATGGTTAGGTTTAAGGTACTGGTTAGGGAACGGGTTAGGGTTAGCGTTAGGGTACGGGTTAGGGAATGCGTTAGGGTTAGGGTTAGGGGACGGGTTAGGGTATGGTTTAGGGTTAGGGTTTGGGTACTGGTTAGGGTTAGGGTTAGGGTTTGGGTACGGATTAGGTTTAGGGTTAAGGTTAGGGTTCGGGTTAGGATTAGGGTTAGGGTGAGGGTTAGGGTACTGGTTTGGGTAGGGTTAGGGTTCGGGTTAGGTCACAGGTTAGGGTTAGGTTTAGGGTTAGGTTTATGGTTAGGGTTAGGATATGCGTTAGGGTTAAGTTTAGGGTTAGGGTTAGGGTACGGGTTAGGGTTAGGGTACGGTTTAGAGTTAGGATTATTGTTAGGGTTAGGATACTGGTTTGGTTTAGGGTTAGGGTTAGGGTACGGGTTAGGTTTGGGGTTAGGGTTAGGGTTAGGGTATGGATTAGGGTTAGTGTACTGGTTAGGGTTAGGGTGAGGGTACAGTTTAGGGTTAGAGTAAGGGTTAGGGTTAGGGTTAGGTTTCGGTTACGGGTTATGGTTAGGGCTGGGAACGGGTTAGGGTACAGGTTAGGGTACAGGTTAGGGTTAGGGTATGGGTACGGGTAAGGGTTAGGTTTAGGTTACGGATTAGGGTTATGGTTAGGGTTAGGGTTAGGGTACTGGTCAGTTTAGGGTGAGGGTTAGGATACAGGTAAGGGTTAAGTTTAGGGTTAGGGTTAAGCTACTGGTTAGGGTTAGGGTAAGGGTATGGGTTAGGGTTAGAAAAAGGGTTAGGGTTAGTGTTCGGGTTAGGGTTATGGTACGGGTTAGGGTATGGGATAGGGTTAGGGTTAGTGTTAGAGTTAGTGTTAGGGTACAGGTTAGGCATAGGGTTAGGGTTAGGGTTAGGTTTAGGGTACGAGTTAGGGTTAGGGTTACGGTACGGGTTAGTGTTAGGGTTAGCGTAAGTGTACTTGTTAGGGTTAGGGATAGGGTTAGGGTATGGTTTAGGGTGAAGGTTAGGGTTAGGGTTAGGGTACTGGTTCGGGTTAGGGTTAGGGTACATTTTAGGGTTAGCGTAAGGGTTATGGTTGGTTATGGGTTAGGGTTAGGGCTGGTTATGTGTTAGGGTACAGGTTAGGGTACAGGTTAGCGTAGGGTACGGGTACGGGTAAGGGTTAGGGTTAGGTTACGGATTAGGGTTATGGTTATCGTTAGGGTTATGGTGCTGTTTAGGGTTAGGGTTAGGGTTAGGATACAGGTTAGGGTTAGGTTTAGTGTTAGGGTTAGGGTTAGGATACAGGTTAGGTTTAAGGTAAGGGTTAGGGTTATGGTACTGGCTTGGTTTAGGGTTAGGATTAGTGTACGGGTTAGGTTTGGGGTTAGGGTTAGTGTACGGGTTAGGGTTAGGGTTAGGGTTAGGGTTAGGGTCAGCGTTAGTGTACAGGATAGGGTTAGGGTTAGGGTACAGTTTAGGGTTAGGTTTAGGGTTAGGTTTAGGGTTAAGGTACGGTTTAGGGTTAGGGTTAGGGTTAGGGTTAGGGCACTGTTGTGGTTTAGGTTTAGGGTTAGGGTACGAGTTAGGTTTAGGTTTAATGTTAGGGTTAGGTTTAGGGTACAGGTTAGGGTTAGGGTTAGGGTTAGGGTACTGGTTAGTTTTAGGGTTAGGGATAGGGTTCGGTTACAGTTTAGGGTTAGGTTTAGGGTTAGGGTTAGGGTTAGGATATGGGTTAGGTTTAGGGTTAGGTTTAGGGTTAGGATACGTGTTAGGGTTATGTTTAGGGTTAGGGTACTGGTTACGGTTAGGATTAGGGTTAGCGTAGGGTTTAGGGTTAGGTTTAGGGTTAGGTTTAGGGTACGGGTTAGTGGTAAGATTAGGTTCAGGGTTGGGGTTAGGGCTAGGTTTAGGGTACAGGTAAGGGTTACTCTTAGGGTACGGGTTAGGGAACGGGTTAGGGTTAGTGTTAGGGTTGGGGTTAGGGAATGGGTTAGCGAAAGGGTTAGGGTAAGTGTTAGGTTTAGGGTATGGCTTAGGGTTAGGGTGGTGGTACAGGTTAGGGTTAGGGTTAAGTAAGGTTACCGGTTAGGGTTAGGGTTAGTCATGTTTAGGGTACGGGTTAGGGTTAAGGTTAGGGTTATGGTTAGGCTATTGGTTAGCTTTAGGGTTAGGGTATGGGTTAGGGTTAGAAAAAGGGTTAGAGTTAGTGTACGGGTTAGGGTACGGGTTAGGGTTAGGGTTAGGGTTAGGGTAGTGGTTAGGGTTAGGTTTAGGGTACAGGTAACGGTTAGTGTTAGGGTTAGGTTTAGGGTACGGGAAAGAGTTAGAGTTAGGGTTAGGTTACGTGTTAGATTTAGGGTTAGGGTATTGGTTACGGTACAGGTTAGGTTTAGGTTAAGGTTTAGATTACGGTTTAGGGTTAGGGTTATGGTTAGGTTTAGCATACGGGTTAGGTTTAGGGTTAGAGTTAGGGTACTGGTTAGTGTTTGGTTTAGGGTACAGTTTAGGTTTAGATTTCGGGTTAAAGTAACGGATAGGATATGGGTTAGGGTTAGGGTTAGGGTTAGGGTTACGTTACTGGTTAGGTTTAGGGTTAGGGTACTCGTTAGGGTTAGGTTTAGGGTTAGGGTTAGGGTACGGATTAGTGTTAGGGTACATTTTAGGGTTAGGGTTAGGTTACGGGTTAGGTTACAGGTTAGGTTTAGGGTTAGGGTACGGTTTAGGGTTAGGGTCAGGTTTAGGGTTAGGGTTAGGGTACTGGTTTGGTTTAGGGTTAGGGTTAGGGAACGGGTTAGGTTTAGGTTTAGGGTTAGAGTTAGGGTTCGGGTAAGGGTTAGGGTACGGGTTAGCCTTAGGGTTAGTGTTAGGGTACAGGTTAGGTTTAGGGTTAAGGTTAGGGAACGGGATACGGTACAGGTTAGGGTTAGGTTTAGGTTTAGGGCTAGGTTACAGGTTAGGGTTAGGGTTAGGGTATGTGTTACTGTACGAGTTAGGGTTAGGGTTAGGGTACTGGTTAGGGTTAGGGTCAGAGTTAGGGAACGGGTTAGGGTACGGGTTAGGGCTAGGGTACGGTTTAGGATTAGGGTTAGGGTTACTGTTAGCTTTCTTGTTAGGGTTAGACTTAGGGCTAGTGTCAGGGTACGGTTTAGGGTTAGGGTTAGGGTGAGGGTTCTCTTTGGTTTAGGGTGAGGGTTAGGGTACGGTTTAGGTTTAGGGTTAGGATTAGGGTTCGGTTTAGGGTACGAGTTAGGGTATGGGTTAGGGTTAGGGTTAGTGTACGGCTTAGGGTACGGGTTAGGCTTAGGGTAGGGTATGGGTTAGGGTTAGGGTTAGGGTTAGGGTATGGGTTAGGTTTAGGGTTACGGTTACGGCACGGGATAGGTTTAGGTTTAGGGTTAGGTTACTGTTTAGGGTTAGGGTTAGGGTTAGTGTAGGGTTTAGGGTTAGGGTTAGGTTTAGGGTACGGGTTAGGGTTAAGTTTAGGTTTAGGGTAAGGGTTAGGGCTCGGCTTAGGGTACGGGTAAGGGTTATTCTTAGGGTACAGGTTAGGTTACGGGTAGGGTTTGTGTTAGGTTTAGGGTTAGTGAACGGGTTAGCAATCGGGTTAGGTTTAGGTTTAGGTTTAGGGTACGGGTTAAGGTAAGGGATAGGATAGAGGTTAGGGTTAGGGTTCGGGTAAGGTTACGGGTTAGGGTTAGGTTTAGGGTACTGGTTAGGGTTAGGGTTAGGGTTAGGATAGAGTTTAGGGTTAGTTTTAGGGTTAGGTTTAGGGTTAGGATACGGAATAGGATTAGGGTTAGGTTTAGGGTACGGATTAGGGTTAAGTTTAGGGTTAGGGTACTGTTTAGGGTTATGTTTAGTGTTAGGGTACGGGCTAGGGTTAGGGGTAGGGTACAGGTTAGGGTTAGTGTTACGGTAATGTTACGGGTTAGGGTTAGGGTTCGTGTTAGGTTTAGGGTATGGCTTAGGTTTAAGGTTTGGGTTAGGGTAAGGGTACTGCTTAGGGTTAGGTGTAGGGTACGGGTTATGGTTAGAATAAGGGTAAGGGTTAGGGTACCCGTTATGGTATGGGTTAGGTTAGGGTTAGGGTTTGGGGTCTGGTTAGGGTTAGTGCTAGGGTAATGGTATGGGTTAGGTTTAGCGTTAGGGTTAGGTTTACGGTACAGTTTCGGGTTAGGATTAGGCATCGGTTACGGGTTAGAGTTAGGGTTAGAGTACGGGTTATGGTACAGGTTAGTGTTAGGGTTAGAGTTACGTTACGGGTTAAGGTTAGGGTTAGGGTACGGGTTATTGTATGGGTTAGGGTTAGGGTTAGGGGACTGGTTAGGTTTAGTGTTAGAGTTAAGGTACGGGATAGGTTTAGGGTTAGGATTAGGGTACTGGTTAGGGTAAGGGTTAGTGTTAGTGTACAGTTTAGGGTTAGGTTTAGGGTTAGGGTTAGGGTACTGGGTAGGTTAGGGTTAAGGTTAGGGAAGGGTACAGGTTAGGGTTAGTTTTAGGGTTAGGCATAGTTAGGCCCTGGGTTAGGGTTAGGTTTAGGGTTAGGGTTAGGGTTAGGGTTAGGGTTAGGATACGGGTTAGGGTAAGGGTTAGGGGTAGGCTACGGTTAGGGTTAGGGTTAGGGAACGGGTTAGGGTTAGGTTTAGGGTACTCTTTAGTGTTAGGGTTAGGGAACGGATTATGGTTAGAGAAAGGGTAAGGGTAAGGGTACGTTATAGGGTTAGGGTATGGGATAGGGTTATGATGAGTGTACGGGTTAAGGGTAGGTTTAGGGTTAGGGTTAGGTTCTGGATAGGGTTCGGGCATGGCACGGGTTAAGGTTAGGGTTCAGTTACGGGTTAGGGTTAGGGCTGGGTGCGGGTTAAGGTTAGGGTTGGGTTAGGTTTGGTACGGGTTAGGGTTAGGGTATGTGTTAGGGATAGGTTTAGGGTTACTGTTCTGTTTAGGGTACGGTTTAGTGGTAGGGTTAAGGTACTGGTTTGGTTTAGGGTTAGGGTTAGGGTTAGGGTACGGGTTAGGTTTAGGGTTAGGGTTAGGTTAGGGTACGGGTTAGGGTACGGGTTAGGTTTAGGGTTAGTGTATGGCTTAGGGTACGGGTTAGGGATAGGTTTAGGGTACAGGTTTGGGTTAGTTTTAGGGTAAGGGTACAGGTGAGGGTTAGGGTTAGGGTACGGGTTATGGTACGGGTTAGAGTTAGGGTTAGGTTTACGGTTAGGGTTAGGGTACTGGAACGGGTTAGGGTTAGGGTTACTTTTAGGATTATGGTACGGGTTAGTGTTAGGGTTAGGTTAGGGTTAGGGTACTGCTTAGGCTTAGGGTTAGGGTTAGGGTACGTGTTAGGGTAAGGTTTAGGGTTAGGTTTAGGGTTAGGGTACGGGTTAGGTTTAGGGTACAGTTTAGGGTTAGGGATAGGGATAGTATATTGGTTAGGGATAGGGTTAGGGTTAGGTTAGGGTACTGGTTAGGGTCAGGGTTAGCGTTAGGGTATTGGTCAGGTTGAGGTTTAGGCTTAGGGTTGGGCTACGGGTTTGGGTCAGGGTCAGGTTTAGGTTATGGGTTAGGGTTAGGGTTAGGATACGGGTTAGGCTTAGGTTTAGGTTTAGCGTTCCGGTTAGGGTTAGGGTACGAATTAGGGTTAGAGTTAGGGTTAGTGTTAGGGTACTGGTTAGGATTAGTGTTAGGGTTAGGATACAGGTTAGGGTTAGGGTGAGGGTACGGGATAGGGTTAGGGTTAGGATTAGGGTACGAGTTAGGATTAGGTTTAGGGTTATGGGACGGGTTAGGGTCCGGTTTAGGGTACTGGTTAGGGTAGGGTTTAGGGTTTAGGGTTAGGGTAAGGGAAAGTGATAGGGTTAGTGTTAGGGTTAGGGTTCTTGTTAGGGTTAGGGTTAGGGTTAGAGTTAGGATTAGGGTTAGGGTACGGCTTAGGGTTAGGTTTATGGTTAGGGTACGGTTTAGGAATTGGATACGGGTTAGGGTTAGGGTTAGAGTTAGGATTAGGGTACGGGTACGTGTAGGGTTGGAGTTAGAGTTAGGGTACGGGTAAGGGTTAGGGTTAGCGTTACGGTAAGGGTTAGGTTATGGTTTAGTGTTAGGGTTAGGGTTCAGCATAAGTTTAGGGTTATGGTTAGGGTACTGGTTAGGGTTAGGGTTAGGGAACGGGTTAGGTTTAGAGTAGGGTTAGGGTTAGGGTACTGGTTAGGGTTAGTGTTAAGGTTACGATACAGGTTAGGGTTAGGATTAGGGTTAGGTTATGGGTTAGGGTTAGGGTGAGGGTTCGGGTTAGGATTAGGGTTAGGGTTATGGTACGGCTTAGTGTATGGGGTAGGGTTAGGGCGAAGGTACTGGTTAGGGTCAGGGTTAGGTTTAGGTAACGGGTTAGAGTTAGGGTTAGGGTATGGGTTAGGGTTAGGGTACGGGTTAGGGTTAGGGTTAGGGTTAGGGTTAGGATTATGGTTAGGGTTAGGGTACTGGTTAGGCTTAGGGTTAGTGTTAGGGTTAGTGTACAAGTTAGGGTTAGGATACGGGTTAGGTGTGGGTTAGCGTGAGGTTTAGGGTTAGGATACGGTATAGGTTTAGGGTATGGGTTAGTGTACGGGTTAGGGTTTAGGGTTAGTTTTCGGGAAAATAATAGGGTTAGGGTTAGCTTTAGGGTACGGTTTAGGGTTAGGGTTATGGTTAGGCTACGGGTAAGGGGTAAGGTTAGATTTAGGGTTAGGGTATGGCTGAGGGTTAGTGTTAGGGTTAGGGTTAGGGTACGGTTTAGGTATTGGGTACGGATTAGGGTTAGGGTTAGGGTTAGGATACAGGTAAGGGTTAGGGAAGCGTTACAGTAAGGGTTAGGGTTAGGGTACGGGTTAGGGTTAAGGTTAGAGTTATGTTAAGGGTTAGGTTTAGGGTTAGGGCACGGGTAAGGTTTACGGTTAGGGTACGGGTTAGGGTACGTGTTAGGGTTAGTGTTAGGGTTAGGGTTAGGGTACGGGTTAGCAACAGGTTAGTGTTAGGGTTAGGTTTAGGGTACGGGTTATGGTTAGGGTTACGGTACAGGTTAGGGTTAGGGTTAGGGTAAGGTTATGGGTTACGTTTAGGGTTAGGGTACGGGTTAGGGTATGGGTTAGGTTTAAGTCTAGGTTTAGGGTTAGGGTACTGGTAGGGTTAGGGTACGGGTTATGGTTAGAGTAAGAGTTAGGGTTAGGGTACGGGTTAGGGTTAGGGTACGGGTTTGGTTACGGGTTAGAGTTAGGGTTAGGGTTAGGGTACTGGTTTGGGTTAGGATTAGGGCTAGGGCACGGGTTAGGTTTAGTCTAAGGTTTAGGGTTAGGTTTATGGTATGGGTTAGTGTTAGCGTTAAGGTTAGGATTAGGGTTAGGGTAGGATTAGGGTTAGAGTTAAGGTTAGGGTTAGGGTTAGAGTTAGGGTGTGGATACGGGTTAGGGTTTGGGTTAGGGTTAGAGTTAGGGTACAGGTAAGCATTCGGGTTAGCATTCCGGCAAGGGTTAGCGTACGGGTTAGGTTTAGGTTTAGGGTATGGCATAGGGTCAGGATTAGGGTTAGAGTTAGGGTACGGGTTAGGGTTAGATGAAGGATAGGGTACGGGTTAGGTTTAGGGTTAAGGTATGTGGTAGGGTACAGGATAGGGTTAGTGTATGGGTAAGGGTACGGGTTATGGTACGGGTGAAGCATAGGGTTAGGGTTTGGGTTAGTGTACGGGTAAGGTTTAGGGTTAGGGTACGGGTACAGGTTAGGTTTAGGGTAAGGGTACGAATACGGGTTAGGGTTAAGGTTAGGGTTAAGGTTAGGGATAGGGTACGGTTTAGGGTTAGGTTTAGAGTTAGTGGACTGGTTAGGGTTAGAGTTAGGGTTAGGGTTAGGGTACTGGTTTGGTTTAGGATTAGGTTTAGGTTATGGGTTAAGTTTAGTGTAAGGGTTAGTGTTAGGTTTATGATATGGGTTAGTGTTAGGGTTAAGTTTAGATTTAGGGTTAGGGTAGGGTTAGGGTTCATGTTAGGTTTAGATTTAGAGTTAGGGTTAGGGTTAGGGCTAGGTTTAGGGATAGGGTTAGGGTAGGGATAGGGTTAGAGTTAGGGTTACGGTTAGGGTTAGAGTTAGGGTGTGGGTATGGGTTAGGGTTAGGGTTAGTGTTAGGGTTAGGTTACGGGTTAGGATACGGGTTATGGTTATGGTTAGGGTTAGGGTACGGTTTAGGGTATGGGTTAGGGTTAGGTTTAAGGTATGGGTTACGGTACGGGATAGGGTTAGGGTTAGGTTACGGGTTATGGATTGGTTTAGGGTTAGGGTTAGGGTACGGTTCAGGATTCAGGTTATGGTTAGGTTTAGTGTACTGGTTAGGGTTAGGGTTATGGTTAGGGTACTGGTTAGGGTTAGGTTTAGGTTTAGGGTATGTGTTAGCGTTAGGGTTAGGGTTACGGTATGGGTTAGGGTTAGGTTTAGGGTACGGGTTAGGCTACGTGATAGGTTTAGTGTTAGGGTTAGGGTACTGGTTAGGGTTATGGTTAGGGTTAGGGTATGGGTGAGGGTTAGGATTAGGGTTAGGGTGAGGGTACAGTTTAGGGTTAGGGTTACGGTACGGGATACGTTTAGGGTTAGGTTTAGGGTTATGTTTAGGGTACGGGTTAGGGCACGGGTTAGGGTTAGGGTTAGGGTTAGTGTACGGCTTAGGGTACGGGTTAGGGTTAGGGTAAGGTTAAGGGTACGCATTAGGGTTAGGGTTAGGGTACGGGTTTTGGTTAGGGTTAGGGATAGGGTTAGGTTAATGTTTATCGTAAGGTTAAGGATTAGGGTAGGGGTTAGGTTTAGGGTTAGGGTTAGGTTTAGGGTACGGGCGACAGTTAAGGTTAGGGTTAGGATTAGGGTTAGGTTTAGCGTTAGGTTTAGGGTTAAGGTTAGGTTTAGGGTTAGGGTTACGGTTAGGGTTAGGTTTAGGGTACGGATTAGGGTACGGGTTAGGGTTAGGGTTAGTGTATGGCTTAGGGTATGGTTTAGGCTTAGGTTTGGGTACGGATTAGGGTTATGGTTAGGGTAAGGGTACGCGTTAGGGTGAGGGTTAAGGTACGGGTTTGGTTGAGGGTTAGGGTTAGGGTTAGGGTAATGCTTAGGGTTAGGTTTAGGGTGGGGTTTGTGTTAGGGTTAGGGTTAAGTATAGGGTACGGTTTAGTGTTACGGTTAGGGTACTGGTTAGGGTATGGGTTAGGGATAGTGTTAGGGTAAGGGTTAGGGTATGGGTAAGCAATAGGTTTAGGGTTACGGTTAGGTTTAGTGTACGGGTTAGGGTTAGGGTTAGGGTTAGGGTACGGGTTAGGGTTAGGGTTAGGGTTAGAGTAAGGGTACTGGTTAGGGTTAGGGTTTGGGTACGGGTTAGGGTTAGAGTAAATGTTAGGGTTAAGGTACGGGTTAGGTTTAGCATATGGGTTAGGGATAGGGTGAGTGTATGGGTTAGGGGTAGATTTAGGGTTAGGGTTAGGATACGGATTAGGTTTAGGGCTAGGTACGGGTTAGGGTACGGGTTAGGGTACCGGTAGGGTTAGGGTATGGGTTAGGTTTAGTGTTACAGTTAGGGTACGGTTTAAGGTTAGGGTTTGGGTTACTGTTAGGTTATGGGTTAGTGTTAGGGTACGGGTTAGGGTTAGGGTACTGATTAGGGTTAGGTTTAGGGTACGGGTTAGGATTAGTCTAAGGGTTAGGGTGAGGGTCTGGTTAAGGTTAGGGTACGGCTTAGGGTAAGTGTGAGTGTACGGTTTAGCAATAGGGTTAGGGTTAGGGTACGGGTTAGCGTTAGGGTTAGGCTACGGTTTAGGGTACGGGTTAGGGTAGGTTTAGGGTACTGGTTAGGGTTAGGTTCAGGGTACGGTGATGGTTAGGGTTAGGGTTAGGTTTAGTTACTGGTTAGGGTTAGGGTTAGGGTGAGGGACAGTTTAGGGTTAGGTTTAGGGTTAGGGTTAGTGTTAGGATACGGGTTAGGGTTAGGGTTCGGGTTAGGGTACGGGTTAGGGTTAGGTTTAGGTTAAGGGTACTGGTTAGGGTTAGTTTTAGGTTTAGGGTACGGGTTAGGGTTCAGTTTAGGGTTAGGGTACGCGTTAGGGTTAGGGTAAGGGTTAGGGTTCGGGTTAGGGTACGGGTTAGGGATAGGGTTAGGGTTATGGTACTGGTTACGGTTAGGGTTAGGTTTCGGGTACGGGTTAGGGTTAGAGAATGGTTAGGGTTAGGGTACGGTTTATGGTTAGGGTTGGGTTAGGGTTAGGGTGAGTGTACGGGTTAGGGGTACGTTTAGGTTAAGGGTTAGGTTATGGGTTAGGGTTCGGGCTGGTATGGGTTAGGGTACATGTTAGGGTACAGGTTAGGGTTAGTGTACGGGTTATGTTTAGCGTTACGGGTAGGGTACTGGTTAGCGTACGGGTTAGGGCTAGGGTTAGGGTACATGTAATGGTTAGGATTATGGTACGGGTTAGGGTTAGGACACGGGTTAGGGTTAGGGTTAGGTTATGGGTTAGGGTTAGGGATCGGGTTAGGGTTACGCTACGAGTTAGGGTTAGGGTTAGGGTATGGGATAGGGTTATGGTTAGGGTTATGGTATTGGATAGGGTTAGGGTTAGGGTACGGGTTAGGGTGAGAGCAAGGTTGAGGGTTAGGTTACAGGTTATGGTTAGGGTACGGGATAGGGTTAGGGTGAGTGTACGGGTTAGGGGTAGATTTAGGGTTTGGGTTAGGTTACGGGTTAGCGTTAGGGTTGGGTACGGGTTAGGGTTAGGTTATGGGTTAGGGTTAGGGTACTGGTTAGGTTTAGGGTGAGGGTTAGGGTACAGGTTAAGGATAGGTTTAGGGTTAGGGTTAGGGTTAGGATACGGGTTAGGGTTAGGGTTAGTGTTAGGGTACGGGTGAGGTTTAGGGTTTGGGTTAGGGTACTGGTTAGGGTTAGGTTTAGGGTTAGGGTACGGGTTAGGGTTAGGGTTAGGTTAGGTTTAGGGTTAGGATACGGGTTAGAGATAGGGTTAGGTTACGGTTTAGGGTTAGGGTACGGGTTAGGGTACGGGTTAGGGTTAGGGATAGGTTACGGGTTAGGGTTAGGGTTAGGTTTAGGGTACGAGTTAGGGTTATGGTTAGGGTTAGGGCACTGGTTAGGGTTAGGGTTAGGGTTACAGTATGGGTTAGAGTTAGGGTTAGGTTTAGGGTTAGGGTACAGGTTAGGTTTAGGGTTAGGTTATGGGTTAGTGTTAGGTTTATGGTTAGTGCTAGGGTTAGGGTATGGTTTAGGGTTAGTTTTAGGTTTAGGGTTAAGGTACTGGTTTCGTTTAGAGTTAGGGTTAGGGTAAGGGTTAGTTTTAGGGTTAGGTTTAGGGTAAGGGTTAGGGTTAGGGTAAGGGTTAGTTTTAGGGTTAGGTTTAGGGTAAGGTTAGGGTTAGAGTACGGGTTAGGGGTATGGTTAGGTTTAAGGTAAGGGTACTGGTTAGGGTTAGGGTTAGGGTACAGGTTAGGGTTAGTGTAAGGGTTAGGGTTAGTGTCCGGATTAGGGTTAGGGTACGGCTTCGGGTCAGGTTGAGGTTATGCTTTAGGTTTAGTGTTAGGTTTATGGTTAGGGTACGGGTTAGGGTTAGGTTTAGGGTACGGGTTAGGGTTAGGTTTAGGCTTAGGGTACTGTTTAGGGTTAGGCTTAGGGTATGGGGTATGGTACGGGTTAAGGTTAGTTTTAGGGTGCTGGTTAGGGTTAGGTTTAGGGTTAGGGTACGGATTTGGGTTAGGGTTAAGTTTAGGGTTAGGATACTCGTGAGGGTTAGGGTTAGGTTTAGGATTAGGGAACAGGTTATGGTTAGGTTTAGGGTTAGGATTAGGGTTAGGATACGGGTTAGGGTTAGGTTTAGGGTTAGGGTACGGGTTAGGGTTATGGTACGGGTTAGGGTTAGGGTTAGGGTTAGAGTACTGGTTAGGGTTAGGGTTAGGTTTAGGGTAGGGTTAGGGTTAGGGTTAGGGTTACGGTTAGGGTTAGGTGTAGGATACGGGTTAGGGTTAGTTTTAGGGTACTGGTTAGGGTTAGGTGTAGGATACGGGTTAGGGTTAGAGTAAGGTTTAAGGGTAGGGTATGGGTTAGTGTTAGGGTACGGGTTACGTTTAGGGTGAATGTATGGGTTAGCAGTAGGGTTAAGTTTAGGGTTAGGTAACGGGTAAGGGTTAGGGCTGGGTATGGGTTAGGGTAAGGGATAGGGTTAGGGTTAGGGTTAAAATTAGGGTTAGGGTACTGGTTAGGGTTAGTGTTAGGTTTAGGGTTGGGGTACTGTTTAGGGTTAGGTTTAGGGTTGGGTACGGGTGAGGGTTAGGGTTAGGGTTCGGGTTAGGGTACGTGTTAGGGTTAGGGTTAGGTTACGGTTTAGGGTTAGGGTTAGGGTACGGGCTAGGTTTAAGATTAGGGTTAGGGTACTGGTTAGGGTTAGTGTTAGGGTAGGGTTGGGGAACTGTTTAGGGTTAGGGATAGGGTTAGGGTTAGGGTTAGGGTTAGGGAACGGGTTAGGGTTAGGTTTAGGGTACAGGTTTGGGTTAGGGTTAGGGTACGAGTTAGGGTTAGTGTTAAGTTTAGTGTACGGGTTAGGGTTAGGGTTATGGTACGGGTTAAGCTTAATGTTACGGTTAGGTTACTGGTTAGGGTAGGGTAGGGTACGGGTTAGCGTTAGGGTTAGGGTTACAGTTAGTGTAAGGCTTAGGGTTAGGGTTAGGTTTACGGTTAGTGTCCGGGTTAGGGTTAGGTTAGGATACGGTTGAGGGTTAGGGTTAGGGTTAAGGTTAGGGTTAGGGTACGGTTTTGGGTTAGGGTTAGGGTTAGGTTTAGGGTACTGGTTTGGTTGAAGGTTAGGGTAAGGGTACGCATTAGTGTTAGTGTTAGGGAACGGGTTAGGGTTAGTGTTAGGGTTAGGGTTAGGGTACTGATTAGGGTTAGGGTTAGGGTTAGGATACAGGTTTGGTTTAGTGTTAGGGTTAGGGTACGGGTTACGGTTAGGGTACGGGTTAAGGTTAGGGTACGGGTTAGGGTTAGGTTTAGGGATAAGGTTAGGGTACGTGTTAGGGTTATGGTTAGGGTTAGGGTACTGGTTAGGTATAGGGTTAGGGTTACGGTACGGGTTAGGGTTAGGGTTTGGGTTAGGGTTAGGTTACGGTTTAGGGTTAGGGTATTGTTACGGGTTACGGTTAGGGTTAGGGTTAGGGTTAAGGTATGGGTTTGGGTTAGGTTTAGGGTTAGGGTTAGGATACTGGTTTGGTTTATGTGTACGGTAAGGTTACCTGTTAGGTTTTAGGGTTAGGGTACTGGTTAGGTTTAGGGTTCGGGTTAGGGTTAGGGTACGGGTTAGAGTTAGGGTTAGGTTACGGGTTAGTGTTAGGGTTAGGGTACGGGTTAGGATTAGGGTACGGGTTAGTTTATGGGTTAGGTTTAGGGTTAGTGTTAGGGTTAGGTTTAGGTTATGGGTTAGGGTGAGGGTTAGGGTTAAGTTACAGGTTAGGGTTAGGTTTAGGGTACGGGTTAGGTTTAGGGTTAGGGGTAGGTTACGGTTTAGGGTGAGGGTAGGGTACAGGTTAGGGTTAGGGTTAGGTTTAGGGTACTGGTTAGGGTTAGGGTTAGGGTTTGGGTACGTGTTAGGGTTAGGGTAGGGTTTAGGGTTAGGGTACGGGATAGGGTTAGGGTTAGGGTAAGGGTACTGGTTAGGGTTAGGGTTAGGTTTATGGTACAGGTTAGGTAGGGGTAGTGTTAGGGTACGGGTTAGGGTTAGGGTTAGGGTTAGGTACGTGTTAGTGTTAGGGTTAGGGTACGGGTTAGTGTTAGAGTTAGGGTACGGGATAGGGTTAGGGTTAGGGTTGGGTTACAGGTTAGGGTACGGGTTAGGGGTAGGGTATGGGTAAGGGTTAGGGTTAGTGTTAGGGTTAGGGTTACTGTATGGGTTAGGGTGAGGGTTAGGGTTAGGTTACGGGTTAGGGTGAGGTTTAGGGTACGGGTGAGGTTTAGGTTGAGTAGTAGGTTACGGGCTAGGGTTAGGGTATGGTACCTGTTAGGGTTAGGGTTAGGGTTAGGTTTAGGGTACTGGATAGGGTTAGGGTTAGGGTTTGTGTACGCGTTATGGTTAGGGTTAGGGTTAGGGTTAGGTTACGGGATAGGGTTAGGGTTAGGGTTAGGTTACTGGTTAGGGTTAGGGTTATGGTACAGTTTATGGTAGCGTTAGTGTTAGGGTACGGGTTAGGTTTAGGGTTAGGTTAGGGTTAAGTACGTGTTAGGGTTAGGGTTAGGGTACGGGTTAGTGTTAGTGTTAGGGTATGGGATAGAGTTAGGTTTAGGGTTAGGGTACAGGTTAGTGTTAGGGTTAGGGTTAGGGTACAGGTTACGTTACAGGATATGGTAAGGGTTAGGGCTAGGTACGGGTTAGGGTTACGGTTAGGGTAAGGGTACGGGTTTTGATTAAGGTAAGGGTACATGTTAGGTTTAGGGTTATGGTACGGGTAGGGTAACAGTTAGGGTACGGGTTAGGGAACGGGATAGTATTAGTGTTAGCGTTGGGGTTAGGGTACGGTTTAGCAATAGGTTTAGGGTTAGGGTTAGGTTTAGGGTACGGGTTTGGGTTAGGGTTAGTGTATGGGTAAGGGTTAGTGTAAGGGTTAGGATTAGGGTACGGGTTAGGTTTAGGGGATGGCATAGGGTTAGCGTGAGGGTACGGGTTAGGCTTAGTGTTATGGTTAGGGTTAGGTTAGGGTTAGGTTTAGGTTTAGGGTTAGGGTTAGGGTTAGGTATAGGGTACGGGATAGGGTACGTGTTAGAGTTAGTGTTCGGGTTAGGGTACTGGTTAGGTTTATGGTTAGGGTTAGGGTACGGGTGTGGGTTAGGATTCGGGTTACAGTGAGGGTACGGGTTAGGGTTAGGGTACCGGTTGGATTAGGGTTAGGTTTAGGGTTAAGATTAGGGTACGGGTTAGGGTACGGGTTAGGGTTAGGGGTAGTGTACGGCTTAGGGTACGGGTTAAGGTTTCGGTTAGGGTACGGATTAGGGTTAGGGTTAGGGTAAGGGTACGCGTTAGGGTTAGGTTAGGGTACGGGTTTGGATTAGGATAGGGTTAGGATAGGGTACTGCTTAGGGTTAGGGTTAGGTTTAGGGTTAGGGTAGGGGTTAGGGTTAGGTTTAGGGTTAGGGTAGGGGTTAGGGTTAGGTTTAGGGTTAGGATTAGGGTACGGGTTAGGATTAAGGTTAGGGTTAGGGTTAGGTTTAGCGTTAGGGTACGGGTTAGGGTTACGGTTAGGGTACTGGTTAAGGTCGGTTAGGGTTAGTGTTAGGGTTAGGGTTAGGGTACGGATTCACAGTAGGGTTCGGGTTAGGGTTAGATTTAGTGTACGGGTTAGGGTTAGGGTTAGGGTTAGGGTACGGGTGAGGGTTAGGGTTAGGGTAAGGGTACGGGTTGGGGTTAGGGTTAGGTTTAGGGTTAGGTTTAGTGTTAGGAATAGGGTACAGGTTACAGTTTGTGTTAGGGTTAGGTTAAGGTTTAGGGTTTGGGTTAGGGTACGGGTAACGGAACGGGTTACTGTTAGGTTTAGGGTACTGGTTAGGGTTAGGGTTAGGGCTAGGATATGGGTGAGGTTTAGGGATTTGTTTCGGGTTAGGGTACAGCTTAGGATTGGGGTTTGGGTTAGAGTTAGGGTACTGGTTAGGGTGAGGGCTAGGGTTAGGGTACATGTTAGGATTACGGTTAGGGTTAGGGAACGGGTTCGGGTTACAGTGAGTGTTCGGGTTAGGATAGGGTACCGGTTAGGATTAGGGTTAGGGTTATGGTACGGCTTAGGGTACGGGTTATGGTTAGGGTTAGGTTAGGATTAGGGTTATGGTTAGGGTAAGGTTATGGGTTAGGGTTAGGGTTAGGGTATAGGTTAGGGTTAGGGTTAGTGCTAGGATACTGGTGAGGTTTAGAGGTAGGGTTAGGGTAGGGGTTAGGGTTAGGGTTAGGTTTAGTGTACGGGTTAAGGTTAGGATTAGGCTTAGATTACGGTTTAGGTTTAGGGTTATAGGACGGGTTAGGGTTAGAGTTCGGGTTAGGGTTAGGTTATGGGTTAGGATTAGAGTTAGGTTAGGGTTAGGGTACGGGTTAGGTTTAGGGTACAGGTTAGGGTTAGGGACAGGCATAGTGTATGGGTTAGGGTTAGGGTTAGGGTACGGGTTACGGTACGGGTTAGGGTTAGGGTTAGGGTACTGGTAAGGGTTATGTTTAGGGTTAGGGTACGTGTTAGGGTTAGTGTTAGGGTTAGGGTTAGGATACGGATTAGGGTACGGGTTAGGGTACGGTTTAGGGTACGGGTTAGGGTACGGGTTAGGGTTTGGGTTATGGTACGGGTTAGGCGAAGTGTTAGGGTTAGGGTTAGGTTTAGGGTAGGGGTTAGTGTTAGAGTTAGGGTAAGGTTTAGTGTTAGGGTTAGGTACTGGTACGGGTTAGGGTTAGAGTTAGGGTTCGGATTAGTGTACTGTTTAAGGTTAGGGTTAGGGTTAGGGTACAGGTTAGGTTTAGGTTTAGGGTTAGGCTTAGGTTTAGGATACGGGTTAGGATTAGGTTTAGGGTTAGGTTTAGTGTACGGGTTAGGATTAGGTTTAGGGTTATGGTACTGGTTAGGGTTAGGGTTAGGGTACGGGTTAGGGTACGGGTTAGGGTTAGGGTTCGGTTACGGGTTAGTGTTAAGGCTGGGTACAGTTTAGCATGCGGGTTAGGGTATGGGTTAGTGTTAGGGTACGGGTATGGGTTAGAGTTAGGGTTAGGTTATGGGTTAGGGTTAGGGTTAGGGTTAGGGTACAGGTTAGGTTTAGGTTTAGGGATAGGTTTAGGTTTAGGATACGGGTTCGGGTTAGGGTTAGGTTTAGGGTACGGGTTAGTATACCGGTTATGGTTAGGGTTAGGGATAGGGTTAGGGTACTGGTTTGGGTTAGGATTCGGGTTAGGGTTAGGGTACGGGTTAGGTTTAGGTTAAGGGTTTGGGTTAGGTTTATGGTATGGTTTAGTGTTGGGGTTAAGGTTAGGATTAGGGTTAGCGAAGGGTTAGGGTTAGAGTTAGGTTTTAGGGTTAAGGTTAGAGTTAGGGTGTGGGTACGGGTTAGGTTTAGGGTTAGGGTTAGGTTAAGGGTACGGGTTACTATACGGGTTATGGTTATGGTTAGGGTTAGGGTTTGGGTTAGGGAATGGGTTAGGTTTAGGTTTAGGGTACGGGTTAGGGTATGGGTTAGGTTTAGGGTTAGGGTACTGGTTAGGTTTAGGTTTAGGGTTAGGGAATGTATTAGGGTTATGATTAAGGTTAGGGCACGGGTTAGGATTAGGGTTAGGGTTAGGGTACTGGTTAGGTTTAGGGTTAGGGTTAGGTTTAGGGTTAGGGTTAGGATACGCGTTACGGTTAATTTTATGGTTAGGGTTAGTGTACGGGTTAGGGTTACGGTTAGGGTACTGTTGAGGGTTAGGTTTAGTTTTAGGGTATGGGTTAGTTTTAGGTTTCGTGTTAGGGTACGGGTTAGGGTTAGGGTATGGTTTAGGGTTAGGTTTAGGGTACATGTTAGGTTTGGGGTTAGGGTTAGGGTTAGGTTTATGTTACGGGTTAGGGTCCGGGTTAGGTTTAGGGTTAGTGTTAGAGTTAGGATTAGGGTACGGGTTAGGCTTAGGTTTAGGGTTAGGGTTAGGGTTAGGGTTAGGGTTAGGGTATGGGTTAGTTTTAGGGTTAGGGTACGGGTAGGGTTAGGGTAATGGTACGGGTTAGGGTTAGGGTTAGGGTTAGGGTACGGGTTAGGGTTAAGGTTAGGATTATGGTTAGGGTATTGGTTAGTGTTAGGGTTAGGTACAGTTTAGGTTTATAGTAAGGGTTAGGGTTAGGGTACGGGTTAGGGTTAGGGTACGGGTTAGGGTTAAGGTGAGTGTACGGGTTAGGTTTAGTGTTTGGGTTAGGGTTAGAGTTCGGTTATGGGTTAGTGGTTGGGCTAGGTACTATTTAGGGTACGGGTGAGGGTATGGGTTAGGGTTAGGGTACAGGTACAGGTTAGGGTTAGGGTTAGGTTACAGGTTAGGGTACTGGTTAGGGTTAGGGTTAGGTTTAGGTTTAGGTTACGGGTTAGGATTACGTTTAGGGTTATGGTACTGGTTAGGGTTAGGGTTAGGGTACGGGTTAGGGTTAGGGTTAGGGTACGGTTTAGGGTATGGGTTAGGGTTAGGGTGAGTGTACGGGTTAGGTTTAGTGTTTGGGTTAGGGTTAGAGTTTGGTTATGGGTTAGTGTTAGGGCTGGGTACTGTTTAGGGTACGGGTGAGGGTATGGGTTAGGGTTAGGGTACGGGTACAGGTTAGGGTTAGGGTTAGGTTACGGGTTAGGGTACTGGTTACGGTTAGGGTTAGGTTTAGGTTTAGGTTACTGGTTAGGATTACGTTTAGGGTTATGGTACTGGTTAGGGTTAGCGTTAGGGTTAGGGTACGGGTTAGGGTTAGGGTACGGGTTAGGGTTAGGGTTAGGGTACGGGTTACGGTTAGGGTTAGGGTACCGGTTAGGGTTAGGGTTAGGCTTAGGGGACGGGTTAGGTTTAGGGTGAGTGTTAGTGTTAGGATTAGGGTAACGGTTAGTATTAGGGGTAGGGTTATGGTACGGATTAGGGTACGGGTGTGTGTACTGGTTAGGGTATGGGTTAGGGTTTAGGGTTAGGGTTAGGGAAAATGTTAGGGTGAGGGTTAGGTTAGGTTACGGTTTAAGGTTAAGATTAGGGTTAGGATTAGGGTACAGCTTAGGGTTAGGGATAGTATTAGGGGTAGGTTACAGTTTAGGGATAGGGTACGGGTTAGGTTTATGGTTAGGTTTAGGGATAGGGTACGGTTAAGGATTAGGGTGAGCATTACGGTAAGGGTTAGGGTACGGTTTAGGGTTAGGGTTAGGGTATGGCTTAGGGTTAGGGTTAGGGTAGGGTACGGGTTAGGGATAGATTAGGTTTAGGGTACGAGTTAGGTTTCGGGTTAAGGTATGTGGTAGGGTACGGGCTAGGGTTAGTGTTAGGTTTAGGGTACAGGTTATGGTACAGGTTAGGGGTAGGGTTACGGTTTTTATTAGGGTACTAGTAAGGTTTAGTGTTAGGGTACGGGTACGGGTTAGGTTTAGGGTTAGGGTACGGGTACAGGTATGGGTTAGGTTTGAAGTTAGGATTACGTTTAGGGTTAGGGTACGGGATAGGTTTAGGGTGAGAGTTAGGGTACTGGTTAGGGTAAGAGTTAGGGTTGGGGTTAGGGTTAGGTTTAGGGTACGGGTTAGGGTTAGGGTACTGGTTTGGGTCAGGATTAGAGTTAGGATACGGGATAGGTTTAGGTTTAGTGTTAGGGTTAGGTTTATGGTATGTGTTAGTGTTAGGGTTACGTTTAGGATTAGGGTTAGGGTTAGGGTTAGGGTTAGGTTTAGAGTTAGGGTTAGGGTTAGGGTTAGGGTTAGAGTTAGGGTGTGGGTACGGGTTAGGTTAGTGTTAGGGTAGGTGTAGGGTATGGGTGAGGATACGGGTATGGTTAGAGTTAGGGTTAGGGTACGGGTTAGGGAATGTGTTAAGTTTAGGGTTAGGGTACAGGTTAGGGTACGGGTTAGGGTTAGGGTTTGCTTACTGTTTAGGGTTTGGGTTAGGTTTAGGGTACGATTTAGGGTTAGGGTTAAGGTTAGGGTACGGGTTTGGATTAGGGCTAGGGTTACTGTAAGGTAACTGGTTAGGGTTAGGTTTAGGGTTTGAGTTAGGATATGGGTTAGGGCAAGGGTTAGGTTACGGGTTAGGGTTAGGATTAGTGGTAGGGTTAGGGTTAGGGTTAGGGTACGATTAGGGTTAGGGTTAGGGGCAGGTTTAGGGTACGGGTGAGGGTGAGGGTTAGGGTTAGGGTACTGGTTTGGGTCAGGATTAGGTTTAGGATACGGGTTAGGTTTAGGTTTAGTGTTAGGGTTAGGTTTATGGTATGGGATAGTGTTAGGGTTAAGTTTAGGTTTAGGGTTAGGGTAGGGTTAGGGTTAGAGTTAGGGTTAGGGTTAGGGATAGAGTTAGGGTGTGGGTACGGGTTAGGTTTAGGGTTAGGGTTAGGTTTAGGGTACAGGTGAGGATATGGGTATGGTTAGGGTTAGGGTTAGGGTACGGGTACAGTTACGGGTTAGGTTTGAAGTTAGGATTACGGTTAGGGTTAGGGTACGGGATAGGTTTAGGGTGAGAGTTAGGGTACTGGTTAGGGTTAGAGTTAGGGTTCGGGTTAGGGTTAGGGTTAGGATACGGGTTAGGGTTAGGGTTAGGTTACGGGTGAGGAGAGGGTTAGGGTTAGGGTTACAGTTAGGGTACAGTTTAGGGTTAGGGTTAGTGTTAGGTTTAGGGTACGGGTTAGGGTTAGGGTTAGGGTACTGGTTTGGGTCAGAATTAGGGTTAGGATACGGGATAGGTTTAGGTTTAGTGTTAGGGTTAGGTTTATGGCATGTGTTAGTGTTAGGGTTAAGTTTAGGATTAGGGTTAGGGTTAGGTTAGGGTTAGGGTTAGGGTTAGAGTTATGGTTATGGTTAGGGTTAGGGTTAGGGTTAGGGTTAGAGTTAGGGTGTGGGTACGGGTTAGGTTAGGGTTAGGGTAGGTGTAGGGTATGGGTGAGGATAAGGGTATGGTTAGAGTTAGGGTTAGGATATGGGTTAGGGAATGTGTTAAGTTTAGGGTTAGGGTACAGGTTAGGGTACGGGTTAGGGTTAGGGTTTGCTTACTGGTTAGGGTTAGGGTTAGGTGTAGGGTACCGATTAGGGTTAGGGTCAAGGTTCGGGTACGGGTTAGGATTAGGGCTAGGGTTACTGTTTGGGAACTGGTTAGGGTTAGGGTTAGGGTTAGGGTTAGGATACGGGATAGGGCAAGGGTTAGGTTACGGGTTAGAGTTAGGGTTAGGGGTAGGGTTAGGGTTAGGGTACGGGTTAGGGTTAGGGTTAGGGTTAGGGTATTGGTTTGGGTCAGGATTAGGTTTAGGATACGGGTTAGGTTTAGGTTTAGTGTTAGGGTTAGGTTTATGGTATGGGATAGTGTTAGGGTTAAGTTTAGGATTAGGGTTAGGGTAGGGTTAGGGTTAGAGTTAGGGTTAGGGTTAGGGTTAAGTTAGGGTGTGGGTATGGGTTAGGTTTAGGGTTAGGGTTAAGTTTAGGGTACAGGTGAGGATACCTGTATGGTTAGGGTTAGGGTACGGGTTAGGGAATGGGTTAAATTTAGGGTTACAGTCAGGTTAGGGTATGGGTTAGGGTTGGGGTTAGGTTACTGGTTAGGGTTAGGGTTAGGTTTAGGGTAGGGATTAGGGTTAGGGTTAAGGTTAGGGTATGGGTTAGGATTAAGGCTATGGTTAGGGTTAGGGAACTGGTTAGGGTTAGGGTTAGGGATAGGGTTAGGTTACAGGTGAGTGTTAGGTTTAGGGTTAGGTTAAGGGTTAGGGTTAGGATACGCATCAGGGTTAGGGTTAGGTAATAGGTTAGCGTTAGGGTTAGGGTTAGGGTTAGGGTACGGTTTAGGGTTAGGGTTAGGGTTAGGGTACTGGTTTGGTTTAGGGTTAAGTTTAGGGTACGGGTTAGGTTTAGGTTTAATGTTACGGTTAGGTTTAGGGTACGGGTTAGGGTACAGGTCAGGGTTAGGGTTAGGGTTAGTGTACAGCTTAGGGTACGGGTTAGGATTAGGGTAGGGTACGGGTTAGATTTAGGGGTAGGGTAAGTGTACCAGTTATGGTTAGGGTTAAGGTACGGGTTAGGTTAAGGGTTAGGGATAGGGTACTGGTTAGAGTAGTTTTAGGGTTAGGGTAGGGGTTAGGGTTAGGGTTAGGGTTAGGTTTAGGGTACGGGTTAGGTTTAAGGTTAGGGTTAGTGTTAGGGTTATGTTTAGGGTTTGGGTATGGGTAAGGGTTACGGTTAGGGCACGGGTTAGGGTACGGGTTAGGGTAAGTGTGAGGGTTAGGGTTAGGGTACTGGTTAGCAATAGGGTTAGGGTTAGGGTAAGGTTTAGGGTACTGGTTAGGGTTAGGGTTAGGGTACGGGTTAGGGTTACGTTTAGGGTAAGGTTACAGGTTAGGGTTAGCATTAGGATTAGGGTTAGGGCATGGGTTAGGGTTAAGGTTAGGGTTAGGGTTAGGATAATGGTTAGACTTAGGTTTACGGTAAGGGTTAGTGTTAGAGTAAGGTTTAGTGTTAGGGTATGAGTTAGGGTTAGGGTACGGGTTAGGGTACATGTTAAGGTTAGGGTTAGGGTACTATTTAGGGTTAGGGTTAGGGTTAGGGTTAGTGTTAGGATACGGGTTAGAGTTAGCGTTATGGTACGGGTTAGAGTTAGAGTTAGGTTAAGTGTTAGGGATAGGGTTAGGGTAATGGTTAGGGTTAGTGTTAGGGTTAGGATACAGGTTAGGGTTAGGGTTAGGGTTAGGGTACGGGTTAGGGTTAGGGTGGGGTTAGGGTTAGGATTAGTGTACGGGTTAGGATTAGAGTGAGGGTTATGTTACGGCTTAGGGTACGGGTTAGGGTTAGGGTTAGGGTACGGCTTAGGGTTAGGGTTAGGGTAAGGTTACAGCTTAGGGTTAGTGTTAGGGTATGGGTTAGGGTTAGGGTTAGGGTTGGGTTAGGGTACTGGTTAGGGTTAGGGTTAGGATAGGGTAGGGGTTAAGGTTAGGGTTTAGGGTTAGGTTTAGGGTATGGGTTAGGTTTAGGTTACGGGTTAGTGTTAGGGTAGGGTTCTGGTTAGGGTTAGGTTAGGGTTAGGGTATGGGTTAGGTTTAGGTTACGGGTTAGTGTTAGGGTAGGGTTCTGGTTAGGGTTAGGTTTAGGTTTAGTGTACAGGTTAAGCCTAGTGTTAGGGTTAGGTTTAGGGTTACTTTATGGATTAGGGTTAGGGATACGGTACGGTTTAGGTTTAGTGTTAAGGTAATGGTCCGTGTTACGGTTAGGGTTAGTGTTAGGGTTAGGGTATGGGTTAGGGTTAGGGTTAGGTTACGGATTAGGGTTAGGGTTAGGGTTCGGGTACGGTTTAGGGTTAGGGTTAGGGTTAGGATTAGGTACTGGTTTGGTTTATGGTTAGGGTTAGGGTACGGGTTAGTTTTAGGGTTAGGTTTAGGGTACGGGTAAGGGTACGGGTTAGGGTTAGGGCTAGTGTACGGCTTAGGGTATGGGTTAGGGTTAGGGTTAGGGTTAGGTTACGGATTAGGGCTAGGTGTAGGGTAAGGGTACGTGTTAGGGTTAGGGTTAGGGTACTGGTTAGGTTTAGGGATAGGGTTAGGGTAGGGGTTAGGGTTAGGGTTAGGGTTAGGGTTAGGTTTAGGGTATGTTTTAGGGTTAAGGTTAGGGTTACAGTTAGAGTTAGGTTTAGCATTAGGGTACAGGTTACGGTTACAGATAGGGTACGAATTAGGGTACGGGTTATGGTTAGTGCTAGGGTTAGGGTTAGATTACGGGTTAGCAATAGGGTTAGGGTTAGGGTTAGGGTTAGGTTAATGTACGGGTTAGGGTTACGATTAGGGTACGGGTTAGGTTTAGGGTTAGGGTAAGGTTACGGGTGAGGGTGATGGTTAGGTTTAGGGTTAGGGTACGGGTTAGGTTTAAGGATATGGTTTGGTTAGGGTACTGGTTAGGGTTAGGGTTAGGGTACGGTTTAGGGTTAGAGTAAGTGTTAGAGTTAGGGTACGGGTTAGGTTTAGGGTTAGGTTTAGAGTTTGGGTGAGGGTACGGGTTAGGCATCGGGTTAGGTTTATGTTTAAGTTTAGGGTATGGGTTAGGGTTAGGGTTAGTGTACGGTTTAGGATTAGGGTTAGGGTAAGGGTACAGGTTAGGGTTAGGGTTAAGGTTAGCGTTAGGGTACAGGTTAGGGTTAAGCTTAGTGTTAGGGTTAGGGTACTGGTTAGGGTTAGGGTTCGTGAACGGGTTAGAGTTAGGGTGAGTGTACGGGTTAGGGTTAGGGGTAGGTTTACCGTTCGGTTACGGGTTAGGGATAGGGCTGGGTTCAGGTTAGGGTACGGGTTAGGGTTAGGGTACAGGTTAGGTTTAGTGTTAGCGTTAGGGTTTGGTTTACGGTTAGGTTTATTGTTATGGTTAGGGTTTGGATACGTGTTAGGGTTAGGGTTAGGGTTAGTGTACGGGTGAGGGTTAGGTTTAGGGTTAGGGTACTGGTTAGGTTTAGGGTTACGGTTATGGTACAGATTAGGGTTAGGGTATGGGTAAGGCTTAGTGTAAGGGTTAGGGTTCGGATATGGGTTAGGGATAGGGTACGGCTTCAGGTAATTGTAAGGGTACGGGTTAGCAGTAGGGTTAGGGTTAGGGTAGGGTACGGGTTAGGTTACGGGTTATTGTACTGGTTAGGGTTAGGTTTAGAGGTAGGGTACTGGTTAGGTTTAGGGTTAGGGTACCGGTGAGGGTTAGGGTTAGGGTTAGGGTTTGGGTTTGGGTATGAGTTAGGGTTAGGGTTAGGGTTAAGTTATGGTTTCGGATTAGGGATAGGGTACGGGTTATGGTAGTGGTTAGGGTTAGGGTTAGGGTTAGGTTATGGGTTAGGGTTAGGTTTAGGGTACGGGTTACGGTACGGGTTAGGGTTAGGTTTAGGTTAATGGTTAGGGTTAGCTTAGGGTTAGGGTACGGGTTTAGGGTTAGGGTTAGGGTTAGTGTACGGGTTAGGATTAGGGTTAGGGTACTGGTTAGGGTTAAGGTTAGGTTACAGTTTAGGTTTAGGTTTAAGGTAAAAGTTAGGGTTAGGACACGGGTTAGGGTTAGGTTTAGGGTACGGGTAAGGGTTAGGGTTAGGATTCGGGTTAGAGTTAGTGTAAGGGTTAGGGTTAGGGTACGGGTTAGGGTTAGAGTATGGCTTCGGGTAAGGTTGAGGGTATGGGTTAGCAGTAGGGTTAGAGTACGGGTTAGGGTACGGGTTAGGGTACGGGTTATTGTTAGTGTTAGGATTAGGGTAAGGGTACGGGTTAGCAAAAAGGTTAGGGTTAGGTTTAGGTTTAGTGTACGGGTTAGGGTTATGTTTAGGGTATGGGTTAGGGTTAGCGTTAGGGTAAGGATCGGGTTAGGGTTAGGGTTAGGGTACGGTTTAGGGTTAAGTTTAGGGTTAGGGTTAGGGTATGGGTTAGGGTTAGAGTAAGGGTTAGGGTTAGGCTATGGCTTAGGGTTAGGGGACGGGCTAGGTTTAGGGTGAGTGTATGAGTTAGCAGTAAGGTTAAGTTTAGGGTTATGTTACGGGGTAGGGTTAGGCTGGGTACGGGTTAGGGTACGGGTTAGGGTACTGGTTAGGGTACTGGTTAGGGTTAGGGTTAGGGTACTGGTTAGGGTTAGGGTTAGGGATAGGTTACGGTTTAGGGTTAGGGTTAGGGTATGGTTTAAGGTAGTGTTTAAGGTTAGGGTTAAGTTTAGGTTACGGGTTAGGGTTCGGGTACGGGTTACGGTCTGGTTTATGGTTAGGGTTAGGGTACTGGTGAGGGTTAGGGTAAGTGTTAAGCTACGAATTAGGGTTAGGATTAGGGTTAGTATTAGGGTTAGGGTACTGGTTAGGGTTAGGGTTAGGGTTAGGGTTAAGTCACGGTTTAGGGTTAGGGTTAGGTTACGTGTTACTGCTCTGGTGAGGGTTAGGGTTAGGGTACACGTTAGGGTTAGGGTTAGGGTTAGGGTTAGGTTTAGGTTATGGGTAAGGTTTAGGGTTAGCGTTACGGTAAGGGTTTAAGTTATGGGTTAGGGTTAGGGTTAGAGAACGGCTTAGGATTAGGGATAGGGTACGGGTTAGGGTACGGGTCAGGTTTAGAGTTAGGTTAAGAGTTAGGGATAGGGTTAGGATACTGGTTAGTGTTAGTGTTAGGGTTAGGATACAGGTTAGGGTTAGGGTTAGGGTACGGGTTAGGGTTAGGTTAGGGTTAGGGTTAGGATTAGTGTACGGGTTAGGATTAGAGTTAGGGTTATGTTACGGCTTAGGGTACGGGTTGGGGTTAGGGTAAGGGTACGGCTTAGGGTTAGGGTTAGGGTAAGGTTACAGCTTAGGGTTAGTGTTAGGGTAAGGGTTAGGTTTAGGGTTAGAGAAGGGTTAGGGTACTGGTTAGGGTTAGGGTTAGGATAGGGTAGGGGTTAAGGTTAGGGTTTAGGGTTAGGTTTAGGGTATGGGTTAGGGTTAGGTTTAGATTATGGGTTAGGGTTAGGGTAAGGGTACGGGTTAGGTTTAGGGTTAGGGTTAAGTTTAGGTTACGGGTTAGTGTTAGGGTAGGGTTCTGGTTAGGGTTAGGGTCAGGTTTAGTGTACAGGTTAAGCCTAGTGTTAGGGTTAGGTTTAGGGTTACTTTATGGGTTATGGTTAGGGATACAGTATGGTTTAGGTTTAGTGTTAAGGTAATGGTACGTGGTAGGGTTAGAGTTAGGGTACGGGTTAGGGTACGGGTTAGGGTTAGGGTTAGGTCGCGGATTAGGGGTAGGGTTAGGGTTCGGGTACGGTTTAGGGTTAGGGTTAGGGTTAGGATTAGGTACTGGTTTGGTTTAGGGTTAGGGTTAGGGTACGGGTTAGTTAAAGGGTTAGGTTTAGGGTTCGGGTTAGGGTACGGGTTAGGCTTAGGTTTAGGTTGAGGGTACCGGTTAGGGTTAGGTTTAAGGTACGGGTTAGGGTTAGAGTTAGGGTTAGGGTTAGGGTACTGGTTAGGATTCTTGTTATGGATAGGATACATGTTAGGGTTAGGGTACGGGTTAGGACTAGGTTTAGCGTTATTGTACGGGATAGGGTATGGGTTAGGGTACTGGTTAGGGTACGGTTTAGGGTTTGTGGTTTGGGTTAGGGAAAGTGTTAGGGTTAGGGTTAGGGTTAGGGTTAGCGAACGGTTTGGGATAGGGTACGGTTTAGGGTTAGGTTTAGGGTTAGGTTTAGGGTTAGGGTTAGGTTTAGGATTAGGGTACAGGTACGGGTTAGGGTTAGGGTTAGGGTACAGGTTAGGGTTAGGATTAGGGTTAGGGTTAGGGTTAGGATACGTGTTAGGGTTAGATTAAGGGTTAGGGTTAGGTTAAGGGTGAGGGTTAGGGTTAGGGTTAGGGTTAGCGTAAGGTTATGGGTTAGGGTTAGGGTTAGGGTTAGGGTACAGGTTAGTGTTAGGGTTAGGGTTAGGTTTAGGGTTAGGTTACGGTTTAGGGTTAGGTTACGGTTTAGGGTTAGGGTTAGGGTTAGGGTACTGGTTTGGTTTAGGTTTAGGTTTAGGGTTAGGGTACGGGTTAGGTTTAGGGTTAGGGTTAGGGTTAGGGTTAGCGTTAGGGTATGGGTTAGGTTTAGGGTTCGGATTAGGGTTAGGGTTAGAGTTTGGGTACAGGTTTGCGTTAGCGGTAGGTTTAGGTTACGGGTTAGCGTTAGGGTTAGGGAACGGGTTACGGTACAGGTTAGGGTGAGGGTTAGGATTAGGTCTAGGTTATGGGTTCGCAATACGGTTAGGGTTAGGTTTAGTGTACAGGTTAGGGTTAGGGTCCGGGTACGGGTTAGGGTTAGGGTTAGGGTAGGGGTACGGGATAGGGTTAGCGTTAGTGTTAGGGTACGGGTTAGGATTAAGTTTAGGGTTAGGGTTAGGGTACTGGTTATGGTTAAGGTTAGGGTACGGCTTTGGGTTAGAGTAAGGGTTAGGGTTAGGGTCAGGGTTAGGATATGGGTTAGGGTTAGGGTACTGGTTACGGTTAGGTTCAGGGTTAAGATATGGGTTAGGGTTAGGGGTAGGGTTAGGGTTCGGGTTAGGATTAGGGTTAGCGTTACGGTTAGGGTACTGGTTAGGGTTAGGCAAGGGTTAGGGTTAGGTTACGGTTTTGGGTTAGGGTTTGGGTTAGGTTTAGGGTTAGAATACTGGTTTGGTTTAGGTTTAGGGTTAGTGTACGGCATAGTGTACGGGTTAGTGTTAGGGTAGTTTCTGGTTAGGGTTAGGGTTAGGGTAAGGGTACGGGTTAGGTTAGGGTTAGGGTTAGGGTTAGGGTACGGGTTAGGGTTAGTGTTAGGGTTAGGATACTGGTTATAGTTAGGGTTAGGGTACGGGTTAGGTTACGGGTTAGGTTACGGGTTAGGTCACGGGTTAGGGTTAGTGTTAGGTTATGGGTTAGTGTTAGGCTTAGGGTTAGGGTTAGGGTACGGTTTAGGGTTAGGTTTAGGGTTACTGTTAGGGTACTGGTTTGGTTTAGGTTTCGGTTAAGGTACGGGTTAGGTTTAGGTTTAGGGTTAGGGTTAGGGTTAGTGTACGGCTTAGGGTACGGGTTAGGGTTAGGGTTAGGGTTAGGGTACGGGTTAGGGTTAGGGTGAGTGTTAGAGTTAGGATTAGGGTAAGGGTTAGGATTAGGGTTAGGGTTTGGTACGGTTTAGGGTACCGGTTAGGGTATTGGTTAGGGTACGGGTTAAGGTTTAGGGTTAGGGTTAGGGAAAGTGTTAGGGTTAGGGTGAGGATTAGGGTACGGGTAAGGGTTAAGGTTAGGGTTAGGGTACGGCTTAGGTTAAGTGTAAGTGTTAGGGTTAGGGGTAGGGTACGGTTTAGGGATAGGGTACGCATTAGGGTTAGGTTCCGCGTTAGGTTTAGCATTAGGGTTAGGGTTAGGGTACTGGTTAGGTTTAGGGTTACGGTTAAGGTTAGTGATAGGGTATGGGTAAGAGTGAGGGTGAGCATTACGTAAGGGTTATGGTTCGGGTTAGGGTTAGGGTTAGGGTATGGCTTAGTGTTAGGATTAGGGTTATAGTTAGGGTACAGGTTAGGGTTAGATTAGGTTTAGGGTAAAGTTATGTTTAGGGTAAAGTATGTGGTAGGGTACGGGTTAGGGTTAGTGTTAGGGTTAGGGTACGGGTTTTGGATCAGGTTAGGCGTAGAGTTAGGGTATCGCTTAGGGTACGGGTAAGGTTTAGGGTTAGGGTTATGGTTAGGGTTAGGTTTAGGGTATGGAGTAAGTTAGAGTTAGGGTTAGGTTACTGGTTTGGGTTAGGATTAGGGTTAGTGTACGGATTAGGTTTAGGTTTATGGTTAGGTTTAGGTTTATGGTATGGGTTAGTGTTAGGGTTAAGGTTAGGATTAGGGTCATGGTAGGGTTAGGGTTAGAGTAAGGGTGAGGGTATGGGTTAGGGTTAGGATTAGGGTTAGGTTTAGGGTACAGGTTAGCATACAGGTTATGGTTAGGGTTAGGGTTAGGGCACGGGTTAGGGTATTGGTTAAGGTAAGGTTTAAGGTACTGGTTAGGGAACGGGTTAGGGTTAGGGTACGCGTTAGGAAATGGGATAGGGTTAGGGTTGAATACGGGTGAGGGTACGGGTAAGGGTTACGTTAGCGTACTTGTAAGGGTTAAGGTTAGTGTTAGGTTACGGATTAGGGTTAGGGTTAGGGTTAGGGTATGGGTTAGGATTAGGTTTAGGGTTAGGGTTAGGGTACTGGTTAAGGTTAGGGTTAGGGTTAGGGTACAGGTTAGGGTTAGGGTTAGGTTTAAGGATAGGGATAGGAGACGGGTTAGGGTTAAGTTTAGGGTTAGCCTTAGGGTACAGTTAAGGGTTAGGGTTAGGGTACGGGTTATGATTAGGGTTAAGGTAAGTGTACGGGTTAGGGTTAAGGTTAGGGTTAGGGTACGGTTTAGGGTTAAGGTTAGGGTTAGGTTTAGGATACTGTTTAGGTTTGGTTACGGTACGGGTTAGGGTTAGAGTAAGGATTATTGTTAGGGTACAGGTTAGGTTTAAGGTACACGTTAGGGTTAGGGTGAGTGTATGGGTAAGGGTTAGGGTTAGGGTCAGGTTTAGGCTACCGGTTAGGGTTAGGGCTGGGTACGGGTTAGGGTACGGGTTAGGGTACGGGTTAGGGTATGGCTTAGGGTTAGGGTACGGGTTAGGGTTACGGTTAGGGTGAGGGTACGGGTTAGGTTTAGGTTTAGGGTTAGGGTACAGCTTAACAATAGGGTTAGTGTTAGGTTACGGGTTAGGGTTAGGTTTAGGGTACAGGTTACAGTACAGTGTAGGGTTAGGGTTACGGTTAAGGTTAGGTTCCGTGTTAGGATTAGGGTTAGGTTACGTGTTTCTGTAAGGGTTAGGGTTAAGTTTAGGGTACTGGTTAGTGTTAGGGTTAGGGTTAGGGTTAGGGTTAGGGTTAGGGTTCTGGTTAGGGTTAGGGTTAGGGTTAGGGTTAGTTTTAGGGTACAGGTTAGGGTTAGGTTTAGGATTAGGGTTAGGGTTTGGATACGGGTTAGGGTTAGGGTTAGGGTTAGGGTTAGGGTACTGTTTAGGGTTAGTGTAAGGGTTAGGGTACAGGTTAGGGTTAGGTTTAGGGTTAGGGTTAGGGTACGGATTAGGTTTAGGGTTAGGGTAAGGGTGAGGGTACTGGTTTGGTTTAGGGATAGAGTTAGGTACGTGTTAGGTTAACGGTTAGGCTTAGGTTTAGGTTTAGGGTACGGGTTAGGGTACGGGTTAGAGTTAGGTTTAGTGTACGGCTTAGTGTATGGTTTAGGGTTAGGTTTAGGGTACGGTTTAAGGATAGGGTATGGGTTAGGGTTAGGGTTAAGTTTAGGTTTAGGGTGCGGGTTAGTATTAGGGTATGGGTACGGGTTAGGTTTAGAATTAGGGTTAGGGTACGGGTAAGGGTTAGGGTTGGGGTTACGGTAAGGGTTAGTTTATGGGTTAGGGTTAGGGTCAGGGTATGCCTTAGGGAAAGGGTTAGGCTTCCGGTTCCGGTTAGGGTTAGGGTTAGGGTTCGGGATAGGTTTAGAGTTAGGGTTAGGCTTAGGGTACTGGTTAGGGATAGTGTTAGGGTTAGGGTAGGGTTAGGGTTAGGGTTAGGGTACGGGTTAGGGTACGGGTTAGGGTAGGGTTAGGGTACTGGTTAGGGTTAGGTTTAGGGCAGGGTAGGGGTTAAGGTTAGGGTTAGGTTTAGGTTTAGGGTACGGGTTAGGGTTAGGGTTAGGTTTAGATTAGGGTTTAGGTTTAGGGTTAAGGTACGGGTTGGGGTTAGGGATAGGGTTAGGTTTAGGTAATGGATTAGGGTTAGGGTAGGGTTTGGGTTAGGGTGAGGGTTAGGTTTAGGGTTAGGTTACAGGTTAGGCGTAGTGTTAGAGTTAGGGTTAGTGTTAGGGTACGGGTTAGGATTAGGTTTAGGGTTAGGGTAAGGGTACTGGTTAGGGTTAGGGTTAGGGTTAGGGTACAAGTTAGGTTTAGGGTTAGGTTTAGGGATAGGGATAGGAGACAGGTTAGGGTTAAGTTTAGGGTTAGACTTAGGGTATGGGTTATGGTTAGGGTTAGGTTACGGGTTAGGCATAGTGTTAGGGTTAGGGTTAGGGTTAGGGTACGGGTTCGGGTTAGGGTAAGGGTACGGTTTAGGTTTAGGGTTATGGGTAATGGTACGGGTTAGGTTTAGGGTCAGGGTTAGGTTTAGGGTACGGGTTAGGGTTAGGTTAGGGCTAGGGTTCTGGTTAGGCTTAGGGTTAGGGTACGAGTTAGGTTTAGGGTACAGTTTAGGGTTAGGGTTAGGGATAGGGTATGGGTTAGGGCTAGGCGACGGGTTACGGCACATGTTAGGTTTGTGGTTAGTTTCCTGGGTAGGGTTAGGGTTAGTGTTAGAGTACGGGTTAGGGTTAGGGTTAGGGCTAGGGTATGGTTTAGGATTAGGGTGAGGATAGGGTACGGGATAGGATTGGGTTTAGGGTTAGTGTACTGGTAATGGTTAGGTTAGTTTAGGGTTAGGGTACAGGTTAGGATTAGGTTTAGGGTTAGGGTAGGGTTAGGATACGGGTAAGGGTTAGTGTTATGGTTAGGGTTAAGGTTAGGTTTAGGGTTAGGTTTAGTGTTAGGGTACTGATTAGGTTTAGGGTTAGGGTTAGGGTACAGTTTACTGTTCGGGTTATGGTTAGGTTTAGGTTTAGGGTTAGGGTTAGGTTTAGGGTTAGAGTACGAGTTAGGGTTACGGTTAGCATTAGGGTTAGGGTACTGCTTAGGGTTAGGTTTAGGGTACCATTTAGGGTTAGGTTACGGGTTAGGGTTAGTGTTAGGTTACGGATTAGGGTTAGGGTTAAGCATAGGGTTAGGGTACTGTTTAGTTTGAGGGTTAGTGTTAGGGTACGATTTAGTGTTAGGGTTAGGATTAGGGTACGGGATAGGGTTAGGGATAGGTTTAGGGTATGGGTTAGGGTTATGGTTAGGGTGCGTAGTAGGGTACGGTTTAGTATTAGTGTTAGGGTTAGGGGTTGGGTACGGGTTAGGGTTAGGATGAGGGTTATGGTACGGGTTAGGGTATGGGTTAGGATTAGGGTTATGGCTGGGTACGGATTAGGGTTAGGGTACGGGATAGGGTTAGGTTGAGGGTTAGGGTTAGGGTACGGGTTACTGTTCGGGTTAAGGTTAGGTTTAGGTTTAGGGTTAGGGTTAGGTTTAGGGTTAGAGTACGAGTTAGGGTTAGGGTTAGCATTAGGGTTAGGGTTAGGGTTAGAGTTAGGGTACGGGTTAGGGTTAGGGTTAGGGTACGGGTTAGTGTTAGGGTTAGGGTATGGGTTAGGGTTATGGTTAGGGTACGTAGTAGGGTACGGGTTAGTGTTAGGGTTAGGGTTAGGGTTAGGGTTAGGGTACTGGTTAGGGTTAGGGTTTGGTTTACGGTACAGGTGAGGGTTAGGGTTAGGTTAGGGTACATGTTAGGGTAGGGGTACCGGTTAGTGTTAAGGTATGGGTATGGGTTAGGTTTAGGGATAGGGTACGGGTACGGGTTAGGATTAAGGTTAGGGTTAGGGTACGGGTTAGGGTTAGTGTTAGGTTACGGATTAGGGTTAGGGTTAGGGGTAGGGTTAGGGTTAGGGAACGGTTTAGTTTTAGGGTTAGGGTTAGGGTACGGGTTAGGATTAGTGTTAGGGTACGATTTAATGTTAGGGTTAGGATTAGGGTACAGGATAGGTTTAGGGTTAGGGTTAGGGTACGGGTTAGGGTTATGGTTAGGGTACGTGGTAGGGTACGGGTTAGTGTTAGTGTTATGGTTATGGTTAGGGTTAGGGTACTGGTTAGGGTTAGGGTTTGGTTTAGGGTACAGGTGAGGGTTAGGGTTTGGTTTAGGGTACATTTAGGGTTAGGGTTAGGGTTAGGGTTAGGGTACGGTTTAGGGTCAGGGTTAGGCGTAGGGTTAGGGTATGGGTTAGGGTACGGGTACTGGTTAGGGTTAGGGTATGGGTATGGGTTAGTTTTAGGGTACAGTACGGGTACGGGTTAGGATTAAGGTTAGGGTTCGGGTTAGGGTTAGGGTTAGAGTTAGGGTATGGGTTAGGGTTAGGTTTAGGGTGAGGGTTAGGCTACGTGTTATGGTCAGGGTGAGGGTACGGGTTAGGATACGGGTTAGGGTTTGGGTTAGGGCTGGGTACGGGTTAGGGTTAGGGTACGTGTTAGTGTTAGGTTTAGGGTACGGTTTAGTTTTCGGTTTATGGTTACGTTTAGGGATAGGGATTGGGTTAGGTTTAGGGTTAGGGTTAGGGTTAGGGTACTGGTTTGGGTTAGTGGTACGGTTAGGTACGGGTTAGTGTTAGATTTAGGGTTCGGGTTAGGGTACGGTTTAGGGTAATGTTTAGGGTTCGGTTACGCGTTAGGGTTAGGTTTAGGGTTAGGGTTAGGGTTAGGGTAGGGTTTAGGGTTAAGGTTAGGGTTAGGGTTAGGGTACTGGTTTCGTTTAGGTTTAAGGTTAGGTACGGGTTAGGTCTCGGGTACGGGTTAGGGTACCGGTTAGGGTTAGGGTTAGTGTACAGCTTAGGGTAAGGTTTAGGGTTAGGTTTAGGGTACGGTTCATGGATAGGATACGGGTTAGGGTTACGGTTAAGGTTAGTTTTAGGGTTAGGGTTAGGATTTCAGTATGGGTAGGGGTTAGGGTTAGAGTTAGGGTTAGGGAATGGGTAAGGGTTAGGGTTAGCGTTACGGTAAGGATTAGGTTATGGGTTAGGGTTAGGGTTACGGCACGGCTTAGGGTTAGGGTTAGGTTTAGGGTACTCGTTAGGGTTAGGGTTAGGGTTCTGGTTAGGTTTAGAGTGAGGGTTAGGATTAGGGAACTGGTTAGGGTTAGTGTTAGGGTTAGGATACACGTTAGGGTTAGGGTGAGTTTTAGGGTACGGGTTAGGTTTAGGGTAGGGTTAGGGTTAGGATTAGGGTACGGGTTAGGATTAGGGTTAGGGTTATGGTACGGAAAAGGGTATGGGTAGGGTATGGGTTAGGGTTAGGTTCAGGGTAAGGTTACGGGATAGGGTTAGTGTTAGGGTACAGGTTAGGGTTAGGGTTAGGGTAGGGTTAGGGTACTGGTTAGGGTTAGGTTTGGGTAGGGTATGGGTAAGGGTTAGGGTTAAGGTTAGGTTTAGGGTACGGGTTAGGGTTAGTGTTAGGTTTAGATTATGGGTTAGGGTTAGGGTTAGGGTACGGGTTAGGGTTAGGGTTAGGCTTAGGGTACGGGTTAGGGTGAGGGTTAGGGCTAGCGTACCGTTTAGGGGTGGGTTTAGCTTCAGTGTTAGGTTTAGGGTACGGGTACGGGTTAGGGTTAGGCTTAGGTTTAGATTACGGGTTAGGGTTAGGGTAGGGTACGTGTAAGGTTTAGGGTTAGGTTTAGGGTTAGTTTATGGGTTAGGCGTAGTGTGAGGGAGAGGGTTAGGGTACGGTTTAGGGTTAGGGTTAGGGTTAGGGTACAGTTTAGCGTTAGGGTTAGGGTAATTTTACGGGTTAGGGTTAGGTTTAGGGTTAGGTTTAGGGTACGGGATAGGGTTAGGGTTAGCTTAGGGTTATGTTACTGGTTAGGGTTAGGGTTAGGGTTAGGTTCAGGGTTAGCTACGGGTTAGGTTTAGGGTACAGGTTAGGTTTAGGGATCGGGATAGGGTATGGGTTAGGTTTAGGGTTAGGGTACGGGTTACGGTACGGGTTAGTGTTAGGGTTAGGGTACTGGGTAGGGTTGGGGGTAGGGTTATGGTACGGGTTACAGTTATGGTTAGGGTTAGGGTACGGGTAAGGGTTAGGGTGAGGGTAGGGTATGGGTAAGGATTAGGTATAGGGTTAGGGTACTGGATGTGTTATGTTTAGGGTTAGGGTTAGGGTACAAGTTAGGGTTAGGTTTAGGTTTAGGATTAGGGTTAGGATACGGGTTAGGGTTAGGGTTAGGGTTAGGTTTAGGTTTAGGGAACGGTTTAGGGGTAGGATAGGGTTAGTGTACTGGTTAGGTTTAGGGTTAGGTTTAGGGTACGGGTACGGGTACGGGTTAGGGTTGGGGTACGGGTTAGTGTTAGTGTTAGGATTAGGGTTAGGGTTAGGGTTAGGTTGAGCGTTAGAATACGGGTTAGGGTACGGGTCAGCGAACGGGTTAGGGTTAGGGTTAGGGATTCAGTTAGGGTACGGGTTAGTCTTAGTGTTAGGGTTAGGGTTAGGGGACGGGTAAGGGTTGGGGTTAGGGTAAGGTTTAGTGTTAGAGTTTGGGTAGTGGGACGGGTTAGGGTTAGGGTTAGGGTTAGGGTTAGGATTAGGGTTGGGTACGGTTGAGGGTGAGTGTTAGGGTTAGCTTTGGGTACGGGTTAGGGTTAGTGTATGGGAAAGGGTTAGGTTTAGGGTTAGGGTTAGGGGCCAGGTTAGGGTTAGGGTGAGGGTTAGTGTACGGATTAGGATTAGGGTTAGGGTACTGGTTTGGCTTAGGGTTAGGGTTAGGGTACGCATTAGGTTTAGGTTTAGGGTTAGGGTTATGTTTAGGGTACGGGTTAGGGTACGGCTTAGCGTTAGGGTTAGTGAACGGCTTAGGGTATGGGTTAGGGTTAGGTTCAGGGTACTATTTAGGGTTAGTGTTAGGGTCAGTGTACGGGTTAAGCTTAAGGTAAGGCTACGGTTTAGGGTTAGGGTTACTGTTACGTTTCGGGTACCGGTGAGGGTTAGGGTTAGGGTAGGGGTTAGGGTTAGGATTAGGTTTAGGTTACGGGTTAGGTTTAGGTTTAGGGTTAGGTTACGGGTTATGGTTGGGGTTAGGGTACGAGTTAGGGTTAGGGTTAGGGTTAGGGTTAGGTTATGGGTTAGGGTCAGGGTAGGTTACGGGTACGGGTTAGGGTTAGGGATCGGGTTAGGATTAGGGTACGGGATAGGGTTAGGGATAGGGTTAGATTACGGCTTAGGGTAAGGGTTAGCGTTAGGGTTAGTGAATGGGTTATGGTTAGGGTTAGGGTTAGGGTACTGGTTAGGGTTAGGGTAGGGTACTGGTTAGAGTTAGTGTAAGGGTCACGGTTTGGGTACTGTTTAGGGTTAGGTTACGGCTTAGAGTAAGGGTGAGGGTACGGGTTAGGTTTAGGGTTATGGTTAGGGTTAGGGTACTGGTTAGGCATAGGGTTAGGGTACTGGTTAGGTTTAGGGTTAGGGTTAGGGTAAGGGTGAGGGTGAGGGTTAGGGTTAGGTTTAGGTTTAGAGAACTGTTTAGAGTTAGGGTTAGGGTTAGGTTACGTGATAGGGTTAGGGTTAGGGTGGGTTACGGTACTGATTAAGGTTAGGGTTAGGGTTAGGTACGGGTTAGGGTTAGGGTTAGGGTTAGGCTACGGGTTAGGGTTAGGGTACTGGTTAGGGTTAGGGTTAGTTTAGGGTAGGTGTTAGGTTTAGTGTTAGGGTTAGGGTTAAGGTACAGGTTAGGGTTAGGTTTAGGGTAGGTTACGGGTTAGCGGTAGGGTTAGTGTTAGGTTACGGGTTAGGGTTAGGGTACAGGTTAGGGTTAGGGTTATTGTTAGGGTACGCGTTAGGGTTAGGGTTCGGGTTAGTTTTAGGGTACGGGTTAGGGTTGGTGTTAGGGTTAGGGTTAGGGAACTGGAGAGGGTTAGGGTAAGGGTTAGGGTTAGGGTTAGTGTACAGGTTAGGGTTAGGGTTAGGGTTAGTGTTAGGGTACTGTTAGCGTACGGGTTAGGGTTAGGGTTAAGTTAAGTGTTAGGTTTAGGGTTAGGATTTGGGCTCAGGTTTAGGGATAGGGTACTGTTTGGGGTTAGGTTTAGGGTTAGGGTTAGGATACTGGTTAGGGTTAGGGTTAGGGTTAGGGTGAGGGTATGGGTAATGGTTAGGTTTAGGTATAGGGTATTGGTTAGCGTTAGAGTTAGGGTACTCATTAGGGTTAGGGTTAGCGTTAGGGTACTGGTTAAGGTTAGGGTTAGGGTTAGGGTACGGGTTAGGTTTAGGGTACGGGTTAGGTTTAGGGTTAGGGTTAGGGTGAGGGTTTGGGACTGGTTAGGATTAGGGTTAGGTTACGAGTTAGGGTTAGGTATAGGGTTAGGGTACGGTTTAGGGTTAGGGATAGGGTTAGGGTACTGGTTTGGTTTAGGGTTAGGGTAAGGGTACGCGTTAGGGTTAGGGTTAGGGTACGGGTTCGGGTTACCATTAGGTTTATGGTTAAGGTACTGGTTAGGGTTAGTGTTAGGGTTAGGGTAGGGGTTAGGGTTAGGTTTAGGTTTAGGTTTAGGGGACAGGTTAGGGTTAACATTAGGGTTAAGGTTAGGTTTAGGGTTAGCGTTAGGGTACGGGTTAGCAATAGGGTTAGGTTTAGGGTTAGGTTTAGTGAACTGGATAGGGTATGGGTTAGGGTAGGGGTTAGGGTTAGGGTTAGGGTACGGGTTAGGGTTCGTGTAAGGGTTAGGGTTAGGGTACAGGTTAGGGTTAGGGTACGGGTTAGGGTTAGGGTGAGTGTACGGGTTAGCAGTAGTGTTAGGGTTAGGGATAGGTTACGGGTTAGGGTTAGGGCTTGGTCCGGGATTAGGGTACGCTTTAGGGTACAGGTTAGGGTTAGGCTTTGGGTTAGTGTACTGGTTAGGTTTATGGTACAGGTTAGGTTTAGTGTTAGGGTTAGGGTACGGGTTAGGGTTAGGGTTAGGGTTTGGGTTAGGGTTAGGGTACGGGTGAGGGTGATGGTTAGGGTTAGTGTTATGGTACGGGTTAGGGTACAGTTTAGGGCTACGGTACGGGTTAGTTTTAGGGTTAAGGTTAGGGTATGGGTTAGGGTTAGGGTTAGGTTTAGGGTACGGTTGAGGGTTAGGGTTAGGGTTTGGGTACGGGTTATGGTACTGGTTAGGGTTAGGGTTAGGTTTAGGTTATGGGTTAGGGTTAGGGTTAGGGTACGGGTTACGGTACGGTTTAGGGTTAGGTTTGGGGTACTGGTTAGGTTTAGGGTTCGGGTTAGGGTTAGGGTACAATTAGGGTTAGGGTTAGGGTTAGGGTACGGGTTAGGATTTGGGTTAGGGTTAGTGATAGGGTACTAGTTAGGGTTAGGGTTAGGGTTACTTTAGGGTACAGGTTAGGGTTAGGTGTAGGGTTAGGTTTAGGGTTAGGATTCGGATTAGGTTTACGGTTAGGGTGTTGTTACGGGTTAGGGTTAGGGATAGGGTTAGGGTTAGGTTTCGGGTTAGGTACGGGTTAGGGTTAGGGTTAGGTTACCGGTCAGGTTTAGGGTTAGGGTTAAGGTAAGGGATAGGGTTAGGGTTAGGGATAGAGTAGGATTTAGGGTTAGGGTTAGGGTTAGGTTTAGGGTTAGTGTCAGGGTTAGCGTTAGGGTATGGGTTAGGGTTACGGTTAGGGTACGGGTTATGGACGGGTTAGTGTTAGGCTTAGGGTTACGGTACGGGTTAGCAATAGGGTTAGGGCTTGGGTTAAGTTTATTTTACGGTTTAGGGTTAGTGTTAGGGTTAGCGTACGGGTTAGGGTTTGGGTAAGGGTAAGGGTACGGTTTAGGTTTAGGGTTAAGGTTAGGGTTAGGGTACCTGATAGGGTTAAGTTTAGGGTTAGGGTTAGGGTACTGGTTAGGGTTAGGGTACGGGTTAGGGTTAGAGTAAGGGTTAGGGTTAGTGTTCGGGTAAGGGTTAGGGTACGGGTTAGGGTTAGGGTGAGTGTACGGGTTAGCAGTAGTGTTAGGGTTAGGGGATAGGTTACAGGATAGGGTTAGGGCTGGGTACGGGTTAGGGTTAGGGTTAGGGTACTGGTTAGTGTTAGTGTTAGGGTTCGGGTTAGGGTTAGGGTAAGGTTTAGGGTTAGGGTACGGGTTAGGTTTAGGGTTAGGTTTAGGGTACGTGTTAGGGTTAGGGTTAGTGTACGGCTTAGGGTACGGCATAGGGTTACGGTTAGGGTACGAAATAGGGTTAGGTTTAGGGTAAGGTTACGCGTTAGGGTTAGGGTTGTGTACGGTTTAGGGTTAGGGTTAGTGTACGGCTTAGGTTACGGCATAGGGTTAGGGTGATGGTACAGATTAGGGTCAGGGTTAGGGGAAGGGTACGCGATAGGGTTAGGGTTGTGTATGGGTTAGGGTTAGGGTACTGGTTTCGTTCACGGTTTGGGTTAGGGTAGGGGTTAGGGTTAGGGTTAGGTTTAGGTTTAGAATACGGGTTAGGGTTAAGGTTAGGTTTAGGGTTAGGATTAGGTTTAGCGTAAGGGTCCGGTTAGGGTGACGGTTAGGGTACGGGTTAGGGTACGGGTTAGGGTTAGTGTTAGAGTTACGGTTAGGGTACGGGTTAGCAATAGGGTTAGGGTTAGGGTTAGGGTTAGGGTTAGGGTGAGTGTACGGGTTAGCGGTAGGGTTAGCGTTAGGGTTAGGTTACGGGTTAGTGTTAGGGCTGGGTACGGGTTAGGTTCCGGGTTAGGGTTAGGGTTAGGGTTAGGGTTAGGTTACGGGTTCGGGTTAGGGTTAGGGTTATGGTTAGGGTTAAGGTACTGGTTAGGTTTAGGGTTAGGATGCTATTTAGAATTAGTGTAAGGGTTAGGGTTTGTGTACGGGTTAGGGATAGGGTACAGCTTAGGGTAAGGGTGAGCGTACGGTTTAGGTTTAGGGTTAGGGTTAGGGTTAAGGTATGGGTTAGGTTTAGGAATAGGATACGGGTTAGGGTACGGGTTAGGTTTAGTGTTGGGTACTTGTTAGGTTTTGGGTTAGGATTAGGGTACGGGTGAGGCTGAGGGTTAGGGTTAGGGTTAGGATAAGGGTACGGGTTAGGGTTAGGTTTAGGGTTAGGTTACGGGTTAGGATTAGGTTTAGGGTATGGGTTACGGTACTGGTTAAGGTTATGGTTAGGGTTACGTTACGGGTTAGGGTATGGGTTACGGTATGTGTTAGGGTTAGGGTTAGCGTACTGGTTAGGTTAGGGTTGGGGTTAGGGTTAGGGTAGAGGTTAGGGTTAGGTTTAGAGTTAGGGTTAGGGTTAGGATACGGGTTAGGGTTAGGGTTTGGGTTAGGGTACTGGTTAGGGTTAGGGTTTGTTACGGCTTAGGGTTAGGGTTAGTGTTAGTTTTATGGTACAGTTTAGGCTTAGGGTTAGGGTTAAGGTTAGGGTACTGGTTTTGTTTAGCGGTAGGGTTAGGGTACTGATTAGGGTTAGGGTTAGTGTTATTGTAGGCTTTAGGGTTAGTTTAGGGTTAGAGTTAGGGTTAGGGTACGGGTTAGGGTACGGGTTAGGTTTAGTATCAGGGCTGGGTACAGGTTAGGGGTAGGGTACGGGTTCGGGTTAGGTTTAGGGTTAGGGTTAGGGTTAGGTTTAGGGTACTGGTTACGGTGAGGGTAAGGGTTAGCGTTAGGGTTAACGTTAGGGTTAGGTTTAGGTTTAGGATACGGGTTAGAGTTAGAGTAAGGGTACGGGTTAGGGTACAGGTTAGGGTTAGGTTTAGGGTTAGGGTTAGGGTTAGGGTACGGGTTAGGGTTAGGTTCAGGTTTAGGGTTAGGGTACTGGTTAGGGTTAGGGTTAGGGTTAGGGTACTGGGTAGGGTTAGGCTTAGGGTTAGGGTTAGGGTTAGGGTTACGGTACGGGTTAGCGTTAGGGTTAGCGTTATGGTACGGGTAAGGGTTTGGGTTAGGGTATGGGTTAGAGTACGGGTTAGAGACTGATTAGGGTTAGTGTTAGTGTTAGGGTTAAGTTACGGATTAGGGTTAGGGTACAGGTTCGGGTACGGTTTAAGGTTAGGGTTAAGGTATGGATTGGGGTTAGGGTTAGGGATAGGGTCAGGGTATGGTTTAGGTTTAGGGTTAGGGTTAGGATACAGGTTAGGTTTAGGGTACTGATTACAGTTAGGTAACGGGTAAGGGTTAGGTTTAGGGTTAAGGTTAGGGTATGGGTTAGGGATAGGTTTAGGGTTATGGTTAAGTTTAGGGTACGTTTTAGGGTTAGGGTACGGGTTAGGTTTAGGGTTAGGGTAAGGGTTAAGATTAGGGTACGGGTTAGGTTTAGGGTTAGGTTTATGGTACGGGTTAGGGCCCGGATTAGTGTAAAGTTTAGGGAACCTGTTAGGGTTTAGGGTTAGTGTTAGGGAAAGGGTTAGTGTTGGGGATAGGGTTAGGGTACGGGTTAGGGTATGGGTTAGGGTTAGGGTTAGGGTACGTTTAGGGTATGGTTAGGGTTAGAGTTAGGTTTAGGGTACTGTTTAGGGATGGGTTACGGGTTAGGGTTTGGGTTAGTGTTAGGTTTAGGGTTAGGGTACGGGTTAGGGTTAGTGTTAGTGTTAGGGTTAGGGTTAGGTTACGGGTAAGTGTTAGGTGTAGCGTAAGGGTAAGGGTTAGGGTACAGGTTAGGGTTAGGGTTAGGGTATGGCTTAGGGTTAGGTTTAGGGTTAGGGTACGGGTAAGGGTTAGGGTTTGGGTTAGGGTACGGGTTACGGTACGGGTGAGGGTATGGGTTAGTGTACAGATTAGGGTTAGGGTTAGGGTTCGGGTTACGGTTAGGTTTAGAGTTAGGGTTAGATTAAGGGTTAGGGTTAGGGTACGGGTTAGGTTACGGGTTAGGGTTAGGGTTAGGGTATGGGTTAAGTTTAGGGTTAGTGCTAGGGTTAGGGTAGGGTTAGGGTTAGGGTACAGTTTAGCGTTAAGTTTAGGGTTAGAGTACTGGATAGGGTTAGGTTTAAGGGACGGGTTAGTGTTGGAGTAAGGTTTAGGGTTAGGTTACGGATTAGGGTTAGGGTACGGGTTAGGGTACGGGTCAGGGTTAGGTTTAGGGTAAGGGTACGGTTTAGGGTTAGGTTTTGGGTACGGGTACGGGTACGGGTTAGGGTTAGGTTACGGGTTAGGGTACCTGTTAGGGTTAGGATTCGGGTTAGGGTTAGGGTTAGGGTACAGGTTAGGGTAGGGTTAGTGTTAGAGTATGGGTTAGGGTTAGGTTTATGTTTAGGGTACTGGTTTGGTTTTGCGTTAGGGTAAGTGTACACATTAGGGTTAGGTTTATGGTATGGGTTAGGGATAGGGTTAGGTTTAGGGTAAGGGTTAGGGTAGTGGTTAGGGTTAGGGTTAGGGTTAGGGTACGGGTTAGGGTACGGGTTAGCAATACGGTAAGGGTTAGGTTTAGGTTTAGTGAATGGGTTAGGGTTAGGGTTAGGTTTAGTGTTAGGGTTAGGGTTTGGGTAAGGGTACGGGTTAGGGTTAGGGTTAGTGTTAGGGTTAGCGTAGGGTATTGGTTAGGGTTAGGGTTAGGGTCCGGGTTAGGGTTAGTGTTAGGCTTGTGGTTAGACTACAGGTTAGGGTTAGGGTATGGCTTATGGTAAGGATGAGGGTACGGGTTAGCAGTAGGGTTAGGGTTAGGTTTAGGGTACGGGTTAGGGTACGGCTTAGGGTATGGGTTAGGGTATGGGTTAGGGTTAGGTTTAGGGTTAGGGTACTGGTTAGAGTTAGGGTTAGGGTGATGGTACGGGTGAGGGTTAGGTTTAGGGTTAGGGTTAGGGTACATGTTAGGGTTAGAGTTAGGGTTAGGGTTAGTTTAGGGTTAGGGTACTGGTTAGAGTTAGGGTTAGGGTTAGGGTTAGGGTTAGGGTACATGTTAGGGTTAGAGTTAGGCTTAGGGTTAGGGTTAGGTTATGGTTTAGGGTTAGGGCTGGGTACGGGTTAGGGTAAAGTTTAGGGTCCGGTTTAGGGTTAGCGTATGGGTTAGGGTTAAGGTTAGGGTTGGGTTTAGGTGATGGGTTAGGTTTATGGTTAGGGTTAGGGTTAGGGTATGAGTTAGGGCACTGGTTAGGGTTAGGGTTAGGGTTATGTTACGGGTTAGGTGTAGGGTTGGGGTTAAGGTTAGGGTACAGGTTAGGTTTAGCGTTAGGTTACGTGTTAGGGTTAGGTTTAGGGCTAGTGTTAGGGTTAGGGCACGGTTTAGGGTTAGGTTTAGGGTACTGGTTTCCTTTAGGTTTAGGGTTAGGGTACGGGTTAGGTTTGGGGTTAGGTTTAGGGTTAGGTTTAGAGAACCGGTTAGGGTACAGGATAGGGTTAGTGTTAGTGTACGGCTTAGGGTACGGGTTAGGGTTAGGGTTAGTATACGAGTTAGGGTTAGGGTTAGGGTAAGGGTAAGGGTATGCTTTAGGGTTAGGGTTAGGGTACGGGTTAGGGTTAGGGTACGGGTTAGGGTTAAGGTACTGGTTAGTTTTAGGGTGAGGGTTAGGGTATGGGTCAGGGTTCAGGTTAGGTTTAGGTTTAGGGTACGGGTTAGGGTTAAGGTTAGTGTTAGGGTTAGGGTTAGGTTTAGCGTCAGGGTACGGGTTAGGGTTACGGTTAGGGTCCGGGTTAGGATTCGGCTCAGGGTTAGTGTTAGTGTTGGGGTTAGGGTACGGCTTAGCAATAGGGTTATGGTTAGGTTTAGGTTTATTGTACGGGTTAGCGTTAGGGTTAGGGTACGGGTTAGGGTTAGTGTAAGGGTTAGGGTTCGGGTATGGGTTAGGGTTAGGGTACGGCTTCGGGTAAGGGTGAGGGTATGGGTTAGCAGTAGTGTTAAGGTTATGGTTAGGGTACGGGTTAGGTTACGGGTTATTGTACTGGTTAGGGTTAGGGTTAGAGTTAGGGTACTGGTTAGGGTTAGGGTTAGGGTAACAGTGAGGGTTAGGGTACGGGTTACGGTAGTGGTTAGAGTTAGGGTTAGGGTTATGGTTAGGTTATGGGTTAGGGGTAGGTTAAGGGTACGGGTTACGGTACAGGTTAGGGTTAGGTTTAGGTTACTGGTTAGGTTTAGCTTAGGGTTAGGGTATGGTTTAGGGTTAGGGTTAGTGCACAGGTTAGGATTAGGGTTAGGGTTAGGGTACTGGTTAGGGTTAGGGTTAAGTTACAGGTTAGGGTTAGGTTTAGGGTAAAGGTTAGGGTTAGGCTACGGGTCAGGGTTAGGGTTAGGATATGGGTTAGGGTTAGTGTAAGGGTTAGGGTGAGGGTACGGGTCAGGGTTAGAGTACTGCTTAGGGTAAGGTTGAGGGTACGGGTTAGCAGTAGGGTTAGGATTAGGGTTAGAGTAAGGGTTAGGGTTAGGGTTAGGGTACGGTCAGGGAATGGGTTAGGGTTAGGTTTAGGGTTAGGTTAGTGGTTAGGGTTAGGGTGAGGGTTAGGGTACGGGTGAGGGTTAGGGTTAGGGTTAGGGTACGGGTTAGGTTTAGGGTTAGGTTCAGGTTACGGTTTAGGGTTAAGGTTAGGTTACGGGTTATGGTACTGCGTAGGGTAAGGGTTAGGGTTAGGTTACGGGTTAGGTTTAGGGTTAGGGTACGCATTATGGTCCAGGTTAGGGATAGGTTTAGGGTACTAGTTAGGGTTAGGGTTAGGGTTAGGGTACGGATGAGAGTTAGGATTAGGGTTAGAGGGATCCCTGGGTGGCGCAGCGGTTTGGCACCTGCCTTTGGCCCGGGGCCTGATCCTGGAGACCCGGGATCGTGTCCCACGTCGGGCTCCTGGTGCATGGAGCCTGCTTCTCCCTCTGCCTGTGTCTCTGCCTCTCTCTCTCTCTGTGTGACTATCATGAATAAATAAATAAATATATATATAAAAAAAGGATTAGGGTTAGGGTATGGGTTAGGATTAGGGTTAGGGTTTGGTTTAGGGTACTGGTTAGGTTTTGCGTTAGGGTTCAGGTTAGGGTTAGGTTTAGAGTTAGTGTTAGGTTTAGGATACGTGTTAGGTTACGGGTTAGGGTTAGGTTTAGAGTACTGGTTAGGGTTAGGGTTAGCTTTAGGGTACTGGTTAGGTTTAGGTTTAGGGTTACGGTACGATTGAGGGTACGGGTTAGGTTACGGGTTAGTGTTAGGGTTACGGATAGGGTTAGTGTAGGATTTAGGGTTAGGGTTAGGGTTAGGGTTAGGGTACTGTTTTGGTTTAGATTTAGGGTAAGTGTATGCGTTAGTTTTAGGGCTAGGGTATGGGTTAGGGTTAGGGTTAGGTTACTGGATAGGGTTAGGTTTAGTGTTAGGGTTAGGGTAGGGTTTAGGGTTAGGGTTAGGGTTATGTTTAGGGTACGGGTTAGGGTTGAGGTTAGGGTTAGGGTTAGGGTTCGGGTTAGGGTTAGCGTTACGGTACGGTTAAGGGTTACGGTTAGGGTACGGGTTAGGGTACGGGTTAGTGTTAGTGTTAGGGTTAGGGTACGGGTTAGCAATAGTTTTAGGATTAAGGTTTAGTGTACGGGTTAGTGTTAGGGTTAGGATACGGGTTACAGTTAGGGTTAGGGTAAGGGTACGGTTTAGGGTTTGGGTTAGGGTTAGGGTTAGGGTTAAGGTTAGGGTAGGGTACTGGTTAGGGTTGGGGTTAGGGTAAAGGTTAGGGTTAGTGTAAGGGTTATGTTTAGGGTACGGGTAGGGTTAGGGTATGGTTTAGGGTAAGGATGAGGGTACGAGTTAGCAGTAGGGTTAGGGTACGGGATAGATTACAGGTTAGGGGACGGGTTAGGGTACAAGTTAGGGTTCGGATTAGGGTACTGATTAGGGTTAGGGTTAGGTTACGGTTTAGCCTTAGGTTTAGGGTACGGGTTACGGTACTGCTTAGGGTTAGGATTAGGGTTAGGTTAGGTGTTAAGGTTAGGGTTGTGGTATTCGTTACGGTACGGGTTAGGGTTAGGTTTAGGGTACTGGTTAGGGTTAGGGTTAGGGTTAGGGTCCAGATTAGGGTTAGGGTTAGGGTTAGGGTACGGATTAGGATTAGGGTTATGGTTAGGGTTAGGGTGATGGTAAGGGTTAGGGTGAGGGTTAGCGTTAGGGTACAGGGAGGTTTAGGTTTAGGGTTAGGTTTAGGGTTAGGTTTAGGGTTAGGATACACGTTAAGGTTAGGGTTAGGGTACTGGTTAGGGTTAGGGTTAGGGTACGGGTTAGGGTTAAGGTTAGGGTTAGGGTAAGGTTAGGGTTAGGGTTAGCATATGGTACGGTTTAGGGTTAGGGTTAGGGTATGGGTTACGTAGGTTTAGGGTTAGTGTGAGGGTATGGATTAGGGTTAAGTGTAGGGTTAATGTTAGTGTACTGGTAAGGGTTAGGTTTAGGGTACGGTTTAGGGTTAGAGTAAGGGTTAAGTTTAAGGTATGGGTTAGGGTTAGGGTACGGGTTAGGTTTAGGGTGAGTGTATGTGTTAGCAGTAGGGTTAAGGTGAGGGTTAGGTTTCGGGTTATGGTTAGGACTGGGTACGGATTAGGGTACGGGTTAGGGTACGGGTTAGGTTTAGCATAGTGTTTAGGGTAAGGGTGAGGGTTAGGGTACGGGTGAGGGTTAGGGTTAGGGTTAGGGTACCAGTGAAGGTTAGTGTTAGGGTTAGGGATAGGGTACAGGTTAGGGTTAGGGTTAGGGTTAGGGTACGGGTTAAGGTTAGGGTTACGGTTAGGGTTAGGGTTACGGATAGGGTACGGGTTAGGGTTAGGGTTAGGTTACGGGTTAGGGTACTGGTTAGGGTTAGGGTTAGTGTGTGGGTAGGCGTTAGGGATAGGGTACGGGTTAGTGTTAGTGTAAAGGTAAGGGTACGGGTCAGGGTTAGGGTTAGGGTTAGGGTATGGGTTAGGGTTAGGGTTAGGGCAGGAGTTAGGTTTAGGGTTAGGTTTAGGGTACGGGTTAGGTTTAAGGTTAGGTTCAGGGTTAGGTTTAGGGTTAGCGTTATGGTACGGGTTACGGTTATGGTTAGGGTATGGGTTAGGGAACGGGTTATGGTAAGTGTTAGGGTAAGGGTTAGGGTATGGGATAGGAATAGGGTTAGGTTAGGTTTAGGTTTAGTGTACGGGTTAGGGTTAGGGTTAGGGTACGAGTTAGTTTAGGGTTAGGGTAAGGGTCGTGTTAGGGTTAGGGTTAGGGTTAAGGTTAGGGTTAGGGTTAGGGTTCCGGTGAGGGTTAAGTTTAGTGTGACGGTTAGGTTACTGGTTAGGATTAGGCTCAGGATACGGGTTAGGGTTAGACTAAGTGTAAGGGTTAGGGTAGGGGTTAGGGTTAGGGTACAGGTTAGGTTTGGGTGAATGTACGGGTTAGCAGTATAGTTAAGGTTAGGGTTCGGTTACGGGGTAGGTTTACGGCTGGGCACGGGTGAGGGTACGGTTTACAGTATGGGTTAGGGTTAGGGTACAGTTTAGGGTTAGGGTTAGGGTTAGGTGATGGGTTAGGGTTAGGTTTTGGTTTAGGGTTAGTGTCCGGGTGAGGGTAGGGTTAGGGTTAGGGTTAGGGTACTGGTTAAGGTTAGGGTTAGGATACGTGTTAGGGTTTGTGTAAGGGTTAGGTTTAGGATACGGGTTAGGGTTAGGGTACGGCTTAGGGTAAGGGTGTGGGTACGGGTTAGGTTTAGGGTTAGTGTTAGGGTCCTGGTTAGGGTTAGGGTTAGGGTATGGGTTAGGGAACGGGTTACGGTTATGGTTAGGGTTAGGGTACTGGTTAGGTTGAGGGTTAGGGTTAGGGTACAGGTGAGGGTTAGGGTTAGGGTTAGGGTACATGTTAGGGTTAGGGTTAGGGTTCGGTTATGGGTTAGGGTTAGAGTTAGGGTACGGGTTATGATAATGTTTAAGTTTAGGGTTAGGGTTAGGTTACGGGTTAGGTTTAGGGTTAGGGTACGGGTTACGGTCCTGGTTAGGGTTAGGATTAGGTTACTTGTTAGGGTTAGGGTTAGGGTACGGATTAGGGATAGGGTTAGGTTTAGTGTACGGGTAAGGATTAGGGTTAGGGTTAGGGTTAGGGTACTGGTTAGGGTTAGGGTTAGGGTTAGGGTACAGCTTAGGGTTAGGTTCAGGGTTAGGGTTAGGGTTAGGGTTAGGATATGGGTAAGGGTTAGGGATAGGTTTAGGGTACATGTTAGGTTTAGGGTTAGGGTACGGGTAAGGGTTAGGGTTAGGGTTAGGTTGAGTGTACTTGTTAGATTAAGGTTAGGGTTCGGGTTAGGGTTAGGGTTAGCGTTAGGGTACGGGTAAGGTTTACGGTTAGGGTAAGGGTTAGGGTACGGGCTAGGGTCAGTGGTAGGGTTAGGGTTAGGGTACAGGAAAGCATAAGGGTAGGTTTAGGGTTAGGTTTAGTGTACGGGATAGGGTTTGGTACGGGTTAGTATTAGGGTTAGGGTAAGGGGTTAGGTTTAGGGTTAGGTTTAGGGTTAGGATACGGGTTAGGGTTAAGATTACGGTTAGGGTTACAGTACCAGTTAGGGTTAGGGTTAGTGTACGGGTTAGGGTTAGAGTAAGGGTTAGGGTTAGGCTAAGGGTTAGGGTTAGGGTTAGGGTTAGAGTACAGGTTAGGGTTAGGTTTAGGGTTAGGGTTAGGGTTAGGGTTAGGATACGGGTTAGAGTTACGGTTAGGGTTTGGGAACGGGTTAGGGTTAGGGTTAGGGTTAGGGGACTGGTTAGGTTTAGGGTTCGGGTTAGGGTACGGGTTAGTGTTAGTGTTAGGGTTAGGTTAGGTTACGGGTTAGGGTTAGGGTTAGTGTTAGGGTTAGGGTTAGGGTACTGATTAGGGTTAGGGTTAGGGTAGGGTACAGTTTAGGGTTAGGTTTAGGGTTAGGATTAGGGGACGGGTTAAGATTAGGGTTAGGGTTAGGTTATGGTTTAGGGTTGGGGTTAGGGTACGGGTTACAGTACTGGTTAGGTTTTGGGTTAGGGTTAGGTTTAGGGTTACGGTAGGGTTAGGGTACGGTTTACGGTATGGGTAAGGGTTAGGTTTAGGATAGTGGTTGGGGTTAGGGTTAGGGTCAGGGTACGTATTAGTGTTAGCGTTAGGTTTAGGGTACCAGTTAGGATTAGGTTTAGGGTTATGGTTAGGGTTAGGGCACTGATTAGGGTTAGGTTTCGGGTTAGGGTACAGTTTAGGGTTAGGATTAGGGTTAGGGTTACGGTTAGGATGTGGGTTAGAGTTAGGGTAGGGTGAGGGTACGTGTTGGGGTTTGGGTTAGGGTGAGGGTACTGTTTAGCTTTAGGTTTAGTGATAGGGTACGGTTTACTGTTAGGTTTAGGGTTAGGGTACGTGTTAGGATTAGGGTGAGGGTTAGGGTACGGGTTAGGGTTAGGGTTAGGGTTAGGGTACTGGATAGTGTCAGGGTTAGGGTTAGGGTTAGGGTACAAGTTATGGTTAGGTTTAGGGTTAGGGTTGGGATTAGGATAAGAGTCAGGGTTAGGGTTAGGGTTAGGGTTAGGTTTAGGGTGCGAGATCATACGAGATCGGGCGCGTTCAGGGTGGTATGGCCGTAGAGTAGGTTTACGGTACGGGTTAGGGTTAGGTTTAGGGTTAGTGTACTGGTTAGGTTTAGAGTTAGGGTTAGGGTACAGGTTAGAATAGGGTTAGGGCTAGTGTTAGGATTAGGGTAGGGATAGGGTTAAGGTTAGGGTTAGGTTTAGGGTACGGGTTAGTGGTAGGGTTAGGGTTAGGGTACTGGTTAGGGTGAGGGTGAGGTTTATGGTACGGGTAAGGGTTAGGGATAGGGTTAGGTTTAGGGTTAGGTTTAGGGTACGGGTTAGGGTAGGGTTTAGGGTTATGGTACCGGTTAGGTTTAGGTTTAGGTTAGGGGTTCGGGCACGGGTTAGGGTACTGATTAGGGTTAGGGTTAGCGTTAGTGTTAAGTTATGGATTTGGGTTAAGTTACGGGTTAGGGTACGGGTTAGGTTTAGGGTTAGGGTATGGGTTGGGGTTAGGGATAAGGTTAGGGTTAAGGCATGGGTTAGTGGTAGCGTTAGGGTTAGGGTTCTGGTTAGGGTTAGGGTTACGGTTACGGTTAGTTTTAGGGTTAGGGTACGGGTTAGGGTTAGGGTTAGGGTAGGGTACGGTTTTGGGTTAGTGTTAGGGTTATGGTACGGTTTGGGGTCAGTGTTAAGCATAGGGGTAGGATATGGGTAAGGGTAATGGTACGGTTAGGGTTAGGGTATGGGTACGAGTTAGGTTTGGGGTTAGGGTACGGGTTAGGGTTAGGGTTAAGATTAGGGTTAGGGTTAGTGTTAGGGAACGTGTTAGGGTTATGGTTAGGGTTAGGGTACTGGTAGGGTTAGAGTTAGGGTTAGGTTTCGGGTTACGGTTAGTGTTAGGATACGGGTTAGGATAAGGGTTAGGTTTCCGTTTTGGGTTAGGGTTAGGGTTAGGGTTAGAGTACGGTTTAGGTTTATGGATAGGTTTAGGGATAGGGTTAGGGTTAGGGTTAGGGTTATGTTTAGGGTTAGGCTACATGTTAGCTTTAGGGTTAGGTTACAGGTACATTACGGGTTAGGGTGTGGTTTAGGGCTGGGTATACGTTAGGGTTAGGGTACGGGTAAGGGATAGGGTTAGGGTTAAGGTTAGTGTTAGGATTAGGGTACGGGTTAAGGTTGGGTTTAGGGTGAGGGTATAGGTTAGGGTTAGGTTTAGGATACGGGTTAGTGGTAGGGTTAGGTTTTGGGTTAGGGTACGGGTTAGCGTACGGGTTAGGGTTAGGGTAGTGTTCGTGTTAGGGTTAGGGTACGGGTTAGGTTTAGGGTTAGGGTGTGGTTTGGGGTTAGGGTTAGGGTTAGGGTTTGGGTTAGAGGTTAAGTTTAGTGTTAGGGTTAGGATTAGGGTTATGGTATGGGTTAGCTTAGGGTTAGGGTTAGTTTTAGGTTTAGGATTAGGGCACAGGTTAGGGTTACGTTTAGGTTTAGGGTTAGGGTACGGGTAAGGGGCAGGGTTAGGGTAGGGTACGGTTTAGGGTTAGGGTTACGGTTAGGGTACGGGTTAGGGTTAGGGTTAGGGTACGGGTTAGGGTTAGGGTTAGTGTACGGGTTAGGGTTAGGGTGAGGGTACTGTTTAGGGTTAGGGTTAGGGTATGGGTTAGGGTTAGATTAAGGGTTAGGGTTAGGTTCGGGTTAGGGTTAGAGTACGGGTTAGGGTTAGGGTGAGTGTCCGGGTTAGGGGTAGGGTTAGGGTTAGGGTTAGGTTACGTGTTAGGGTTTGGGCTGGGTATGGGTTAGGGTACAGGTTAGTGTACTGGTTAGGGTTAGGGTACGGGTTCGGTTTAGGGTCAGGCTTAGGGTTAGGGTTTCGTATGGATTAGGGTTAGGGATAGGGTTAGGGTACTGGTTAGGGTTAGGTTAGTGTACGGGATAGGGTTAGTGTAAGGGTGTGGTTTAGGGTACGGGTTAGGGTTAGGATACGGCTTCGGGAAAGGGTGAGGTTTCAGATTAGGTTTAGGGATAGGGTTAGTGTACGGGTAAGTGTTAGGGTTAGGGTAGGGTTAGTTTAGGGTACGGGTTATGGTACTGGTTAGGGAAAGTTTCGGTTTAGTTTACGGCTTAGGGGTAGGTTTAGGTTACAGGTTAGGGTTAGGGTTAGGGTTAGGTTACTGGTTAGGGTCAGGGTTAGGGTAGGGGTTAAGGTTAGGGTTAGGGTTAGGTTTAGTGTATGGGTGAGGGTTAAGGTTTGGGTTAGGGTTAGGGTTAGGGTTAGCTTTAGGGTACGGGTTAGGGATATGGTTAGGGTACGGGTTAGGGTACAGGTTAGGGTTAGTGTTAGGGTTATGGTTAGAGTACGGGTTAGCAAAAGGGTTAGGGATAGATTTAGGTTTAGTGTACGGGTTAAGGTTAGGGTTACGGTATGGGGTAGGGTTAGGGTGAGCGTAAGGGTCGGGTTAGGTTTAGGGTTAGGTTTAGGGTACGGGTAAGGGTTAGGGTTAGGGTTAGGGTTAGGGTACTGTTTAGGGTTAGGTTTAGGGTACGGGTTAGGGTTAGAGTAAGGGTTAGGGTTCGGGTACGGGTTAGGGTTTGGGTACAGGTTAAGTTGAGGGTGTGTGTATGGGTTAGCAGTAGGGTTAAGTTTAGTGTTAGGTAACGCGTTAGGGTTAGGGCTGGGTATGGGTTAGGGTACGGGTTAGGGTTAGGGTTAGGGTTAGGGTACTGGTTAGGGTTAGGGCTAGGGTTAGGGTTAGGTTATGGTTTAGGGTTAGGGTAAGGGTACGGGTTACGGTACTGGCTAAGGTTAGGGTTAAGGTTAGGGTACGGGTTATGGTTAGGGTTAGGGCATGGGTTACGGTACGGGTTAGGGTACTGGTTATGTTTAGGGTTAGGGTTAGGGTACGAATTAGGGTTAGGATAAGAGTTAAGGTTAGGGTTAGGGTTAGGGTACTGGTTAGGGTTAGGGTTAGGTTTAGGGTTAGGGTAGAGGTTAGTGTTAGGTTTAGGCTTAGGATTAGGGTTAGGATACTGGTTAGGTTTAGGGTTAAGTTTCGGGTTAGGGTACAGGTTAAGGTTAGGGAAGGCGTTAGGTTTAGGGTGAGTGTATGGGTTAGCAGTAGGGTTAGGTTTAGGGTTAGGTTATTGGGTCGGGTTAGGGCTGGGTACGGATTAGGGTACGGGTTAGGGTAAGGGTTAGGTTTAGGGTACGGGTTAGGTTTAGTGTTAGGGTTAGGGTACGGGTTAGGTTTAGGGTTAGGGTACGGGTTAGGGTTAGGATTAGGATAGGGTACTGGTTAGGGTTAGGGTTAGGGTAAGGGTTAGGTTTATTGTAAGGGTTAGGTTTAGGGTACGGGTTAGGGTTAGTGTAAGTTTTAGGTTTAGGGTACGGATTAGGGTTAGTGTAAGGGTTAGGGTTAGGGTACTGTTTAGGGTTAGGTTTAGGGTTATGGTTAGGGTATTGGTTTGGTTTAGGGTTAGGGTAAGGGTACGCGTTAGGTTTAGGGTTAGCGTATGGGTTAGGGTTAGGGTTAGGTTCAGGTTTAGGGCTAGGGTACTGGTTAGGTTTAGGGTTAGGATTAGGGTTAGGGTAGGTGTTAGTGTTATGTTTAGGGTTAGGTTTAGTGTACGGGTTAGGGTTAAGGTTAGGGTTAGTGTTAGGTTTAGGGAACGGGTTAGCAATAGGGTGACGGTTAGGTTTAGGTTTAGTGTATGGGTTAGGGTTAGGTTTAGGGTTAGGGTACAGGGTATGGTTTCGTTTAGGGTTAGGGTTAGGGATAGGATATGGGTTAGGGTTAGGTTTAGGGTTAGGGTACGGTTTAGGGTTAGGGTACGGCTTCGGGTAAGGGTGGCGTTACAGGTTAGGTTTAGGTTTAGGGTTAGGTTTAGGGTACACGTTAGGGTTAGGGTTAGGGAACTGGTTAGGTTTAGGGGTAGGGTTAGGGTAGGGGTTAGGGTTAGCGTTAGGGTTAAGTAGAGGGTACGGGTTAGGGTTAAGGTTATGGTTATGGTTAGGGTTAGGGTTACTGTTAGGGTACGGGTTAGGGTTACCGTTAGGGTACGGGTTAGGGTACGGGTTAGGGTTAGTGTAAGGGTTAGGGTACGGGTTAGCAAAAGGGATAGGGTTAGGTTTAGGTTTTGTGTACGGATAAGGGTTAGGATTAGGGTAAGGGTAAGGGTTAGGGTTACAGTAATGGTTGGGTTAGGGTTAGGGTTAGGGTTAGGGTTAGGGTTAGGGTTAGGGCACCTATTTGGGTTAAGTTTAGGGTTAGGGTTAGGGTACTGGTTAGGGTTAGGGTTAGGGTACGGGTTAGGGTTAGAGTAAGGGTTACGGGTAGGGTATGGATTAGGGTTAGGATACGGGTTAGGTTTAGGTTGAGTGTATGGGTTAGCAGTAACGTTAAGGTTAGGTTTAGCTTATGGGTTAGGGTTAGGGCTAGGTACCGGTTAGGGTCGGGGATAGGGTCAGGGTTAGGGTAAGGGTACTGGTTAGGTTTAGGGTTAGGGTTAGGGTACGGGTGAGGTTTAGGGATAGGGTTAGTGTTAGGGTACGGGTTATGGTTAGGGTTAGGGTACGGTTTAGGGTTAGGGTTAGGGTACGGGTTAGGGTTAAGCTTAGTGTTAGGGTACTGGTTAGGGTTAGTGTTACGGTTAGTGTTGGGGTACTGTTTAGGGTTAGGGTTAGGGTACTGGTTAGGGGTAGGATTAGGGTTAGGATGGGTTAGGGTTAGGGTTAAGGTACAGGTTAGGGTTAGGTTTAGGTTACGGGTTAGGGTTAGGGTTAGGGTTAGGGTACGAGTTAGGGTTCGTGGTAGGGTACAGGTACGGGTAAGGGTTAGGGTACGGGTTAGCGTTAATTTTAGGGTTAGGGTACTGGATAGGGTAGGGTTAGGGTAAGGGTTAGGTTTAGGGTTAGGGTTACGGTTAGTGTACGGGTGAGGGTTAGGGTTAGGATATGGCTTAGGGTGAGGGTTAGGGTTAAGGTTAGGTTTAGGGTACGGTTTTGGGTTAGGGTTAGGGTTAGGGTACTGGTTTGGTTTAGGTTTAGGGTAAGGGAACGCGTTAGGGTTAGGGTTATGATACGGGTTAGGGTTAGGGTTAGGGTACTGATTAGGGTTAGGGTTAGGGTAGGGGTTAGGGTTAGTGTTAGGGTTAGGTTTAGGGTACTGGTTAGTGTTAAGGTTAGGGTTAGGGTTAGTGTTAGGGTAAGAGTTAGGGTACGGGTTAGAGTTATGGTTAGGTTACGGGTTAGGGTATGGGTTAAGGTTAGTGTTAGGTTTAGGGTTACGGTACGGGTTAGCAATAGGGATAGGGTTAGGTAGGTTTAGTGTACGGGTTAGGGTTAGGTTTAGGGTTAGGGTTAGGGAACGTGTTAGGATTAAGGTTAGGGTTAGGGTAAGGGTTAGGGTACGTTTTAGGGTTAGGTTTAGGGTTAGGGATAGGGTACGGTTTAGCGTTAGGTTTAGGTTACTGTTTAGGGTTAGGGTTAGGGTTAGGGTACTGGTTTGGTTTAGGGTTAGGGTTAGGTACGGGTTAGGTTTAGTGTTAGGGTTAGGGTTAGGTTTAGGGTACGGTTTAGGGTTAGGTTTAGGGTCCGGTTTAGGGTTAGGGTACGGGTTAGGGTTAGGGTAAAGGTTAGGGTTAGGGTTAGGTTTAGCGTTATGGTAAAGGTAAGGTTATAGGTTAAGGTTAGGGTTAGGGTACCGGTTAGGGTTAGGGTTAGGGTACAGGTTAGGTTTAGAATTAGGGTTAGTGTTAGGGTACTGCTTACGGTTAGTGTAAGGGTTAGGATACAGGTTACGGTTCGGGTTAGCGTTAGGGTTAGGGTCGGGTTAGGGAACTGATTATGGTGAGGGTAGCGTTCAGTTTAAGTTACGGTTTAGGTTAGGGTATGGGTTAGGGTTAGGGTTAGGGTACAGGTTACGTTTAGGGTTAGTGTAAGGGTACGGGATAGGGTTAGGGTTAGGGTTAGGTTTAGGGTATGGGTTAGGGTAAGGGTAAGGGTTAGGGTTAGGGTACTGGTTAGGTTTAGGGTTAGGTTTAGGGTCTGGTTAGGGTTAACTTTAGGGTGAGAGTTAGGGTACTGGTTAGGGTTAGGGTTAGAGTACGGTTTAGTGTTAGTTTAAGGGTTAGGGTTAGGGTACAGGTTCGGGTGAGGGTACGGGTTAGGTTTAGGGTGAGTGTACGGGTTATGGTTAGTGTTAGGGTTACGGTTAGGTTATGGGTTAGGGTTTGGGCTGGGTACAGGTTAGGTTATGGGTGACGGTACAGGTTAGGGTTAGGGAACGGGTTAGTGTTAGGTTTAGGGTTCGGTAACGGGTTAGGGTTATAGTTCAGGTTAGGGTTAGGGAACGGTTATGGTTAGCGTTAGAGTTAGTGTACTGGTTAGGGTTAGGTTTGGGTACGGGTTACGGTTAGTGTAAGTGTTAGGGTTAGGGTTAGGGTTAGGGTACGGCTTAGGTTTAGGGTGAGGGTACGGGTTAGGTTTAGGGTTAGGATTAGGGTTAGAGTAGGGTTTATGGTACGGGTTAGGGTTAGGTTTAGGGTACTGGTTAGGGTTAGGGTAGGTACGATTAGGGTTAGGGTTAGGGTTAGATTATGGGTTAGGATTAGGGTTAGAGTTAAGGTTAGCGTTTGGGTACAGTTTAGGTTTTGGTTTAGGGTTAGGGTTAGGGTTAGGATACGGATAGGTTTAGGTTTAGGTTTAGGGGACAGGTTAGGGTTAGGGTTAGCATTAGGGTACTGGTTAGGGTTAGGGTACGGTTTAGGGTACAGATTAGGATTAGGTTTAGGGGTAGTGTTAGGGTTAGGGTAAGGGACAGGTTAGGGTGAAGGTTAGGTTACGGGTTAGGGTTAGGGTTAGGGTTAGGGTACGGGTTAGGTTTAGGGTTAGGGTTAGGGTACTGGTTTGGTTTAGGGTTAGGGTAAGGGTACGTGTTTGGATTAGGGTTAGGGTCCGGTTAGGGTTAGGGTTAGGTTTAGGGTTAGGTTCTGGTTAGGGTTAGGTTTAGGGTTAGGGCAGGGGTTAGGGTTAAGGTTAGGGTTAGGGTTAGGGTTAGGGTGAGGATTAGGGTACGGGTTAGGGTTCTGGTTAGGGTTAGGTTTAGGGTGAGGGTTAGGGGTAGGGTTAGGGTTAGGGTTAGGGTTAGGTACGGGTTCGGGTTAGGTTTAGGTTACGGGTTAGGGTACGAGTTAGCGTTACTTATGGGGTTAGGGATAGGATACGGGTTAGCAATAGGGTTAGGGTTAGGGTAAGGATAAGGGTACGGGTTAGGGTTAGGATAAGGGCTAGGGTATGGGTTAGGGTTAAGGTTATGGTTAGGGTATTGGTTAGGGTTAGGGTGAGTGTACGGATTAGGGTTAGAGTACGGGTTAGGTTTAGTGTACAGTTTAGGGTTAGGGTACGGCTTAGGGTTAGGGTGAGTGTACCAGCTAGCAGTAGGGTTAGGGTTAGGGATAGGATACGGGTTAGGGTTAGGGCTGGGCACGCGTTAGGGTACGGGTTAGGGCAAGTGTTAGGTTTAGGGTAGGCGTTAGGGTTAGGGTTAGGGTTAGGTTACGGGTGAGGGTTAGGGTTAGGGTTAGGGTTAGGGTACGGGTTAGAGGTAGGGTTACGGTATGGTGTAGGGTTAGTGTTAGGGTTAGGGTACGGGTTAGGGTTAGGGTTAGGCTACGTGGTAGGGTTAAGGTTAGGGTTAGGTTACGGTGAGGGTTAGGGTTAGGGTTAGGGTTAGGGTTAGAGTTAGGGTACGGGTTAGAGTTAGGGTTAGGGTAAGGTTTAGGGTTAGTGTTAGGGTTAGGGTACGGTTTAGGGTTAGGTTTAGGGTTATGGTATGGGTAGGGTTAGGTTTAGGGTAGGGGTTAGGGCACGGGTTAGGGTACAGATTAGGGTTAGGGTTAGCGTTAGTGTTAAGGTATGGATTAGGGTTCAGTTACGGGTAGGGAACGGGTTAGGTTTAAGGATAGGGTGTGGGTTGGGGTTAGGGATAGGGTTAGGGTTAGGGTATGGGTTAGAGGTAGGGTTAGGGTTAGGGTACTGGTTAGGGTTAGGGTTAGGGTAAGTGTTAGGGGTAAGGTTAGGGTTAGGGTTAGGGTTAGTTTTACGGTACGGGTTAGCTTTAAGGTTAGGGTTAGGTTTAGGGATCGGGTTACGGTTAGGATATGGGTTAGGAAACTGTGGAAGGAGCCTCGGTGTCCATCGAAAGATGAATGGATAAAGAAGATGTGGTTTATGTATACAATGGAATATTACTCAGCAATTAGAAACGACAAATACCCACCATTTGCTTCAACGTGGATGGAACTGGAGGGTATTATGCTGAGTGAAGTAAGTCAATCAGAGAAGGACAAACATTATATGTTCTCATTCATTTGGGGAATATAAATAATAGTGAAAGGGAATATAAAGGAAGGGAGAAGAAATGTTGGGAAATATCAGGAAGGGAGACAGAACATAAAGACTCCTAACTCGGGGAAACGAACTAGGGGTGGTGGAGGGGGAGGAGGGCGGGTGTTGGAGGGGAATGGGTGACGGGCACTGAGGTGGACACTTGACGGGATGAGCACTGGGTGTTTTTCTGTATGTTGGTAAATTGAACACCAATAAAAATTAATTAAAAAAAAAAAAAGGATATGGGTTAGGGTTAGGGTTAGGGTTAGGGTTAGGGTTAGGGTACGGGTAAGGGTTAGGGTTAGGATTAGTTTATGGGTTAGGGTTAGCATTAGGGTACCGGTTAGTGTTAGGGTTAGTTTACGGGTATGGTTTAGCGTTAGGGTACAGGTTAGGGTTAGGGTTAGGGTACTAGTAAGGGTTAGGTTTAGGGTTAGGGTTATGAGTAGGGTTAGGGTTATGGTTAGGGTACAGGTTAGGATTAGGGTGAGCGTTAGGGTTAGGATACGGTTTATGGTAGGTTTAGGGGTAGGTTTATGGTACGGATTAGGGTTAGGATACGGGTTAGGGTACGGGTTAGGGTTACGGTTAGGGTTTGGGTTAAGCTACGAGTTAGGCGAAGTGTTAGGGTCAGGGTTAGGGTTAGGGTACGGGTTAGTGTTAGGGTTAGGCTAAGGTTTAGTGTTAGGGTTAGGGTACTGGTACGGGTTAGGGTTAGGGTCAGGGTTCGGATTAGGGTACGGGTTAGGGTTAGGGTTAGGTTAGCATTAGGGTACTGGTAAGGGTTAGGTTTAGGTTTAGGGTAAGTGTTAGGGTTAGGGTTAGGGTTAGGGTTGGGGTTAGTGTTAGGGTATGGGTTAGGTTTAGGGTACAGGTAAGGGTTAGGGATAGGGTTTGGGTATGGGTCAGTGTTAGGGTTAGGGTCAGGGTTGGAGGACTGGTTAGGGTTTGGGGTAGGTTTAGTTTACAAGTTAGGGTTATGGTTAGGGTACAGGTTAGGCGTACGGTTAGGTTTAGGGTACCGGTTAGGGTTAAGTTTAGGGTACGGGTTAGGGTTAGAGTTAGGGTTAGTGTTAGGGTACTGGTTAGGATTAGTGTTAGGTTTAGGATACAGGTTAGGGTTAGGGTTAGGTTAAGGATAGCAGTTAGGGTGAGGGTTAGGGTTAGGGTACGGGTTAGGATTAGGTTTAGGGTTTTGGTACGGGGTAAGGTACGATTTAGGGTACTGGTTAGGGTATGGGTTAGGGTTTAGGTTTAGCCTTAGGGAAAGGGTTAGGGTTAGGGTTAGGGTTAGGTTTAGGCTTAGGGTTAGGGTTAGGGTTAGGGTTAGGGTACGGCTTAGGGTTAGGGTTAGGGTTAGGGTATGGTTTAGGGATAGGGTATGGGTTAGGGTGAGGGTTAGGGTTAGGGTTAGGGTACAGGTTATGTTTAGGTTTAGGGTTAGGATTCGGTTTATGATACGGGTTAGGGGTAGGGTTAGGGTGAGTGTTAGTGTTAAGATTAGGGTAAGGGTTAGGATTAGGGTTAGGGTTATGGTACGGGTTAGGGTACGGGTTAGGGTACTGTTTAGGGTACGGGTTAGGGTTTAGGGTTAGGGTTAGGGAAAATGTTAGGATTAGGTTTAGTGTTAGGGTACGGGTTAGGGTTAAGGTGAGGGTTAGGGTTAGGGATAGGGTACGGGTTAGGGTTAGGGTGAGCGTTACGGTAAGGGTTAGGGTACAGGATAGGGTTAGGGTTAGGGTATGGCTTAGGGTTAGTGTTAGGTTTAAGGTTAGGGTACGGGTTAGGGTTAGATTAGGTTTAGGGTACGAGTTAGGTTTATGGTCAAGGTATGTGGTAGGGTCCGGGATAGGGTTAGTGTTATGGTTAGGGTACGGGTTATGGAACAGGTTAGGCGTAGGGTTAGGGTTCGGGTTAGGGTACGGCTAAGGTTTAGGGTTAGGGTATGGGTACGGGTTAGGTTTAGTGTTAGGGTATGGGTACAGGTTAGGTTTAAGCAAAGGGTTATGGTTAGGGTTAGGGAACGGGATAGGGTTAGGGTTAGAGTTAGGGTACTGGTTAGGGTTAGAGTTAGGGTTAGGGTTAGAGTTAGGTTTAGGATAAGGGTTAGGGTAAGGGTTAGGCTACCGGTTAGGGTTAGGGTTAGGGTTAGGGTTAGGGTGCGGGTTAGGGTTAGGGTTAGGGTTAGGGTTAGTGTTAAGATACTGGTTTGGGTTAGGATTAGGATTAGGGTACGGGATAGGTTTAGGTTTAGGGTTAGGGTTAGAGTTAGGTTTATGGTATCGGTTAGTGTTAAGGTTAAGGTTAGGATTAGGGTTAGGGTAGGTTTAGGGTTAGAGTTAGGTTTAGGTTTAGTGTTAGAGTTAGGGTTTGGGTACGGGTTAGGTTTAGGGTTAGGGTTAAGTTAGGGTACGGGTTAGTATATGGGTTATGGTTAGGGTAAGGGTTAGGGTACAGGTTAGGGTATGGGTTAGGGTTAGGTTTAAGGAACTGGTTAGGGAACGGGTTAGGGTTAGGGTACGGGTTAGGGAATGGGTTAGGGTTAGGGTTAGGGGATGGGTTAGGGTTAAGTTTAGGGTTAGGGTTAGGGTACTCGTTAGGGTTAGAGTGAGGGTACGGCTTAGGGTTAGAGTAAGGGTTAGGGTTATGGTTAGGGAACGGGTTAGGGTTAGGTTGAGTGTATGGGTTAGGGATAGGGTTAGGGTTAGGGTTAGGTTACGGGTTAGGGTTAGGGCTGGGTACCGGTTAGGGTACGATTTAGGGAATGGGTTACAGATAGGGTACAGTTTAGGGTTAGGGTTAGGGTATGGTTTAGGGTTAGGGTACGGGTACGGGTTAGGGTTAGGGTACGGGTTAGGTTTAGGGTTAGGGTTAGGGTTAGGGTCAGGGTACGGGTTAGGGTTAGCGTTAGGGGAGAGGTACGGGATAGGGATAGAGTTAGGGTTAGGGTTAGGGTATGGGTTGGGCTTAAATTTAGGTTTAGGGATACAGTACTGGCTAGGGTTAGGGTTAGGGTTAGGGTACGGGTTAGGGTAAGGTTTAGGGTTAGGTTACAGGTTAGGTTAGGTTTAGGGTACGGGAGAGGGTTTGGGTTAGAGTTAGGGATAGGGTACGGTTTAGGGATAGGGTTAGGGTTAGGGTTAGGTTAAGGTTAGGATACGGGTTGGGGTTAGGATTATGGTTAGGGTACGGGTAGGATTAGGTTTAGGGTTAGGGTACTGGTTAGGGTTAGGTTTAGAGTTAGGGTACAGTTTACGCTAGGTTTAGTGTTACGGTACGAGTTAGGTTTAGGGATAAGTTTAGGGTTAGGTACGTGTTAGGGTTAGGGTTAGGGTATGGGTTAGGGTACGAGTTAGGGATAGTGTTAGGTTTAGGGTTCAGGTAAGGGTTAGCAATCGGGTTAGGGTTAGGTTTAGGTTTAGTGTACAGTTTAGGGTTAGGGATAGGGTATGGGTTAGGGTTAAGGTAAGGGTACGGGTTAGGGTTAGGATTAGGGTTACGTTTAGGTTTCGGGTTAGGGTTAAGTTTAGGTTTAGACTTAGGGTACTGGTTAGGGTTAGGGTTAGGGTATGGGTTATGGTTAGAGTAAGGGTTACTGTTAGGGTACGGGTTAGGGTTAGGGTACGGGTTAGGTTAGGGTGAGTGTACGGTCTAGGGGTAGGGTTAGGTTTAGGGTTTGGTTCCAGGTTAGGGTTAGGGCTGGGTAAGGATTAGGGTATGGGTTAGGGAACGGGTTAGGGTTAGGGAATGGGTTAGGTTTAGGTTTAGGGATAGGGTACGAGTTAGGGTTAGGGTGCGGGTTAGGCTTAGGGTTAGGGGTAGGGTACGGGTGAGGGTTAGGTTTAGGGTGAGGGTAGGGGTTAGAGTAAGGTTTAGGGTTAGTGTTAGGGCTGGGTACGGTATAGGGTTAGGGTACGTGACAGGGTTAGATTTAGGGTTAGGGGTAGGGTACGGGTTAGTGTTCGGTTATGGTTAGGTTTAGGTTTAGGGTTACAGTTAGGTTTAGGGTTAGATAATGAGATAACTTTAGGGTTAGTTAGGGTTAAGGTACTGCTTAGGGTTAGGGTTAGGGTTCGGTTTAGGGTTCGGGATTCGGTTAGCGTTAGGGTAGGGGTTAGCGTTAGGGTTAGGGTTAGTTTACAGGTTAGGGTTAGGGTTAGTGTTAGGGTACGGTTTAGGGTTTGGGTTAGGTTACGGGTTAGGGTACGGGATAGGGTTAGGGTCAGGGTATGGGTTAGGGTTAGGGTTAGGGTACTGGTTAGGATGAGGGTTAGGTTTAGTGTATGGGTTAGGGTTAGGGTACGGGTAGGGTACGGGTTCGGGTTAGGGTTAGGTTAGGCGTCAGGTTTAGGGTTAGGGTTAGGGTTAGGGTACGCGTTAGGGTTAGGGTTAGAGTCAGGGTACGGGTTATGGTTAGGGTTAGGTTTATGGTACTGGTTAGGGTTAGGGTAAGCGTTAGGGAACAGGTTAGGGTAGGGTTAGTGTTAGGGTACGGGTTATGGTTAGGGTTAGGTTTAGGTACGTGTTAGGGTTAGGGTAGGGTACGGGTTAGGGTACGGGTTAGTATTAGGGTTAGGGTTAGGGAACGGGTTAGGGTACGGGTATGGTTAGGGTTAGGGTTAGTTTTAGGGTACTGGTTAGGAATAGGTTTAGGGTTAGGGTACGGATTAGGGTTAGGTTTAGGGTTAGGGTACGGGTTAGGAGTATGGTTAGGGTTAGGGTACTGGTTAGTGTTAGGGTTAGGGTTAGGGTACATTTTAGGGTCAGGTTTTGAGTTAAGTTTAGCGTTAGGATAAGGGTTATGGTTAGGGTTAGGGTTAGGGTATGGGTTAGGGTTAGGGTAAGCGTTAGGGAACAGGTTAGGGTAGGGTTAGTGTTAGGGTACGGGTTACGGTTAGGGTTAGGTTTAGGTACGTGTTAGGGTTAGGGTAGGGTACGGGTTAGGGTACGGGTTAGTATTAGGGTTAGGGTTAGGGAACGGGTTAGGGTACGGGTATGGTTAGGGTTAGGGTTAGTTTTAGGGTACTGGTTAGGAATAGGTTTAGGGTTAGGGTACGGATTAGGGTTAGGTTTAGGGTTAGGGTACGGGTTAGGAGTATGGTTAGGGTTAGGGTACTGGTTAGTGTTAGGGTTAGGGTTAGGGTACATTTTAGGGTCAGGTTTTGAGTTAAGTTTAGCGTTAGGATAAGGGTTATGGTTAGGGTTAGGGTTAGGGTATGGGTTAGGGTTAGGGTTAGGATTAGGGTACTGGTTAGGTTTAGGGTTAGGGTTAGGGTACGGGTTATAGTGAGGGTAAGGGTTAGGGTTAGGAAGGTGTTAGGGTTAGTGTTAGGGTACAGGATAGGGTTAGGTTTAGGTTATGGGTTAGGTTTAGGGTTAGGAATAGGGTTAGGGTTAGGGTATGGTTTAGGGTTAGGGTTAAGGTTAGGGTTAGGGTTAGGGTAGTGGTTTGGTTTAGGGTTAGGGTTAGGGTACGCGTTAGGGTTAGCTTTAGGGTATGGTTTAGGGTTAGGGTATGTGTTAGGGTTAGGTTTAGGGTACTGGTAAGGGTTTAGAGTTAGGGTTAGGGTACGGGTTAGGGTTAGGGTGAGGGTTAAGTTTAGGTTTCGGATACGTGTTAGAGTTAAGGTTAGGGTTAGGTTTAGGGTACTGGTTATTCGTAGGGTAGGGTATGGGCTAGGGTTAGAATAAGGGTTAGGGTTTGTACGGGTTAGGGTTAGCGTAAGGGTGAGGTTTAGGTTGAGTGTACGGGTTAGCAGTAGTGTTAAGTTTAGGGTTAGGTTACGGGGTGGGTTTAGGGCTTGGTACAGGTTAGGGTACGGGTTCGGGTATTGGTTAGGGTTAGGGTACGGGGTAGGGTTAGGGTTAGGGTTAGGGTTAGGTTACGGGTTAGGGTTAGGGTTAGGGTATTGGTTAGGGTTAGTGGAAGGGTTAGGGTTAGGGTACTGCTTACAGATTGGTTTAGGGTAAGGGTTAGGACCTGGGTTAGATTTAGGGTACTTATTACCGTTAGGTTACGGGTTAGTGTTAGGGTTAGGGTACGGGTTAGGGGTAGGGTACGGGTTAGGGTTAGGTTACGGGTTAGGGTTAGGGTTAGGGTAGGGGTTAGGGTTAGCATTAGGTTACGGATTAGGATTAGGGTTAGGGTTAGGGTTAGGGTTAGGGTACGGTTTAGTGTTAGGGTTAGGGTTAGGACACAGTTTAGGGTTAGGTTTAGGGTGCGGGTAAGGTTTAGGTTTAGGGTTAGTGTTAGGTTAAGGGAACGGATTAGGGTACAGGTTAGGGTAGGGTTAGTGTATGGCTAAGGGTATGGGTTAGAGTTAGGGTTAGAGTACGGGTGTTGGTTAGGTTTAGGGTAAGGGTACGGGTGAGGGTTAGTGTTAAGGTACGAGTTAGGTTTAGGGTTAGGGTTAGGGTTGGGTACTCGTTAGGGTTAGGTTTAGGGTTAGGTTAGGGTTTAGGGTTAGGATAGGGATAGGTTTAGGGTACAGGTTAGGGTTAGGGTTAGGGTACGGGTTAGGCTTAGTGTTAGAGTACGGGTTAAGGTTACATTTCGGGTACGGTTTAGGGTACGGGTTAGGATTACTGTTAGGTTTAGGGTTAGTGTACGGATTAGCAATAGGGTTAGGGTTAGTGTTAGGCTTAGGGTACGGGTTATGGTTAGGGTTAGGGTACGTGTTAGGGTTACGGTTAAGGTAAGTGTACAGGTTAGGGTTAGGATTAGGGTTAGGGTTAGGGTTAGGGCTGGGTATGGGTTAGGGTACGATTTAGGGTACGGGTTAGGGTTAGGATACTGGTCAGGGTTTGGGTTAGGGTACGAGTTAGGGTTAGGGTTAGGGTTAGGGTATGGTTTAGTGATAGGGTTAGGGTTAGGACACGGGTTAGGGTACGGGTTAGGGTTAGGGTTAGGGTGCAGGTTAGGTTTAGGTTAGGTTTAGGGTTAGGGTTAGGGTTCTGGTTAGAGTTAGGCATCGGGTTAGGGTTCAGGTTAGGGTTAGGTTTAAGGTTAGGGTTAGGGTTTGGATATGGGTAAGGGTTAGGGTTAGGGAACTGGTTAGGGTTAGTGTTAGGGTTAGGGTACGGGTTAGGGTTAGGTTTAGGGTACGGGTTAGGTAACGGGTTAGGGTTAGGGTTAGTGTACAGCTTAGGGTATGTTTTAGGGTTAGGTTCAGGGTACGGTTTAGGGATAGGGTACAGGTTAGGGTTAGGGTCAGGATTAGGGTACGGGTACGGGTTATGTTTAGAGTTAGTGTTAGGGTACAGTTAAGGGTTAGGGTAAGCGTTACGGTAAGGGTTAGGTTATGGGTTAGGGTTAGGTTCAGGGTAGGTTTAGAGTTAGGGTTAGGGTTAGGGTACTGGTTAGGGTTAGTGTTAGGGTTCGGATAAAGGTTAGGGTTAGGGTTAGGGTTAGGGTACTGGTTAGGGTTAAGGTAGGGTTAGGGTTAGGGTACGGGTAAGGGGTAGGTTTAGGGCTGGGTACTGGTGAGGGTTAGGGTACGGGTTCAGGTAACGTTTTGGGTTAGGATTAGGGTACGGTTAGTGTTCGGGTTATGGTTAGGTTTAGGTTTAGGTGTAGGGTTAGGTTTAGGGTTAGAGTATGAGTTCGGTTTAGGGTTAGTGCTAGGGTTAGGGTACTGACTAGGATTAGTTTTAGGGTAAGGGTACAGGTTAGGGGTAGTGTTAGGGTAAGGGTTACGGTACGGGTTAGTGTTAGGGTTAGGGTTCGGTTTGGGGTTAGGATTAGGGTTAGGGTACGGGTTAGGTTACGGGTTAGGGTTAGGTTACGGGTTAGGGTTAGGGTTAAGGTTAGAGTTAGGGTACGGTATAGGGTTAGGGTTAGGGTTAGGGTACTGGTTAGGGTGAGGGTTAAGTTTAGGGTACGGGTTAGTGGTATGGTTAGGTTTAGTGTTAGGGTTAGGTTACGGGTTAGGGTTAGGGTTAGGTTTAGGGTTTGGGTACTGGTTAGGGTTAGAGTTAGGGTTAGGGTTAGGGTACAGGTTAGGGTTAGGTTTAGTGTTAGTGTTAGGGTTAGGGTTACGGAACCGTTTAGCATTAGGGTTAGGGTTATGGTACGGGTTAGGGTTAGGATTAGGTTATGGGTTGGGGTACGGGTTAGGGGACTGATTAGTGTTAGGGTTAGGGTTAGTGTTAAGTTACGGATTAGGGTTATGGTACGAGTTAGGGTACGGTTTAGGGTACGGGTAGGGTATGGGTTGGGGTTAGGGTTAGGGTTAGGCATAGGGTATGGTTTAGGTTTAGGTTTAGGTTTAGGGTTAGGCTACGGGTTAGGTTTAGGGTACTGATTATGGTTAGGTTAAGTTTTAGGGTTAGGGTTATGTTTAGGGTTAGGGTAAAGTTTAGGATTAGGGTATGGTTTAGGTTTAGGGTTAGGTGTACTGTACGGGTTAGTGTACGGTTGAGGGTACTGGTTAGGGTACGGGTTAGGGTTTAGGGTTAGTGTTAGGGAAAGGGTTAGGTTTGGGGTTAGGGTTAGGGTACGGGTTAGGGTACGGCTTAGGGTTAGTGTTAGGGTTAGGGTTAGGGTTAGGTAAGGTAATGGTTAGGGGTAGCGTTAGGGTAAGGGTAGGGTACGGGTTAGGGTTAGGTTTAGGGTACGGCTTAGTGTTAGGGTTATGGTTAGGGTACGGGTTAGGGTACCGTTTAGGGTACGGGTTAGTGTACGGGTTAGCGTTAGGGTTAGGATACGGGTTACAGTACGGGTTAGGGTACGGGTTAGTGTACGGCTTTGGGTTAGGTTTAGGGTACGGGTTATGGTTAGGTTTAGAGTTAGGGTTAGGTTAAGGGTTAGGGTTAAGGTACGGGTTAGGGTACGGGTTAGGGTAGTGGGTTATGGTACGGATTAGTGTTAGGTTTAGGGTTAGGTTTTAGATTAAGTTATGGTTTATGGTAGGGTACGGGTTAGCATACGGTTGAGGGTTAGGGTTAGGGTACCGGTTGGGTTTAGGGTTAGGATTAGGGTTCGGGAATGGATTAGGGTTAGTGTTAGGGTTTGCATTAGGGTACTGGTTAGGGTTTGGTTTATGGTTCGAGTTAGGACACGTGTTAGGATTAGGGTCCTGATTACGGTCAGGTTACGTGTTAGGGTTATGGTTAGGGTATGGGTTAGGGTTAGGGTTAGGGTACGGGTTAGGCTTAGGGTACAGGTTAGGGTTAGGGCTAGGGTACGGGTGAGGGTTAGTGTTAGGTTTCGGATTAGGGTTAGGGTTAGGGTTAGGGTTAGGGTATGGTTTAGTTTTAGGGTTAGGGTGAGGGTACGGGTTAGGGTTAGGGTTAGGTTTAGGGGACGGGATAGGGTTAGGGTTAGGGTACGGGGTAGAGTTATTGTTAGGGTACATGGTAGGGTACGGGTTAGTGTTAGTGTTAGGGTTTGGGTTAGGGTTAGGGTACTGGTTAGGGTTAGGGTTAGGTTTAGGGTACAGGTTAGAGTTAGGGTTAGGGTTAGCGTACAGGTTATGGTTAGGGTTAGGGTATGGGTTAGGGTTAGGGTTAGGGTACGTGTTAGGTTCAGGGTTAGGCATAGGATTACGTTATGGGTTAGGGTAGGGGTACGGGTTAGGGTTAGGGTCCAGGTACGGGTTAGGTTTAGGGTTAGGGGACGGGTATGGCTTAGGGTTAAGGTTTGTGTTAGGCTTAGGGTTCGGGAACGTGTTAGGGTTACGGTTAGGATTAGGGTCCTGGTTAGGGTTAGAGTTAGGGTAAGGTTTAGGGTTATGGTAGGGTTAGGATACGGGTGAGGATAAGGGTTAGGTTTCCGGTTAGGTTTAGGGTTAGGTTTAGCATACGGGTTAGTGTACCGGTTAGGGTTTGGGTTAGGGCTGTGTACGGGTTAGGGTTAGGGTACGGGTTAGGGTTAGGTTTAGGTCGAGGGTTAGGGTATGGGTTAGTGTTCGGTTAATGGTTAGGTTTAGGGTTAGGGTACGAGTTAGGTTTAGTGTTAGGTTTAGGGTTATGTTACTGGTTAAGGTTAGGGTTAGGGTTAGGGTTTGGGTACGGGATAGGGTTAGTGTTAGGGTTAGGGTACGGTTTAGGGTTAGGGTTAGGGTTAGGGTACGGGTTAGGGTTAGGGTTAGGGTACAAGTTAGGTTTAGGGTTAGGTTTAGGGTACGGGTTAAGGTATGGGTTATATTTAGGGTTAGTGTACCGCTTAGGGAACGGGATAGTGTTAGGGATAGAGTACGGATTTGGGTTAGGGTCAGGGTAAGGGTACACGTTTGGTTACGGTTAGAGCACGGGTTAGGGTTAGGGTTAGGGTGAATGTACGGGTTAGGGGTAAGGTTAGGGTTAGGGTTAGGTTACGGGTTAGGGTACGGGTTAGGGTTAGGCTTAGGGTTAGGGTACGGGTGAGGGTGATGGTTAGGGTAGGTGTTAGGGTACGGGTTAGGGAACGGTTTAGGGTAAGGGTACGGGTGAGGTTTAGGGTTAAGGTTAGGGTACGGATAGGGTTAGGGTTAGGGTTAGTGTTAGGGTACGGGTGAGGGTGAGGGTTACAGTTAGGGTTAGGGTACGGGTTACGGTACTGGTTAGGGGTAGGGTTAGGGTTAGGTTATGGGTTAGGGTTAGGTTTAGGGTACGGGTTACAGTACGGGTTAAGGTTAGGTTTAGGTTACTGGTTAGGGTTAGGGTTAGTGTACGGATTAGGGTTAGGGTTAGGTTTAGGGTACGGGTTAGGATTTGGGTTAGGGTTAGTGTTAGGGTACTAGGTAGGGTTAGGCTTAGGGTTACCGTTAGGGTACAGGTTAGGGTTAGGTTTAGGGTTAGGGTTAGGGTAAGGATACGGATTAGGTTTAGGGTTAGGGTTAGGGTACGGGTTAGGGTTAGGGATACCGTTAGGGTACTGGTAAGAGATAGGGTTAGGGTTAGGGTTAGGGATAGGGTTAGGGTTAGGGTTAGAATTAGGGTTAGGGTTAGGTTTAGGGTTAGGGACAGGTTAGGGTTAGGTTTGGGGTACAGGTTAGTGTTAAGGTTAGGGTTAGGGTTAGGGTTAGGGTTAGGGTTAGCTTTAGGGTATGGGTGAGGGTTATGGTTAGGTTACATGTTAGGGACGGGTTAGGGTTAGTGTTAGCATTTGGGTTACGGTACTGGTTAGCAATATGGTTAGGGCTAGGGTTAGGTTAATTGAACTGGTTAGGGTTAGGGTTAGGGTACGGGATAGGGTTTGGGTTAGGGTAAGGGTACGGGATAGGGTTAGGGTTAGGGTTAGGGTTAGGGTACGGGATAGGGTTAAGGTTAGGGTTAGGTTTAGGGTACTGGTTAGGGTTAGGGTTAGGGTACGGGTTGGGGTTAGAGTAAGGGTTAGGGTGAGTGTACGGGTTAGCACTAGTGTTAGGGTTAAGGATAGGTTACGGGATAGGGTTAGGGCTGGTTACTGGTTAGCGTATGGTTTAGGGTACGGGTTAGGGATAGGGTACGTGTTAGGGTTAGGGTAATGGTTAGGTTATGGGTTAGGGTTACGGTTAGGGTTAGGGTTAGGTTACGGGGAAAGGTTAGGGTTAGGTTACTGGTTAGGGTTAGAGTTAGGGTTAGCGTTAGGGTACGTGTTAGTGTTAGGGTTCGGGTTAGGGTACTAGTTACGGTGAGGGTGAGATTTACGGTATGGGTAAGGTTTAGGGTTATGGTTAGGGTTAGTGTTAGGTTTAAGGTATGGTTTAGGGTTAGGTTTAGAGTAGGGGTTAGGGCACGGGTTAGGGTACTGATTAGGTTTAGTGTTAGGGTTAGGGTTAGGGTATGTGTTGGGGTTAAGGATAGGTTTAGGGTTAGGGTATCAGTTAGAGGTAGGGTTAGGGTTAGGGTACTGTTTAGTGTTAGGTTTAGGGTTAGGGTTAGTGTAAGATTTTGGGTTAGGGTTATTGTACGGGTTAGGGTTAGTGTAAGGGTTAGGGATAGGGTATGGGTTAGGGTTAGTGGACAGCTTAGGGTTAGGGTTAGGTTTAGTGTTAGGATTAGTGTTAGGGTAAGGGATAGGTTATGGGTTATGGTACGGGTTAAGGTTAGGGTTAGGGTACTGATTAGGGTTAGGGTTAGGGTTAGGTTACGGGTAAGTGTTAGGGTACGGGTTAGTGTTAGGGTATGGGGTAGGGTACGGATTATGAATGGGGTTATGGTTAGGGTTAGGGTACTGTTTAGGGTTAGGGTTAGGGTTAGGGTTAGGGTTAGGGTTAGGATACGGTTTAGGGTTATGGTTAGGGGTAGGGTTATGGTACGGGTAAGGGTTAGGATTAGGGTTAGGGTACTGGTAGGGTTATGGTTAGGGTTAGGATACAGGTTAGGGTTAGGGTTAGGGTTACGGTTCAGGTAAGAGTTAGGTTTAGGGTACGGGTTAGGGTTAGGGTTAGCTTACGGCTTAGGGTTAGGGTTAGGGTTAGGGTTAGGGTACGGGTACGGATTACAGTACGGGTAAGGGTTAGGTTTAGGGCACGGATTAGGGTTAGGGTTAAGGTTAGGGTACGGGTTAGGATTAGGGTTAGGGTGAGGGTTAGGGTACTGGCTTGGGAAGGGTTAGGGTTCGCGTTAGGTCACAGGTTAGGGTTAGGGTTAGGGTTAGGTTTACGGTTAGGGTTAGGATACGCGTTAAGGTTAAGTTTAGGGTTAGGGATAGGGCACGGGTTAGGGTTAGGGTACGGTTTAGGGTTAGGATTAGTGTTAGCGTTAGGATACTGGTTTGGTTTAGGGTTAGGGTTACGGTACGGGTTAGGTTTGGAGTTAGGGTTAGGGTTAGGGTACGGGACAGGGTTAGGGTACTGGTTAGGGTTAGGGTGAGGGTACAGTTTAGGGTTAGAGTAAGGGTTAGGGTTAGGGTTAGGGTTAGGGTTCAGTTACGGGTTAGGGTTAGGGCTGGGTATGGGTAAGGGTAAGGGTTAGGGTAAAGGTTAGGGTAAGGGTATGGGTACGGGTAAGGGTTAGGTTTAGGTTACGTATTCGGGGTATGGTTAGGGTTAGGGTTAGGGTACTGGTTAGGGTTAGTGTTTGGGTTAGGGTACGCGTTAGGCTAGGGTTAGGGTTAGGGTACGGTTTAGGGTCAGGGTTAGGGACAGGGCTAGGGTACAGGTCAGGGTAAGGGTTAGTGTTAGGGAATGGGTTAGGTTTGGTTTAGATAGGGTTAGGGTACTTTTTAGGGTTAGGGTTAGGGTTAGGTTTGGTACGGGTTAGGGTTAGGGTATGTGTTAGGGATAGGTTTAGGGTTACTGTTATGATTAGGGTACGGATTAGTGGTAGGGTTAAGGTACTGCTTTTGTTTAGGGTTAGGGTTAGGGTACGGGTTAGGTTTAGGGTTAGGGTTAGGGTTAGTGTACGGCTTAGGGTACGGGTTAGGGATAGGTTTAGGGTACAGGTTTGGGTTAGTTTTAGGGTTAGGGTACAGGTGAGGTTTAGGGTTAGGGTACAGGTTAGGGTTAGGGTTAGTGTTAGGGTTAGGGTAAGTGATAGGGTTTGTGTTAGTGTTAGGGTACGAGTTAGGGTAGGGTTAGGGTTAAGGTTAGGATTAGGGTTAGGGTACGGCTTAGGGTTAGGTTTAGGGTTAGGGTAGGGTTAGTGCACTCCCTGGCGGTCCTCATCTCCTTCTACAGGGAGGTTTGTGCCTGGGCTCACACTGAGGTCCCCTCACTGTGTCCCTCGCACAGTAATACACGGCCATGTCCTCGGCTCTCAGGCTGTTCATCTGCAGAAACAGTGTGTTCTTGGTTTTGTCTCGAGATGGTGAAGCGACCCTTCGCAGTGTCTGCGTAGCTTGTGCTACTTCCACTAGCATAAATCCATGCAACCCACTGCACCCCCTTCCCGGGAGCCTGGCGGACCCAGCTCATACTGTAGCTACTGAAGGTGAATCCAGAGGCCAGACAGGAGAGTCTCAGGGTCCCCCCAAGCTTCAGCAGGTCTCCCCCAGACTCCACCAGCTGCACCTCACCCTGGACACCTGCAGACACAACACATCTTGGTCAGGAAACTGTCCACTCCCTGTTTCTCACTCAAAACTCAAGGTCTCTTGTCTTCCATGAATTACCTTTTAAAATATCGACAATGAAAACCGAGCTGAGCACAGACTCCATGGTGAGTTCTGTGTTCTTTCCTGATCCCTGTATGGGGTCACCTGAGCATCCTGGGACTGGTTTAATCTTGGAGGGAGGGCCTTATTTGCATGTCCTATGACTAAAAAGTCACCTCCAGACTTAGATTTGATTCTTTACAAGTTATAAAGAAGGATTGCATTATAACTCCATTCAACCCTGTTTTATGTCTTGTGAGAATATGAAGTGTTCTACTCTGTGAACCGAATTTTCCTTGCATCTCTCTTTAAAAAAATCTCTCAGTGTATGTTCTCATTCATTTGGGGAATAAAAATAATAGTGAAAGGGAATATAAAGGAAGGGAAAAGAAATGTTGGGAAATATCAGGAAGGGAGACAGAACATAAAGACTTCTAACTCGGGGAAACGAACTAAGGGTGGTGGAAGGGGAGGAGGGCGGGTGTTGGAGGGGAATGGGTGACGGGCACTGAGGTGGACACTTGACGGGATGAGCACTGGGTGTTTTTCTGTATGTTGGTAAATTGAACACCAATAAAAATTAATTAAAAAAATAAATAAAAATCTCTCATTATTGTTGAGAATTTTTAGTATGTATTATTTTAACTATATCCTGATATTTGATCCCATGTAGTTTATATTTAATGGCAATGTCAATGCAATTATTTTGTTAATTTCCTTTTAAGTGATTTGTGTTTGCGTTAAAATATAATTTTATTTGTTATTTTTATTTTATCCCCTGAACATTCTTGAAATAGTTAATTAATTCTAAACATTTGTTTGTGGAGGTTCAAACATTTGTCCTTGTAGCAGATCTTGTCATATGGATAATATTTTTTTTCTTTACCTACTCATTTATAAATCTTTTATTTTTTCATTACCTTTATTTCCTGGGTACGTCTTCCCATTTTTGTGGTGAGATATCTTTCTTCTATTTTCCTGAGTTCTTTGTCTGGTCAGACAACTCTGTAGACATTAGACAGATCTTGGGAGTAAAGTATTTCATTTTGCCTGTGCATGAGCTACCTAGAACATGACACCAAAACGAAGACCCAAGTAGATGGCCCAAGTGCCTCTAAGACAACAAGACCTTATGTTTGTGGAAAGTGAAAGCCATGAACTTTTTTGGATCAGTGAATTATTGAGAAATGGACAAGATTTGTTTGTACAGCATTCTGAGCCCTAAGTTCCCTGTTCTGGTGCTGAGGATGGTTGTTCCCTCCTGGTACAGAGGAGGAAACATTCGGAAGATTTATTTCCTGCCAACAAGGGGATATATGTGGGATATATGTGGCTCACCATCTCTGACCTCTGGGGGTTTTAAAGTGGCATTTGTTCACAATAACCCAGGGGACCAGCAGACATATAGGGTGTCACAGTTGATTGTCTTTCATGATACCATGTTGAATAATCATGGTGGGAATGAGTATCCTTGTGTGGCTCCTGACTTGACAGGAAGGCTTCAGTTTTTCACTATTGAATACAGTATTATTGTGTGTGTTTTGGAAATTGCCACTATTCTGTCGACTCAATTTCTTCTGCCTCGATTTTTAAGATATTTTGAGGATAAAGTGTGATGGCTTTGCCAAATTGTTTTAGGCATCATAGGAAAGGATCATGTACATCTAATCCTTCACTCTGCTAATGCAGGGGATCCCATTTTTAATCTGGGCTTAATGAAGGATTCTTGCACCCTAAGGCTGATTTCCTATGGCTCCTCCTGTGTGATCCTCTCCATGTGCTGTTGCATTCAGGATGCCAGGATTTTGCATTTATGTGCATCTGAGATACTACCTTTAGTCCCTTCCTATGGGATCCTTGCCTTCCTCTGTTGTCATAGTCAACCTGGCCCCCTTAAGTGAATCTGGGCATGTTCCATTCTTATTATTTTGGAATAGGTACAGATGTTTTGGCCTTAATTCTTCTGAAAATGTTTGGTAGGTTTCATAAATAAATCCATCTGATACTGGATATTTTTCTTTTTGGTTTGTTCTTTTTTATTTATTTTATTTTTTGGTCTTTTTTGAGACAATAGCTTTTAGATTACACATTCATTTGACTTATTAGATTTGATTTGCTTATATTTTATTACTTTATGAAAACTTTTAGGGATTGGCAATTCTAGAAATTTTATAATTTGCCTTAGTTATTCAATATGTGCTGTAGTATCTTTGTTTTTTTTCAAGGGTTTTTAAAAAGATTTTATTGATTTATTCATGAGAAACACACACACACACACAGAGAGAGAGAGAGAGAGAGAGGCAGAGGCACAGGCAGAGGGAGAAGCAGGCTCTATGCAGGAAGCCTGATGCGGAACTTGATCCCCGGACTCGAGGATCACACCCTGGGCCGAAGGTGGCACAAAATTGCTAAACCACCCGGGCTGCCCAATTTTTCATGGACTTTTGGTTTTCTTTAGTGTCAGCAGTTTCTTTACTTTGAAATCTAAATGTATTATTTCAGGCTCATATATTTTCCTAGACTACCTATGAGTTTTAAATTTCATTTGTCTTTCTTTCTTTTTTTTTTTTAACAGAAACATTTTTTTAATTAATTTTTATTGGTGTTCAATTTACCAACATACAGAAAAACACCCAGTGCTCATCCCGTCAAGTGTCCACCTCAGTGCCCGTCACCCATTCCCCTCTAACACCCGCCCTCCTCCCCCCTTCCACCACCCCTAGTTCGTTTCCCCGAGTTAGGAGTCTTTATGTTCTGTCTCCCTTCCTGATATTTCCCAACATTTCTTCTCCCTTCCTTTATATTCCCTTTCACTATTATTTATATTCCCCAAATGAATGAGAACATACACTGCTTGTCCTTCTCCGATTGACTTATTTCACTCAGCATAATACCCTCCAGTTCCATCCACGTTGAAGCAAATGGTGGGTATTTGTCGTTTCTAATCGCTGAGTAATATTCCATTGTATACATAAACCACATCTTCTTTATCCATTCATCTTTCGATGGACACCGAGGCTCCTTCCACAGTTTGGCTATTGTGGCCATTGCTGATAGAAACATCGGGGTGCAGGTGTCCCGACGTTTCGTTGCATCTGAATCTTTGGGGTAAATCCCCAACAGTGCAATTGCTGGGTCGTAGGGCAGGTCTATTTTTAACTCTTTGAGGAACCTCCACACAGTTTTCCAGAGTGGCTGCACCAGTTGACATTCCCACCAACAGTGTAAGAGGGTTCCCTTTTCTCCGCATCCTCTCCAACATTTGTTGTTTCCTGCCTTGTTAATTTTCCCCATTCTCACTGGTGTGAGGTGGTATCTCATTGTGGTTTTGATTTGTATTTCCCTGATGGCAAGTGATGCAGAGCATTTTCTCATGTGCATGTTGGCCATGTCCATGTCTTCCTCTGTGAGATTTCTCTTCATGTCTTTTGCCCATTTCATGATTGGATTGTTTGTTTCTTTGGTGTTGAGTTTAATAAGTTCTTTATAGATTTTGGAAACTAGCCCTTTATCTGATATGTCGTTTGCAAATATCCTCTCCCATTCTGTAGGTTGTCTTTTAGTTTTGTTGACTGTATCCTTTGCTGTGCAAAAGCTTCTTATCTTGATGAAGTCCCAATAGTTCATTTTTGCTTTTGTTTCTTTTGCCTTTGTGGATGTATCTTGCAAGAAGTTACTGTGGCCAAGTTCAAAAAGGGTGTTGCCTGTGTTCTCCTCTAGGATTTTGATGTACTCTTGTCTCACATTTAGATCTCTCATCCATTTTGAGTTTATCTTTGTGTATGGTGAAAGAGAGTGGTCCAGTTTCATTCTTCTGCATGTGGATGTCCAATTTTCCCAACACCATTTATTGAAGAGACTGTCTTTCTTCCAATGGATAGTCTTTCCTCCTTTATCGAATATTAGATGACCATACATTTCAGGGTCCACTTCTGGGTTCTCTATTCTGTTCCATTGATCTATGTGTCTATTTTTGTGCCAGTACCACACTGTCTTGATGACCACAGCTTTGTAGTACAACCTGAAATCTGGCATTGTGATGCCCCCAGCTATGGTTTTCTTTTTTAAAATTCCCCTGGATATTCGGGGTCTTTTCTGATTCCACACAAATCTTAAAATAATTTGTTCTAACTCTCTGAAGAAAGTCCATGGTATTTTGATAGGGATTGCATGAAACGTGTAAATTGCCCTGGGTAACATTGACATTTTTACAATATTAATTCTGCCAATTCATGAGCATGGAATGTTTTTCCATCTCTTTGTGTCTTCCTCAATTTCTTTCAGAAGTGTTCTATAGTTTTTAGGGTATAGATCTTTTACCTCTTTGGTTAGGTTTATTCCTAGGTATCTTATGCTTTTGGGTGCAATTGTAAATGGGATTGACTCCTTAATTTCTCTTTCTTCAGTCTCATTGTTAGTGTATAGAAATGCCATTGATTTCTGGCATTGATTTTGTATCCTGCCACGCTACCAAATTGCTGTATGAGTTCTAGCAATCTTGGGGTGGAGGCTTTTGGGTTTTCTATGTAGAGTATCATGTCATCGGCGAAGAGGGAGAGTTTGACTTCTTCTTTGCCAATTTGAATGCCTTTAATGTCTTTTTGTTGTCTGATTGCTGAGGCGAGGACTTCCAGAACTATGTTGAACAGCAGTGGTGAGAGTGGACATCCCTGTCTTGTTCCTGATCTTAGGGGAAAGGCTCCCAGTGCTTCCCCATTGAGAATGATATTTGCTGTGGGCTTTTCGTAAATGGCTTTTAAGATGTCGAGGAAAGTTCCCTCTATCCCAACACTCTGAAGGGTTTTGATCAGGAATGGATGCTGTATTTTGTCAAATGCTTTCTCTGCATCTAATGAGAGGATCATATGGTTCTTGGTTTTTCTCTTGCTGATATGATGAATCACATTGATGGTTTTACGAGTGTTGAACCAGCCTTGTGTCCCAGGGATAAATCCTACTTGGTCATGGTGAATAATTTTCTTAATGTGTTGTTGGATCCTATTGGCTAGTATCTTGTTGAGAATTTTTGCATCCATGTTCATCAGGGATATTGGTCTGTAATTCTCCTTTTTGGTGGCGTCTTTGTCTGGTTTCGGAATTAAGGTGATGCTGGCCTCATAGAACGAATTTGGAAGTACTCCATCTCTTTCTATCTTTCCAAACAGCTTTAGTAGAATAGGTATGATTTCTTCTTTAAACGTTTGATAGAATTCCCCTGGGAAGCCATCTGGCCCTGGACTCTTGTGTCTTGGGAGGTTTTTGATGACTGCTTCAATTTCCTCCCTGGCTATTGGCCTGTTCAGGTTTTCTATTTCTTCCTGCTCCAGTTTTGGTAGTTTGTGGCTTTCCAGGAATGCGTCCATTTCTTCTAGATTGCCTAATTTATTGGCGTACAGCTGTTCATAATACGTTTTTAAAATCGTTTTTATTTCCTTGGTGTTGGTAGTGATCTCTCCTTTCTCATTCATGATTTTATTAATTTGAGTCTTCTCTCTCTTCTTTTCAATAAGGTTGGCTAATGGTTTATCTATCTTATTAATTCTTTCAAAGAACCAACTCCTGGTTCTGTTGATCTGTTCCACAGTTCTTTTGGTCTCGATATCATTGAGTTCTGCTCGAATTTTAATTAACTGTCTTCTTCTGCTGGGGGTGGGGTCTATTTGTTGCTTTTTCTCTAGTTCCTTTATGTGTAAGGTGAGCTTTTGAATTTTAGATATTTCCAGTTTTTGAATGGATGCTTGTATTGCGATGTATTTTCCCCTCAGGACTGCTTTTGCTGCATCCCAAAGATTTTGAACAGTTGTATCTTCATTCTCATTAGTTTCCATGAATCTTTTTAATTCTTCCTTAATTTCCTGGTTGACCTTTTCATCTTTTTGCAGGATGGTCCTTAACCTCCACGTGTTTGTGGTCCTTCCATACTTCTTGTTGTGATTAATTTCTAATTTCAAGGCATTATGGTCTGAGAATATACAGGGGACTATCCTGATCTTTTGGTATCGGTTCAGACCCGATTTGTGACCCAGTATGTGGTCTATTCTGGAGAAAGTTCCATGTGCACTTTAGAAGAATGTGTATTCAGTTGAGTTTGGATGTAAAGTTCTGTAGATATCTGTGAAATCCATCTGGTCCAGTGTATCATTTAAGGCTCTCGTTTCTTTGGAGATATTGTGCTTAGAACACCTATCCAGGGTAGAAAGAGCTAGATTGAAGTCACCAAGTATAAGTGTATTATTATCAAGGTATTTCTTGAGTTTGGTTATTAATTGGTTTAAATATTTGGCAGCTCCCACATTCGGGGCATATATATTGAGGATTGTTAAGTCCTCTTGTTGGATAGATCCTTTGAGTATGAGATAGTGTCCCTCTTCATCTCTCACTATAGTCTTTGGGGTAAATTTTAATTTATCTGATATAAGGATGGCAACCCCTGCTTTCCTTTGAGGACCATTTGAATGGTAAATGGTTCTCCAACCTTTTATTTTCAGGTTGTAGGTGTCCTTCTGTCTAAAATGAGTCTCTTGTAGACAGCAAATAGATGGGTCCTGCTTTTTTATCCAGTCTGAAACCCTGCGCCTTTTGATGGGGTCATTAAGCCCATTCACGTTCAGAGTTACTATTGATAGATATGAGTTTAGTGTCATTATATCTATTCAGTCCTTGTTTTTGTGGATTGTTCCACTGAACTTCTTCTTAAAGGGTCATTTTAAGAGTCCCCCTTAAAATTTCTTGCAGAGCTGGTTTGGAGGTTACATATTCTTTCAGTTCCTGCCTGTCTTGGAAGCTCTTTATCTCTCCTTCCATTTTGAATGAAAGTCTTGCTGGATAAAGTATTCTTGGTTGCATGTTCTTTTCATTTAGGACCCTGAATATATCCTGCCAGCCCTATCTGGCTTGCCAGGTCTCTGTGGAGAGGTCTGCTGTTACCCTAATATTCCTCCCCATAAAAGTCAGGGACTTTTTCTCTGTTGCTGCTTTAAGGATCTTCTCCTTATCTTTGGAATTTGCAAGCTTCACTATTAAATGTCGAGGTGTTGAACGGTTTTTGTTGATTTTAGGGGGGGATCTCTCTATTTCCTGGATCTGAATGCCTGTTTCCCTTCCCAGATTAGGAAAGTTTTCAGCTAGGATTTGTTCAAATACATATTCTGGCCCTCTGTCGCTTTCGGCGCCCTCAGGAACCCCAATTAAACGTAGGTTTTTCTTCCTCAGCCTGTCATTTATTTCCCTTAATCATTCCTCATGATCTTTTAATTGCTTGTCTCTTTTTTCCTCAGTTTCCCTCTTTGCCATCAACTTGTCTTCTATGTCACACACTCGTTCTTCCACCTCGTCAAGCCTCGTCGTTAGGACTTCTAGCTTGGATTGCATCTCATTTAATTGATTTTTAATTTCTGCCTGATTGGATCTAAATTCTGCAGTCATGAAGTCTCTTGAGTCCTTTATGGTTTTTTCTAGAGCCACCAGTAGCTGTATAATAGTGCTTCTGAATTGGCTTTCTGACCTTGAATTGTAATCCATATTTTGTAACTCTGTGGGAGAGTGGGCTGTTTCTGATTCTTTTTTTTGAGGTGAGGTTTTCCTTCTAGTCATTTTGCTCAGTGCAAAGTGGCCAAAAACAAGTTGTACTGGGAAAAGGAGAAAAGGAGAGGATGGTCTGATCAGTGCTTCTTTCATACCTGAGCCCTTGTGATGAGTGTATAAGGCATCTCATTGTGGTTGATGTGAATTTCCCTGACAGACCCTGGTGGGAGGTGCTCTCCCTGTGCTTACTTCATGTGTCTGTACCCTCCTCTGTAACATGTCCACACAAGGCTCTGCCTGTTTTATAGATGAATGTTGGCTTATCCTGTCAAGTGCCCCCCTCTGTGCTTTTATGTTTGTTTTTATATATACTAATAGTGAGTCTTTATTTCAATGGTCCTGTTTCCTTTGAATATTCTTTTATTTTTTTAAGTTTTCATTTGTTATATTTGTTCATGGGAGACATACACACAGAGAAAAGCAGAGACATTGGCAGAGGGAGAAGCAGGCTAAATGCGGGAAACCCGAGGTAGAACTCGACCCCTATAGTCTGGGATTATGCCCTGAGCCAAAGGAAGGCACACAACTGCTAAGCCACCCAAGTATCTTAGGATTATTTTCCTTTTACTGATTTTTTTTATTTATTCATGGGAGATGCAAAGATGCTGCGACAAAGAGCGAGAAGAAGGCTCCTTCCAGGAGTCTGATATGAGACACAATCACCAGATTGGAACAGGATCTGAGTTGAAGGCATGCGCTCAACTGCTGAGCCACCCAGGCATCCCAGTACTTTTGTATTCTTATAGCAAATGCCCAGTAGTGTAGTTGCGGGATCATAGGGTAGGTTTACTATTACCTATCTGATGTCGCACACAACATATGTTTTCCCAGAGGGGCTGCACCCTTGCCCACCCACAAGGGCCTCAAATTTGGTTTCTCATGTCAGTCCCTTTGAGCCTACCAAATGAGACAGGACTTCTCTTCTGCCTCCAGATCCAGCAGCTTCCATCCCTGAGGGATCACATGCATCAGGGGGACTTACAGCTGCCCACACCATCCAACGTGCAACTACAGCAATGGCATGAAGACCCAGAGTTGTGGTAATAATATTCCCACAATCCCTGTCCTTGTGGAGAATGCCCGACCTCCTGCCCGAAGCCCGTGTCACATGTTGAGAGGTGCTTTCCTCTCTATGTCACTCATTAGGGAGAATATGTGCATGGACCACATATGTCACCATTACTTACTGCAAAATAAAATAAAAATTGTGCAACATACATTCAAACACAAAATGAATCCACAGGACTGAGGTAAGAGATGGGAGGGAAATAAATTTAGGTGATTTTGACATAAAATTCCAGAGTCCCCTCTTGATCTTCAGCATATAAAGCAGAGGGAATTCCACACAAATTTGAGGTGGATCAGAGCAGAAAAGTGGAATTGAATTCCTTAACCTTGACATTTTCTCTAGGTCTGTATCTTCCTCTGTGTGTACAAATATCACTTCTAGCTTCTGCTCCAGAATAACAGCTTTATGACAAAGACGTCACATAGGATGCTGCTTCTGGGTCTTCAGAGAGTGTCTGTGGTGTGGGCTGCAGCCCCTGTGCTGTCCTGTTTTGGCTGCTATTTTCTTCAGTCCAGGCATCTACACAGGCATTTCTGGCCTTCAGTGGGCTGTATGTGGTCCGTTGCCAAAATGTGGTGAGTTTTAACTGGATGTGCTTTGTTCTGCTTGTTAAATGAGCCCTGATACCACATCCACTAGAACTGAGGCCCTGCAGAATTCTCTGGTCCTTGAGGTGAGTGGACCTGCAACGCACAAGTGCAGATGTGGCTCCAGTAAATGCTTAGTTGATGTAATTGGAGAGATTGCAATTTTTTTTGCATGTAGGGATAGTAACAAACAAGTGTCAGCAACTTTGTCCTTTGTACATGCCATAGTGTTTTTCATATGAAAATAATATTTCTAATTGAGACTCAAAAAATAAGACCAGGAAAATGTGTCCATATGACTCCTTGGAGAATACTGCTCAAAGGAGAGGAAGCCCAGACCCTGAGAGGAAACCAGCCCATAACCTCCATCTGCACCTGCTCCTGGCCCTTCAAGTGACAACTAGTCAGGAGTGTGCACCTCCTAGTGGCCCTGATCCCCTTCTACAAGGAGGTTTCTGTCTGAGCTCACACTGAGGTCCCCTAACGGTGTGTGCACAGTAATACACGGCTGTGTCCTCAGCTCTCAGGTTGTTCATCTGCAGGTACAGTGTGTTCTTGACATTGTCTCTGGAGGTGGTGAATCGGCCCTTCACAGCATCTGCGTGGTATGTGGTACCTCCATCTTTGTTAATTACTGAGACCCACTGCAGCCCTTTCCCTGGAGCCTGGCGGACCCAGCTTATCCAGTAACTACTGAAAGTGAATCCAGAGGCTACACAGGAGAGTCTCAGGGACCCCCCAGGCTTCACCAGGTCTCCCCCAGACTCCACCAGCTGCACCTCACCCTGGACACCTGCAGACACAAGACATCCTGGTCAGGAAATGGTTCCACATGCCCTGTATCTCTCACTCACCTCCACTCACAGACTCAAGGTCCCGTGTTCTCCATGAATTACCTTTTAAAATAGCAACAAGGAAAACCCAATGGAGCACAGACTCCATGGTGAGTTGTGTGTGTTCTATCCTGATCCCTGAATGGGGTCCCCTGGGGATGCTGGGGTCTGGGCTCCTCTCCCAGTTGCAGGTTCGTGGATGGGCTGGTTTAATCAGTGGAGGGAAGGCCCTATTTGCATGTCCTCTGAGTATATAGTTAGCTCCAGACTTAGATGAGATTCTTGACAAGTTTCATAAACATGATTGCATTACATTTGAGGTCAAATTTTTGTAATGCCATGTAACGATATGAAGTGTTCTAACATGTGAACAGAATTAGCTTTGCATCTCTCAATGTCTTATTAAAATCCATTCAGCAATTTAGGTATTTTTTAGTATATAGCATGTTACCGCCTATGGATATTTAATACTAATTATTTTAATTTTTTGCCAGTGTGAAAGGAATATTTTGTTAATTTTCTTTTCTTTTTTCCTTTTTATTATAAATTTATTTTTATTGGTGTTCAATTTGCCAACATATAGAATAAACCCAGTGATCATGCCGTCAAGTGCCCATCTCAGTGCCTGTCACCCAGTCACCCCCACCCCCCACCCACCTCCCCTTCCACCACCCCTGGTTTGTTTCCCAGAGTTAGGAATCTTTCATGTTCTGTCTCCCTTTCTGATTCTTTTACATAATTTGTTGTTAGTGTGTGGAAACATAGCTTTATTTCACATGTTGTTTTTATACCCTGAAGTTTCCCTGAAATAATTAATTTTAACAGTTTGTGGAGTTTAAAGGGTTTGCCTCTCCTACAGATCATGTCATGTGGAAAAAGAATTTTTGCCCTGTCTACGGATTTAAATATAATTTATTTTATTATTGCCGAATTTATTGGTTTGATCTTCCAGTCATTGAAGAAAAAAGATTTTCCTTCGTTTCTTGTAGGTTCTTTGGTCTAATTACTCGGTAGACAGAAAACTGATCTAAGGTGAAATGTATTTCATTTTGCAAGTGCATGAGCTCCCTAGAATACAACACCCAGACAGTGACCAAATTATGTAGCCCTTGTGTCACTTCGACAAAAAACATTGGGTTTGTGTAGATATAAAGTCAGGATATTGGCTTGAGTCAGTGAATTAGTGAGGGACTGACAAGGGTTGTTTGCCTTCCCGGTCCTAAGGTCCTTATTCTGGTGCTAAGGATGATTCTGCCCTCCAGGTATAGGGATGGGAAAATGCCCATGTAGATTTATTTCTTGCCATCAAGGGGAAATAGCAGGCCCAGCCTGTCTCTCCACTGGTTGATTCCCAAGTGACATTAGTTCACAACAACCCAAGGGACCAGCTGATGTATTTGGGGTGTCACAGTTTCTTCTCCTTCATGGTACCAAGATGAATACTCACGGTAGAAATAAGCATCCTTGTGTGGATCTTGACTTGACAGGAAGTCTTCAGCATTTCACTGTTGAATATGGTGTTGGATGTGGGTTTTTCCATAAATTACCAGGAAGGCAGATCTATTTTTAACTCTTTGAGGAACCTCCACACAGTTTTCCAGAGTGGCTGCAACAGTTCACGCTCCCACCAACAGTGCAGGAGTGTTCCCCTTTCTCCACATCCTCTCCACCATTTGTAGTTTCCTGCTTTATTAAATTTCCCCATTTTCACTGCTGTGAGGTGGGATCTCATGGTGGTTTTGGTTTGTATTTCCCTGATGGCAGGTGATGCGGAGCATTTCCTCATGTGCTTGTTGTCCATGTCTATGTCTTCCTCTGTGAGATTTCTGTTCATATTGTTTGCCCATTTCATGATTGGATTGTTTGTTTCTTTTCTGTTGAGTTTAATAAGTTCTTTATAGATCTTGGAAACTAGCCCTTTATCTGATAAGTCATTTGAAAATATTGTCTCCCATTCTGTAGGTTGTCTTTTAGTTTTGTTGACTGTATTCTTTGTTGTGCAAAAGCTTCTTATCTTGATGAAGTCCCAAAAGTTCATTTTTGCTTTTGTTTCTTTTGCCTTCGTGGATGTATCTTGCAAGAAGTTACTGTGGCCAAGTTCAAAAAGGGTGTTGCCTGTGTTGTCCTCTAGGATTTTGATGGAATCTTGTCTCACATTTAGATCTTTCATCCATTTTGAGTTTATCTTTGTGTATGGTGAAAGAGAGTGGTCTAGTTTCATTCTTCTGCATGTGGATGTCCAACTTTCTCAGCACCATTTATTGAAGAGACTGTCTTTTTTCCAGTGGATACTCTTTCCTCCTTTGTCGAATATTAGTTGATGATTAAGTTGAGGGTCCGCTTCTGGATTCTATTCTGTTCCATTGATCTATGTGTCTGTTTTTGTGCCAGTACCACAGTGTCTTGATGACCACAGCTTTGTAGTACAACCTGAAATCTGGCATTCTGATGCCCCCAGCTATCGTTTTCCTTTTTAAAACTCCCTTGGCTATTCGGGGTCTATGGCCATACCACCCTGAACGTGCCCAATCTCGTCTGCTCTAATGATTTTTAGGTTGATTAAGTTAATCAAAATACCAATTGTTTTCTTACATAATAGAAAAACTCCATATTCATATGGAAAAATAATGACAATTCTGACCGTACAATTATCAAAAATAAGAGTGCTCAGTCATTTGCATCCCTCTACAGAAATGTTTTTTATTTTATTATTTTTGTTTTTTGAAAATATTTAATTTATTTATTATTTTTATTTATTTTTAATACTAAATTTATTTTTTATTGGTGTTTGATTTGCCAACATACAGATTTCCCACCCCTAGTTCATTTCCCAGAGTTAGGAGTCTTTATGTTCTGTCTCCCTTTCTGACATTTCCCACACATTTCCTCTCCATTCCCTTATATTCCCTGTCACTATTATTTATATTCCCCAAATGAATGAGAACATATAATGTTTGTCCTTCTGTGATTGACTTACTTCACTCAGCATAATGCACTTCAGTTCTATCCACGTTGAAGCAAATGGTGGGTATTTGTCATTATCTTTTCTTTTCTGTTTTCTTTTTTAAAAAACCTTTCATCAAAATACATCATTTTTAGTACGGTATTTTATCTCCTATTGAAATTTAATCCTAAATATTCATTTTTGATGCTAGCTAAGTTATATTTTTGTGAATTTTATATAGATGATTTTTCTAAGTGTTTGGAATTATAGCTGTATTTGTTTATTTTATATCCTGAACATTCCCTGACATCATTAATTAATTCCTAGAGTTTGTGGAATTTGTAGGCATTGCCTCTTTAGCAGATCACCTCATATGGAAACAAATAACTTTTCTTCCCTCTCCTGATTAATTTTTTAATTGCCTAATATTCCTCAGTAGGTCTTCAACCTGTTGTAGCAGAAATATTTCTCTTCTGTTTTTCTGGTTTCATTTTCTCATCTAATAAATCAGTAGATATAAGACATATCTAAGGAGTGATGCATTTCATTTTCCACGTGTATGAGCTATGTAAAATACAACACTCAGACAATGAACACTGTAGGCAGCCCTTCTGCCTGTTGGACAATAAAACATTTGGTTTGTGGATATTTAAGGCCAGGATTTGGGTTTGGGTCAGTGAATGAGTGAGGAACTGACGAGGGTTTTCCGCAGAGCCTTCTGGGCCCTACAAACCCTACTCTGATTCTGAGGATCATTTTTCCCTCCTGATACAGAGAAGGGTTTTTTTTTTGTTTTGTTTTGTTTTTATTTATGATAGTCACAGAGAGAAAGAGAGGCAGAGACGTAGGCAGAGGGAGAAGCAGGCTCCATGCACCGGGAGCCTGATGTGGGATTCGATCCCGGGTCTCCAGGATCGCGCCCTGGGCCAAAGGCAGGCGCCAAACCGCTGCGCCACCCAGGGATCCCTCTATCCTATACTCTAAACTTTCTCTTTGAAATACTGGTCTAGGGTGTTAAAAGATGACTGTGATTTTCAAACTTGCATGGTACTGTAGGTAGAGGGTGTTGCATGCATGCAGGAAGTTGAGTAGGAAGGGGTGTAAGAAGACACGGTGGAGAGAATGTTCAAGTGGATGAAGTCACAAATAAGGCTCGCCCAATCACATGGGTGCTCTGGAGCAGGGATGGGGCCCTGCCTTTGGGGAAGGGAGTGAGATACACAGGCCCATACCTGTAGAAGTCAACTAGTCATTTGATGATTTGATGTAGCTGGCCTCAGGGAAAGGGTGTGGCCTTGAGTGGGTGGCTCTCCGGCTGAGGAATAGTGCAGCCAAGAGCCATCAAAAGGTAAATCTCTCAAGTCTCATTCCTGGAATGGGAACCTGAGCGGCACCCTACAGAATCCACTACAGGTTCTTAATGAAACTGAAATCTATAGCAAGTAAAAATTTTTAAAAAGTAATCAAAAACGAAATCCAAACAAACTAAAATGTATCTGTATTTTTCCCCTTGTTAGGTTGTCCTGAAACAGCAGATTGCAACAGTCTAGAAGTGAAATAACATAATGATTTTATTCATAAATGTTTGGTACTTGTTATCAAGAACAACACATTAAAGAGGCATGCACATTTCACATTCAACTGTCTGGATGAAGGTTATCAGGCCGCATGTAACTGCTTTCTAAAGCGTTCCTTCGCGGCTCTTGTGTTCCTTGTGCGAGTTTTACTGAGAGGCTTGGTTACAATAATGATCCTGAAGTCAAAAGGACTAAGAAACAGACATCATCCTCCAGTCATGCACTTCATCATATTTAGAGCTGAATAAATGCTCATTTCTGGGAAACGAACTAGGGGTGGTGGAAGGGGAGGTGGGCCGGGGGTGGGGGTGACTGGGTGATGGGCACTGAGGGGGGCACTTGATGGGATGAGCACTGGGTGTTATGCTATATATTGGCAAAATGAACACCAATAAAAAATAAACTTATAAAAAAAAATAAGAACAGGCAATGAATAGTCAAAAGGGAATGTTTTTAGTTGACTTTAGCAACGACTGCCAGTATCCGCTAGTGTATTTAATGAAAGGAATTAATGTTCTTCAGTAGAAGAGCTATCATGTTAATATACTTGTTGAATTAGTTAAGGGGCATGAATCAAGCGTGTGATCTCTAAAATTTTCAATTCCAAATATTTGAAGACATAACTTCAATGATAAATAAGGTAAATCATTTTTTATAATGGTTTATTTATACACATTTTCCATTTTTTCAGTTCCAGCTGAATTGAAAGTGAAAGTGTTTATTGCCACCTTCCAGTTCTAAGTCATATCTCCTATTAGTCCTTAAATTACCTCCAATTAGGTATGAGCATATGTGTGGTGATTCTTAGAAGTCAAGTTGAACAGGCTAAATATTTGAAGTCAGTATGTCCTTAGAACGGAGAACAAATATTTTATGTGAGAACATCAAATCAGAAATTAAGGAACAATTTGCAGGATGAAAAAATATCTTGTTAATCCATGACTCCTTTAACCTGCCTGAGAATCCAGATTTTTCACTCAGTATAATAAAAAAACAAAACACTAGTGATTGGAATACCATAAAGCCTTCTGATTTTTTGTGTGTATGTTCTCAAAGTCTAAGTCATAAAGCTACATCAAATTAGCAGATATATATATGAACAGTGTCATTCAAGGGAAGTCACAAGACTATACCTTTAGATATCTATTTCCTAAAAAAAGATCCCAAAGTTTTGCCTTTTTAATCTGTCCAGAAATCCCTTCTAATGGAGGAACAAATGGGAATGCTAACACCATTAAACATGGTACCTGGAACAGGTAATTTTTATGTCCTTAGTTTCTTGTACATATTTGATGCTCAGGTATTTTTGTTGCTGGTAACAGAGCAATTGGACAAGTTATGTCCTGCAGGGCGCTGAGATGACAGAAGGTAGATGCCGTTGGGTTAGAAAGGGCTTCTAAGAGATGGGCCGGGAGGAGCATTTGAGGAGGAAGCCTGAGAGCACACGGCCAGGAGATGTCCAGAACAGAAAGACACATCCTAATTTCCCCTGCTGCCAACTCTGCTGGTGGTCTCCTGTTTTGTGATATTCTCTCAGTTAGTAATAACTTCCTCTGACTGACACTGTAGGTTCTTTGCACCTTTTCATACTTTTATGTTTGAGGATGTTAGCAGCTTCCAGTTGCTTTCTTGTCTTAATTCTGAAGACCTTTATTCCCAAGCACAATCGGGGACCACACTAAGAAGTAGAAAGTCAAAAAATAAAAATTTTAAAAAAATGTAAAAAAAAAAGAAGTAGAAACTTACAGTATTACCAGTAATGAGCAAAGTATTAGTTACTTACCTTGATATTACTTACCTTGTAATGTCAATGAAATAAGAAATAACATCAAGAAGAAAGGAACAGCCTGTTGTCTTCTATTTCCAAGCTAAGTATGTATTCTTTCCTCATTCATTCTGAACATGGTTCATTTGAGACAAAGCGATACAATTCTACCCCGTAACTACTACCATTTTTGTGGTGCAATAGTCTTTTGAAAATTTCTCTGATGATTCCCATAATTGCTCTTTTCATATTAAGGTTCTCTGGTGCTAAGTATTTGATAAACACGGCATCAAAGCTTTTATTATTTTTGGTGAGGAAGTGGGAAAACAGTTGGAGATTAACCAGTCTCAAACTCGAAGGTAGACTCTAAAGGAAGCATGGCCTTCGTAAGGGTATTTTTGCAATGGAATCTGTAATATACATTTCATTCTAGCCATAGCGAGTGTCTTCTGTACTTAGTAGCCTTCTTTTGGGTGAGGGTTGGCAGTTTGTTAGCTGGTTATACAGAAGCTAATCTGACTGTTGATTCTAACTCCTTGATAGATTTTATTTACAATATTCCATGTGCGTCCTGTATAGTAAAGGAAATAAAATTCTGGAAAAAAGGCTGTGTGTGTGTGTGTGTGTGTGTGTGTGTGTGTGTGTGTAATGGGCATATGTACGAGGGGGCACCTATTCATGCAAATACTGTAAAATATGAATTTTTAATGAGCATATCTCAAGAAAGTGAATACTAACCTACAGATGGCATCTAAACATGGATTCCTAGCATGCTTCCTAGGTCCATTACTGTTTAAATCCTAGAAGTAGGAAGCCTTTGCTTGTATAGTATCGCTTCCGGTTAGGCTTCAGGTATTCGAGACCACCTGAAGTTCTAAGAGCTAAACTTCAGAGACACATTAGAACTTTGAGTGTTCTGAGATTTAACATGAGCAATTTCCTTGCTCTTTCAGCTGGCTGGCAAATCATTTACTCCAGTGGGAAAATTTTTCTTTTAAAAATGCTCTTTCACAAAAAAAAAAAAAAAAAAAAATCTCAAAATGGAGTTGAAATAGAAGCGCTGTGTACTTGCTCCAGATACAAACCTACCGAAATAGAAAAGTGGTCGGTTTTTTAACTTACACCCCAGTGGGAAAATGGGGGGAATGAGTTTAAAGTAGGGAAGATAGATCTAAAGTTCTTTCCACTAAATAAAGGAACAGAAGAAATTACCAGACGAAGAGAGTTAAACTTTATTAGTGGAAGCGTATAAATACACGTTCTGTGCCAAAAGACCGGGAGGGCAAAGTAGCACTGTCCTGGAGCAGGATGTCCCTCCTTGTCCACCCCCAAGCCCAGGGCTCAGCAGCAGGACGGCGCCCTGGGGTCTGACAGTCCTGGGTCTGGGTTACAGGCATCCAGTGACACCCGCGTGTATCCCTTACACAGGATGGAGATTTTTAGAACCAAAATCCTAACCAGAAGGACACGTTCCATAAACAAGAGGGAGCCAAACCGAACCCAGAGCTAGAAAGGAAAAGTTAGTGTCGGGCAGCCTGGGTGGCCCGGTGGTTGAGCGTGGCCTTCAGCCCAGGCCGTGACCCCGGGGTCCTGGGATCGAGTCCCACACTGGGCTCCCTGCATGGAGCCTGCTTCTCCCTCTGCCTGTGTCTCTGCCTCTCTCTCTGTGTCTCTTATGAATAAATAAATAAAATCTTTAAAAAAAAAAAAAAGGAAAAGTTAGTGTCTATTTTATTTTTCATCCTGTCAACCTAAATAATGACATAAACAGAGGCAAACTCCAAGTCGTCAAAAAAGAGAAGTTTCTTGGGGAACAGAATAGGATTTGGAATTTGAGACACACCGACTGTAGCGAGCCACAGGCCGGTTCTTGGGGGTTTGGTGCACGCTGTGTTCACAGGCAGGAACGCAAGACAGGAGAGCTCAGAGTTTATAATATTAAAATTTTCTTAAACGATAAAGAATTGATTAATGGTTCCCTCAAATCAGTCTCAGAAACAGTTTGAAATTTTCTTACAGTTTCCAGAGGCAGAGGCAACACTGACCCAGGTCAAGTCAGTCTGGAAAACAGACTAAATTAAGCTTTGTTTGTTGGATGAAACTGGTTTTATCTGCTCCAGAGTTTTCCTAGGCCGGTTTCCATCTGTTTTTCATTTTAACCATTCTCTTAGGTCACACACCTCCGTGACTCTGTATAGAGTGTCGCAGGTTGCCCCAGTCCTGGGTCGGTGATACCACGGTCCTTCCTCGGCTCGTCGACCGTCACTGGCGTCTCAGGCCCAAGGACCATCTCTGGCGTCCTGAGGCCCAAGCTGTTGTGCGGTGACGCTCAGAGAGGCCGGGCCTGGGCCGGACCCTGTGTCCACAGATGCACTGGCTCTGGTGGCGTCACTGGCCATCAGGACGGTGGGCACCCGGGGACCATTTCCAGGAGGCCTCCCCTCCAGGTCCGTGGAGGGGCCGCCAGGCCTCACCTGGGCCATCAACAGCATCATCCGTTTCCCAAACCCTCCGAACTCCTCCAGATGACCTGCCTGACCTACAGCAAGCAAAGGACCCAGGAGCACTGACCCCTCGGTGCATGCAAACAGATTTTAAAATGCTGCCACTGAAGTTTTAAATTTTGAAATTTAAAAAACAAACAAACAAAAATTTTAAAAAAAACTTTGAAATGTAATAGAAACATTATTGCCAGTGTCACGCAGTTCTCAGGAGTTAAACGTGACCTTAAATTCTCGGCATTTAAGTCCACTTTATGTAATATCTTCATGCCTAATAAAATGAGGGATAATCCAATATTACAGCCTAATTTATGTGACTGTCCGTGCTATTGTTAATAAGAGAAAAACCGCCTCTAGGAGTCCAGACTGAAGCGTTCCCAAAATTGAGAAGGAAACAAAGAAAAGGAAAATACAATAGGACAATTCATTATGTTGGTTATTGCAGCGAAATGCTGCTGGTTTGTGACTCCTCGATCACAGGCGAAGGATGTGACACCGCCAGAAATCACCCTTCTGCGGAGCCGACCGTCACCGATGAGGTTTCATCACTTAGATGCTCGTCCGAAGTGGTGATTTGGAGCCGCTGCTCCCGGCCCTGGCTGCCCCGGAATGATAATCACGAATTAAGGGGCGAGCAGATGCCTGGAAACAAAAGTTTGCCCTGGGCTGCCAGGAGCCCGAGGACAAGGCCAACGGTCCCCGTAAGGCTGTCTCCGCGCAGGATCGTCGATGCGGCCCCAGCCTACCAATCTGCTAATAAGCATCGCCGGATATCGGCCAGGACGGACGCTTATGGGCGATCTTAGGAAAAGAAACTGTCTGAGACATAATCCTTTTTTTCGCTTTTCTTTCTATGGGCCTGTGCCTACTCTGCATACCTCAAAGCCGCGACTCAAAATTAATTCACCATAAAGAGAGAAACAGGCTGGTAAAGATTGTATTTATAAGCTCACAGCAAGAAAAATGTGCCTAAAATGGGATTTATTCTTTCTTATTACTGTTGGAGTGGACACTTAATTTTTCTCCCTAAAATGAAATGAAACTTTTAGAGAATTTATGGCTGCTGAGAGGACAGTTTCTCACGTGCCAGGCTATGTTGGCCAAGTGGAGAATAAATCATCAAAGCAATCTGACTAGTACCACAATGCTGTTCATGCAAAATAATATTTAACTTTCTGTCCGCATAAAGCACGTGTAGGACAAGCAAGTCTCATGGATAAGTTCACCGCATTCTGTGAAATAATTCCCTGGCATCACGGACGATTAGCATTCTTCCTCCTTCCTTCGTGCTTAGCCTTTACGTACTTCCCCTCGTTCCTCGTCCTCTCGCCACTGCTACTTCTCTAAAAATAAAAATGTCTTTATTATGGCACCGGAAGGTTGGCTTGGCTACCCTCCCGCCCTCAGATGTCTCCCTTCCCCATTTCCCCTCTGTCACTGGGATGGACGCTGCCTCCTTGGGAGCCCCTCCGGGTGGGGAGACCAGGATCACAGCCACAGCCTCCGTCTTCCCGCCCTGTCGATAGGACACCCCCCCCCCCCCCGTGGTGTCGTTCACTTAGATGACACCAATGATGACTCATACCCCTTTACAAATATGCTTACATTCTTTCTACGAATACCCTTTCTGCTTGAATGCATACTGAGACTTTTTTACCCAAATTGCACCTTATCTAACAATTACATCGCTTAAAAGCTTTGAGATGAAGGATTGTCTCTGTCCTTTTGTGCCTCCGAATAAATGCTGCACCGCTGATTGGGGAAAGGGATCTCTGGTTAATGAATTACGAGTCCACATTATAATAATAATAAAAAAAACCCTAAACACCCTTATGATGTAAAAACAAAAACAGTAGTACAGTATTTCTGAGCGCTTCCACGCACCGGACTGCATTCGCCCTTGGACCCTGTGGCCGCAGGACAGCTGGTGCCACCGCTGGGCCTCGGGGCCTCGGGCCTCCGATCTATTCCGTTTGCTCCCCGTGACCTCACGACACACCAGTCTACTTTGAGGGACGTGACTTGATCATCGGAGAGGCAGATCCTGCGTCCACATCCAGTGTGCACCAGGCCTCTTCTACTCTCTCTTCATTCCTGCTTCTCTCACCAGCAACTGCTCCGGGTCCGGGGCTCAGACTCTAATCACACGCCTGAAACCTACGGCTGCTGCTTCCTCTGTGCCGCTTAAGCCTCTGGTTGCAAAGCTTGCAGGTGTCAGGAAAGACGAGACTGCCACCTTAGTGGCAGATCCTGCTAAAAAATTATTTGCTGATTCACTTTCTGTTTAATCCAAGGGACTTTTCCTGAGGCATCTGGACGGCGACTCTGAGGGTGAGGAAGCGCTGCTATTAGGGGAAAAGTCTAACTGAGCACCTAATAGCTGCCCTTTGGAAGAAAAATGACACATGTTTTTATTTTAGGAATTCAACTTATCACGGGATAGTCATGTGAAAATGAAATCAAGTTAATCATCTCTCTCTATGAAAATGTGCTCCTGTTCATACTAGTTAAACATTAGGACTTACTAAAATCAATTTTCTAAACTGCCTACCTCAGAGAATTATAGCAGACGGGGAAAGTATATAGGAACCATTCCGAGGTGAAGCTGTGCAGAGGGAAACAGGGTCCTCGTGCTCACAGGAGGTGCGTGGATCATTTGAGGGAATTTCCATCATCAATCTGATTCTTCATATTCATTGTCTACAAGGCTCAGAGAGGCAGTGATGATTCCGAGGGTTCAAATCAATCAAGAGAGGCACAAGGTGTTGTTTTCCTCAGTGGAACCCTGAACCCTTAACACTGCAGACCTCGTCTTATTAATCTTCACATCGCCGGAGTCCAGGAGAGAACTCAGCTGCTCAACTTATGTTTGTTGAGCTGAAACAAAGTGGGAACTAAATGAGTTACCCAAAAGTGCTTTTTTTAAGCATGGAATTATATATATGATATTTTAGAATACCTATATATAATTATATATAATACCTATTGTATAATACCTATATATAATCATATATATGATATTATAGTTTAGAGTACCTAATTCTTTTTTTTAAGATTTAGCCATTTGAAAAAAAAAATATTTAGTCATTTGAGAGAGAGAGAGAGAGAGAGAGAGAAAGTGTGTGAACAGGGGGTGGGGGGAGAGGGTCAGAGGAAGAGAAAGAAAGGGAAAGAAAATCTCAAGTAGACTCCACATTGAACCCCGAGCAAAGCTAGATCTCACGACCCTGAGATCATGATCTGAGCTGAAACCGAGAGTCAGATGCTTAATCAACTGACCCACCCAGGTGCCCCTAGAATACGTAATTCTTTTTTTTTTTTAGAATACATAATTCTTATTGTAACTTTATATGCATTTAGTTATATAATTTCTACAACTCTGGAATGTGCACTATTTTTATCCTCCACTTTATATTGGGAAAACTAAGGCACAGTGAATTTAAATAATCTTCCTAAAGTCACATAGCTAGTAATGGACTCAACCAGGATCTGAACCCAGGATTCTCTTGTTCCAGGGTCCATGTTCTTAATCACTGAGTACTACTTGCCCTTCATAAAGTCTCATAAGAGGATGCTTTCCTAAGGCATTGTATACTTGGTCATGCATACAGTTGTCATTTCCCTAATTAATTATGCTGCTATTTCTTGAACTTTTTCAGGAAGCATCTGAGGACTACTCACTTTGAATCTGATCCAGCAAACCCTTGAATATCCTGGTCTATTTATAGTTGAATAAGTACATCAAAAGAAAATCCTCACATCAGGGGAAAAGGTAACCACAGTGGGACTCTTCAGTGGGAGCACAGAAATATAGATTATGCTTGAGTTCTGGAGTTTCAGAGACAAAGGCATCATTCACGCACATATTTTATGACTAAAATCCCTTAAGAAAGGAAAAAGTAGGGGCAGTACCCAAACTAGAACCTAGATCAAAGCAAGGAACCCTGAGCTCTTTGGGTAGAGCTTGAAGCATAGGGAAGGAAAGCATAGTTTTCTAGGGTCAGGCTTGGTGTGTGGTAACAGTCCAAACAATGTGTGGAGAAAGGACAATGGTGGCCAGCTCCGAAATTTCTGCCAAGTGTTAACATTACAGGAATCTTCTCCAATTTGGGCCTTTCATCTTCTCTGTTAGCAGATTGATTACAAATTTATCAGATTAGTCAGTTGGCATCTGTGGAATAACGTACAGAGTGGGAAGGCTTTAGAGGGAGGATGCAAGAAGGGATGGAAATGGTACAAGAATAATGGCTTTCAGATAGCAATGAGCCCAGTGGTGGAAGGCAGACTGCAGGGCTGAGCATGCCTGTGGAGACGGGGAAGCTGAAGGGACACCTGGCCATTATTTGTACTCGAAAGTGTGGGTTATGAAGGTATTTTTAGGGTAATGCGCATAGTGAATAAAATCTCTTACTAGGTACAGAACAAGTAGCTATGCTCCTTGGGTCTTAGTTTTCTCATCTGTAGTGACTTCTGTGGCTCCTTCCAGCTCTAGCATGTAGAATCTACCACAGAGTCATCAGGGCCAAAGTCAGCTTGAATCGCTCAGCAGTCAAAACCAACCAACCAACCAAAGCAAACAAACATCTGCCAAGAGCTTACAGAGTCTGAGAAGTCTGAAGACCTAACCCAGCCACTCCCTGTCTCGTACCGCCTTTGCCCTTCAATAACCCCGAAGGTGCCTGTTTTATCTTCAAAAGCTACCCAGAGTCAGGGTACCCTAAGTACTCAAAATCATAAAATTAAATTCAAAATCAGTGAAAATCTCAAAATCTTCTCAAGGAATTTAAGAAGGATATGAATGCTGACACTCACTATAGAGATCCCTTCAATTGCTAAAAACCCAACGTCACAAAATCCAGAAACAGCTCTCCACCGTACCTATTCTGCTTCGCTGAGGTTCAGCACTTGTCAAATAGGAAAACAAACACACCGAAAAATCATCTTACGAGTTTCCTAAGGGCACAAGTTGTCTGAAACCAAGTCCATCTTCTCTTCCAAGAGAGTGATAAATCTGAGATGAAAACAAGTCACATACGCAGAAGGAATGTAGAATCATTGTCAATTTGTTTACAAATATGTACTGTTTCTACACCATATGGTTTGAACAAAGGCATCAAAAAGTGAAAACAACAGCAGGTCTTGGGCAGAGCCGTCATGGAGACAGCTCAGTTCCCAGGTCTGCGCTGTTGTCCGTGAAACGTCCGCTCACAGCCTGTTTCATCACAGGAATTCTGTTTTAAAAATGCATTTACAGGGGTGCCTCGCTGGCTCGGTTGGTGGGGCATGCAGCTCTTGATCTCAGAATCCTGCATTCAAGCCCCATTTTGGGTGAAGAGATTATAAATGAATAAACTTTTAAAAATTTGATAAATAAAAATGCGTTACAGAACTCACCTTTCTCTTTGCTCCTATGGCTGAATTAAATCCATGCTTTGCACCCCGGGCTAAAAATTAGAGGACCCTTTTCTGTTCCAGTGGTTCTTCCTTTCAAGGATATTATTTAGCCTGGTTCCTCCAATACTGTCAAGAACAGCAGATGGTAAGGGCGTACCAGATGCGCATGAACAGGCACGAGCTGTTTGTCTTCAGGTGCCACAGACTGCAACCACGATGCCTCTGCTCTTCCTCTTAGTGACCCCACCTCAGCCCCTCCACCTCTCCCTGCCTCCCAGCTGTTCGCAGCTGCCTGAGGTTAGGTCCCTTTTTGTTCTGTCCCCCTCCCCACTGCTACTGATGGTCCAGTATCTCCTTCCCTATCACACTGTAGTCCACACTCTTCTTTAAAAGATACCTATGTATTAAACATCTCACCTAAAATAATGAGTTAATGAATTCTAATGAAGGTACTGCTTTAAAAATATATATTTAGAGAGACAGCCTGAGATGGATAGTCGATATAAATTGCTTTTGGAATCAAAAGATATACACATTTAAGTGTATGTTTCATGATATAGTGACTTTCTTCTTTTGACTCTAAACTTTATAGTCTTCCCTTGTAAAATAACTATAATCATTAAGAGACTTACCGAGTGCTGACAATGCCAGCTATTGTGCAAAGCATTTATTTGCATGATCTCATTTTATCCTCACAACTGTCTTATGAGCTACGTACTACCCACTTCACTGTAACGTTAGACTGAGGCTTAGATTAGAAAACTCAACTAGATCTAGGGTACTGACCTACATTTTTCTGAATCCAGCACCAAAACTTACCTTACAAGGTTGTTAAAAGGATCAAATAAGATGGTGCATAAGGGCCCTCTGTGGGCCATGAAATGCTAGATAAATGTAAGGCACTGTCCCACCCAGGACATGAAATTTAAAAATCTAGAAAGTTTAAATACTGTGTCGAATTGGGAAGGAAGACAATGAAAGGGCAGAACGTAAGCCTACAGACTTCTTATTATGGAAGACTGGGATTCAGCATTCCAGGAGGGACAAAATATTGTACAAGAAATGCATATGCAAAATGCAGTTTGTGGCTCAGGTAAGAGAGAAAGAAGACTTTGGGGGAGGAAACTTAGGAATAGAAAAAGATACAGCAAGAAAACACTGAATTTACTAATCACTTACTTCTTCTTACTTCAGTTTTCTATGTCACTATCATGAGTTCCTCCCAGACTATCCAATATAATGAATAAATACCTCTTCATACTATTTTTGGGACTATCAAAGAAAAATTGCACTGGATAGGTTAAACATGGAAGGAAGACTTAATTTAAGACTATTACAGGGGCGCTTGAGTGGCTCAGTCAGTTGAACATCCAACTCCTGATTTTGGCTCAGGTCTTGATCCCAGGGTCATGAGTTCAAGTCTTGCATTGGGGTCCATCTACCCTGGGTGTGGAGCCTACTTAGGGCTATTGCAGTAGGGGAGATAGGTTGAACTCAACTTCTCCAGAACAGAAAGTGGTGATTTTTAAGTACCACTTAAAAAAACTGATGGGAAAAACTGATGGACATTAGCTGAGAGAGTGATCATTATGACCAGGACACCTGTTAACTGGCACCTAACAAAGTTAGGCTCCTACTCTTCCACGGACACCAGGAGACAGGTGCTCTAACTTACTTGATGACTACATTTCAAAGGTCCCAAGTCATTGAGGAAGATGTTCCTGGACTGTACAACTGGCAAATCTAGGGGGCAGAGAAAGAATTTACAATGGCAAGTTTTCTAAAGTAAATGCTCTAAGAAAAGGTATGTAAGGGGCCCGTAGTAAGGAAAACTGTCTAGACTTTAGTCAAGCTGACTGAAATGTTAAGGCCATCTTAGTCACTATTAGGCACACCAGATAATTAAGTCCCTTTTTTTTTTTTAGACACTCATCCTGGGAACGTCTCTCCTCTTCATTCAATCCAGGCTCCCTAGGTCTACGCTCCCTTCTAGGCCTAACAGCATAGTTGTCAACCTGGGACTTTACCTTTTCCTCTTTCTCCTTACCTGGAGACACCAATTTAGTAAAATATGTTAATTTGGTAGCATACACATACGTCCTTCATTAACAACTAAGATATAACACAAACAAATAAGTTTTTGAGACTTGTCTGAAAGTGTGGTCTCCTAGTGTTAATCTTGACAAATCACTTGGACGGGTATAGAATTCTAAGTTAAAAATCATTTTTCCTCATAATTTTGAAGATATCTTTTCCACTGTCATCTAATTTCCAATGTTGCTATTGAGAAGTCTAATGCCACTTCGCCCTCAGTTCCTTGAATATCAACTTGTTCGACCTCTAAAGGCTTTTAGCAAATTCCTGTTATCCCTGGTGGTGTGAAATTGTGTTCATTTCATTGGACTCTTAATGATCCTTTCCCTCTGAAGTCCTACATTCTTCAGTGATTCAGACGTTATTGGATAAATTCTTTGAAAATGTTCTCCCTTCTATTTTTCTTTGTTCACCCTTTTGGGAACTCTTATGAGTCAGATGTTAGAGATCATGGATTTAGCATCCAATGTCCTCTCCTCTTTTAAACTTCTTTGCCTTTTTGTTCTACTTCCTCAATTATTTCCTGACTTTATAATTCTTTTATTGATTTATTTTACTATATTTTTCATTTCTGAAAGCTTGGTGTTTGCTGTTTCTGCTGCTGTTTAAAAATATTCTGGCTTTTGTTTTATGAATGAAATATAATCAATTCTCTGAGAACGCGGACTTAAATATACTTAAATATACTGTTTTTTCTTTTGTCCTCTGGAGTTTCTGATTTTTGACTAATTATATGGTTGGTTTGTCTTTCAACTGTCTTTTAAGTTGGAGGCCTTTTCAAACCGTTGGGTAATCAATCCTTGGCTGACTGACCATATTTAAGAATGCAGTGCTACAGTGCCACGAGGAAGTTCACTTTACCAGATTTATGGAGGGTTGAAATTGGAGCAGAGAGGTTTCATTAGAAGACCTCCAAGTGTCATATCTTTGCTAGGTATTGTTTGTGCACTGAACCCCATCGTGTCTTTTCTCTATTTTTCTCTGTCCTTCTCTGTGTCCCCTGAGGCTGACCCTGAGAACTACACACCAGGGCTCCCTAAATAACTGGACTGAGGGCATTTTTCCCCGCTCTCCTCCCTGCTTCAGCAGAGTCTCTTGCAGTATCTGTAACTCTCCACACTTCAGGTTCTGCTGAGAGGGCTCCACTGCACTGTTTTACTTTTCACCGGCCTTTATTTCCCTCCTCAGGTTGTGCCTTCAGCCCTGGGGATCTAATGACTTCTTACTGTTGCTAGTTGCTAGGTAACTCATCATCCCTCCTTCGTTCATGCACAGACTGTAAGTACTTCCTTCATTAATGTCTCTTTGTTTGAATTTGCCTAGAATGAGTTTGCTTTCCTGCTAGGGTAGTATCCACAGGTCTTTTCTTTGGGACACTTCAGTTTCTCCAGAGAAGAATTCTGTAAGATTTATCCAGGAAGAAGGGAAAGCCTATACTTGACTTTGAATGCTCACAGAGCAAGGAGCACTGAGGTGGGAGTTCAAGTTTCCACATATAGTCTTTATTGTTAGTTTATCATTTACCATTTTATTGCAGCAGCTCTTCCCTATATTATGTTATTCAGGTGTTTTTGAGATTTACTCTCTACAAAATAAATGTCCAGTTTCTTGGTAGGGTTAAGCTACAGGAAATGGAAAAAAGGATCATCAGGCCTAACTGATGCTCACAGAGGCTTTTAACTAATTCTTTTTGTATTCAGCCCTGTATTTCATCCCCATCTTGTGTAATCATGGGTGCCTCTAAGTCCGGAATCTTTGCCAAGTTCCATGGCATAGATTGAGCTGCTTCTTATTGATATATGCATTCAATGCTATAAATTTCCCTCTAAATGCTGCTTTCTCAGGATCTCCAAATTTTGATAAGTTATGTGTTCATTTTTATTTATTTCAACATATTTTTAAATTTCTTTTGAGTTTTTTTGGTTTGACCCATCCATTATTTAGAAGTATGTTGTTTAATTTCCAAGTATTTGGGGGATTTTCCAACTATCTTTCTGTTATTGATTTCTGGTTTAATTCCATTATGATCTGAGAGTGGATAGACATTGTGTAATATCTATTCTTTTAAATTTGCTAAGGTGCATTTTATGGCCTAGAATCTGTCTACCTTGGTGAATGCTCCATGTGACTTTGAGAAGAATGTATATCCTGCTGCTGTTGATGAAGCACTCTGTAGATGTCCACTATGTCCAGTTGATTGATAGGGTTTTGCGTTTAGCTATGTCCTTATTGATTTTCTGCCTGCTGGATTTGTCCATTTCTGATAGAGCAGTGTTGAAACCTTCAACTCTCATAATGGGTTAATCTATTTTGCCTTGTAATTCTATCAGTTTTTGCCTAATATGTTTTGATGCTGTGTTTTATGTGCATGTATGTTAAGATCGCTATGTCTTCTTGGAGAAGAGGGGAAAAACAAAAAGGTCAAATAGGGACTTTTATGATGTTTACCAAGTATTTTACGTTATGAAGTCTCTCCTTCATGTCTTCCAAAACTTTTCCAAACAACAGTATAAAACTTGTTTCATTCTCTTAGGCTTTTTTGGCATCGTGGGCTTTAAGGGCAAAGTGCTGTATCCCACTATGAGTTCATGCAGCACATGAAAAAAGCAGCATTTGGGTTCTGTTTCTCTTTCATTTTATTTCTTCATTTCTCTTTCCTTCTTTTCCATTCAATAGATACTAAGGACATTTTCTTAGGTATTTACTAGCCGCTACAAATTGTAAATCTGTATTTTTGATACATTTATGTACAAAAATACATACATATGTATGGATATGTACATATCCAATATGGTTGTAGATATTGAGAATTGCATTGATATTATAGAAAAGTGAGGAAAATGTGTAAGGTTTCACAGTAATGAACAGAGCACTTGGTGTGGAGATGAACAAATGATACAGTCCCCCTCCACAAAGGGCCTACATTCCAGACAAGGGAGATTACAACATAAGGATTAATAAAAGAATAAAATAGATAATAACATTCAAGATAATGCAAAGATATGTGCAGGGACAGTGAACCTGAAGATGAGTGACCCATTTGGGGTAGATAAGCCAGTCAGTGTGGGTGCAGGGAAGGGTACAAGTGAAAAATTGTGGAAGGTGAGCCTAAGGGCAGATTGTGGAGAAACCAGTACATTTTGAACTCCATCCTGAAAACCGTGGAGAGATTTTCACGAATTTTAAGATGAGGGATGGGATATAAACAGATTGACATTATTAGAAGACCACTTGGGTGCACTACTGGGGATAATGAAGTGGGGCACGATGGGAGGCAGGGAAACCAGAAAAGAAGTACTTGCAAACTGGTCATCATACATACTCCATGTTGAAGGAGCTCTCACAGTGGTAGGAGATCTAGAGATGAAGGCGGGGGTGGGGAAGATACTGCAGTGGGTGGTTAAAATCTATAGAGTCTGATGATGGTTTATTAGGCTGAAAAAAGGAAGCAAAATAAAACCGTGAAGAAAGGTCTAAAATGATTCTTGGATTTCTGGCTTTGGTAATGGATTTCAAGGGATTGGAAGATCTTGTGGAGATCTTAAATTGTACACAAATTATGTTTGGAGAAGTAAGATTTAACAACTTAGAGAAAAACCAGATAGAAGTAATGGGTCTAATGAATATTTGCTTGTGTGAGATTAGAGGCTAAACATTTCTAGTTAAGACTCAAATTTAATTGAGTTCCTAATGATTTTTCTAGTATCCACAACTCAAGGAGTCCAAAGGAAGCTTATAAACTCCAGGGGGAAATGTAATCCCTATGCTGAAACTGAGGCTGGGTACATTTGATGGGGTGTGGGGAAATTACACTGGGTCCCTCACTTTAACACCTGGGTAAACAGCCTACTGTACTGTCCAGTGCCCACATGGGAATGATATTAACAGTAACAGGAAATATCATCAAGTGTGTGGCCTTCTATTTGCATATAAACTGTAGCTAGAAAAAATAAATAAATAAATAAACTGTAGCTAGACAGGCAAATCTGTAGAGGCAGAAAGTAGAATTATGTTTGCAAAGAACTGGAGGGGGGAATAAGGAATGATTGCTAACGAGTAATGGGATTTCTTCTTGAGGTTATGAAAATATTCTAGAATTCAAGAGTGATAATGACTGCACAACATTGTGAATATACAAAAAAAAAACACTCGATAGCCTACTTTAAAAGGGTACATTTTATGGTATGTGAGCTATATCTCGATTTTTTTTAAAAAAGGAAAAAGCTAAATCTCAGGGCCTACATGCCACCAACCAGACCAACCAAAGCATCCTCACTGGTCCTAGAATCTTTTAATTATAGCACTATCCTCTGAGCTAGGCTCAGCTGCTTTTACTGGAGACCTTCTGTCTTGGCCAGTAGAGGCTTTGTTTAAAGTAATGACCTTTATAACACTCCTGGTCATCTACAGCTTCTCTTGTCCTTGGGTTGGAGATTATTATCCAAGAGCCAAAATAGGAAGGACAGGGAGAGAATCATTCCAACCAGCCCAGATGAGATGTATCTGTAGCTTCTAGCTGATGAGGGCCTTTTTCTGTAGGACATAGAGACTTAGCTCATTGAAGAAATAAGCACGCACGTATGCACATACACACACACACACACACACACACACACTCACATGCACATCCAAACATACCTGACAAGAAATTGCAATCTCTGTTTCCTTTATTTTCATCATGTCTGAAACCTAATCAACTTTTCAATTAGGCTAGAAAGTAATGATGATATATTAAAATTTAATTTTAGTAAGACTGGAATGGATTTTCCTTACCAAAAACTAGATACCATGTGCCTTTTGCTAGCATTACCCAGTGAAAAGATCATGGGCTTCGAAGTCAAAAAGATAAGTGGTTCACTTGGTAGTGTGTGGCCTTGGACAAGTTGTTTGGAGCACTGTAAGCCTTTGTAGTTTCTTTAACTCGAAACTGAAGATAAAACATACCTCAAGGGATTATACACCGTAAGATATGCCAAGTATCCAGCAGCGTTTGGTAAGATGTTTTCAATGAACACGGCGTCATTCTCTGTTATGACAAAGTGTCTAGTTCTCTGTCTTTTTACCTAATCCCACTCTCTCTCTCCTTTTCCTTTTCTATCTACCTTTCTCTCTTTCATTCTCCTCTTCCCTCCTTTCCCCTTCTCCTCTCTTCCTCTCTTTTACATTCCTTAAGAAAATGTGGGCTGTATGATTCTTCTGCCAACAAAGAGACACCAAAATCTAAGATTCTATAAGATTCTTTGAATGTCTTCTTTTTAAAAAAGTAGAAATCATCCACCATATTTTAATGTTGTTTCTATGAGTCATATAAGCACAAACTAGAGAAGGTGATCGTAGTTCAGTGATTTTCCACTGCTTAGGCATAATAATGCAGCTGATAGGTCTCTCTGGCCCTTCCATCATCACTTTCAGCCAAGCCATGTTCAGTTAGCATATCATTTGCTTGTTGGCAAGATGGGTACTTTAATATGCAGTAATAAAAAAAACAGACAGAACCCAAACAGGAAAATAGAACATCTTTTTAATAACTGATGCATTAAATGAGGAACCATTTTCTTTCATGAGAGTATATTACTTGACCTTCTACAGAGACAAGTTCATTGGATTTAATTTTGAGGAACCGATTACATTTTTTTTTTTATAGCCAGAAATGGTTTGATTTGACTGAAGTCTGGTTAGGATGCAAAGAGGCCATTAAAATGATTCTTAGTATTTTTTTTTTCCTAAAGAATGGTCCATTAATTGCCTGTGGATATTTATCCCTCAAACCTCCTACTCTATTAGGCTCAAACCAGAGTTATAAGATTATGATGTTTTTATTGATGTAATTAATAACAAATGTTACTCATTAGCTTAGTTATAACCAAATTGGACATATGACAAATGTACTCAGGGCCTTGCTCCAGTGAATTAATATAGATATAAGGCAACATATTGACCTCAAAAGATGAAATCAAGAGTTCTACTGTGGAAAGAAAAAAAAATAGAGGAAACACTTTTTTTTTTTTTTTTACCAAGTTTTGGAAAAGCAACAAATAATGATTTTTAAAACTAATTGTTCTTAGGTTTCTCAGAACACCATGCTGAAATAATTCAAGACATCTGTTCAACATACAACATCAGTTGAAATATTAAAAGATAGTTTAAAATAGCAGAAGGAGGAAGAACACTATGAAAGAAATAATACCCAGCATGCAGAGATTAGATTATGGACAAGATAAACAAATAACCCACCACATTGCTCCACTCTTCATTCTTCAACCAAGAAAATTCAGTTCCTGTTTAATCAGAAAAATCTAAGGAGTAACAGCAATGAAATGTTCTGCCCTATTGTAATTCTGTAAATTGTCACCTTGAAAATCATACTCAGCTGTGTACCCATGGATATCAAATGTGAAAAGGCACAGGGAACTGGTTTCCTACATGTAGGCTAAGGGCCCAGAAGAAGATTTCAGATCAGGCTACACTAACTTGGAATTTGTCTCTGGACTGAGTTGATATTGACCTTCATGTTATTTGAAATCAGAACCTGGCAAGGATTTTTCTTTTATTTAAGTAATTAATTTTCAAGCTTTAAGGAATAACTATTACTGTGCTGATCCCTGGCCTGCCTGACCAGGTACGTTGGGGATGGTAGGGAAATGAGGAGCAGTAAAAGAGGTGGACTCTTGTGCAGCAGACATAATCATTAGGTGGCGAGAGAAGACACTGGGTTCCACAAGGCTAGGGTAGTTACCGTCGTATCCCATGGTATAGATCCGGAACCGAAGCTGAGAGGTGCTTGTTCAAAGTCCCACAGCCAGGAATCAATTCTGTTTTCTGCCTCCCGAGCCCACATTTTTCTCATTACGCCATCTTCTAAAGATGATGCAAGATTCTTATCAGTGCAAGGGCACTCGATCAACAAAACATCTTTATGAGAAATCTTCCTCCAACGAGAAAATTGAGACCAGGCCAGTGTGTGGCCCAACGTCCCTCATTCCTACTCTTACTAGTATCCCTCCGTGGAGCCTGCACTTCTCTCTTCTCCGTGCCCCTCGAATAGCAAGGTGAGCTGAGGTCGCAACAGGTAGAAATGAAGACGCCCCATCTTCCTTCACATGAACAGGTCACCTGCTATGCACTGTGTGAGGGTTCAGAGAAATAGGATACAGATCCTTGTTAACAAGATGCTTATAGGCTGATTAGAAGAAAAGGGCAGGATCATCCTTGCTATTATCCCCCCAAAATAAATATGATGAGAATTTCAGGCAACTATGGAGGAATGTCAGAAGGGATATTTTGGAGTAAGAGGACTTTCAGAGGTCCTACATGTTAAACTGCATAGGTGGGAGTTGAACTCAAAATGCATGAGGATATGTAGACCCATATAGGCGTGAAGACATTACTCCATTACTTTTCTGTACTCCCTTTCTTGTTTTTGGTACTTTCACACCTAATATCCTGTTGTCCATCTAGGGTCTCCAGCTGCCCATACCTTACCTTGACTAGGCAGGACAATTTATGCTCAACATGTTTTGTCTTATTCCTCATTCCTAAAACTCTACTCTCTTCTGAAAATTTGAACTTAAGTGTCGACTCTCCCAAATAAAAATTTTGTGTTAATAGGAACAGGGATTCAGTGTTGCTGGCAATATTAGCCATCAAGTTAAGCTATATGGGTATTTTGAATAGATCACAAAAATCACTTCCAAAGGAGTGCTCATTATATATTTTTGCTCAGAACATATCCAGAGACAATGGTTCCTAAACCAAACTATCTTCAGAAGTTTATAATTTTATTTTAACTTTCAAAAACAGTGAATACAATCAATATTTTTAACCAAGTAACTAACTTGAACTTTCTTCAGGTTTCCTTTTTTATTTTTTATTTTTTATTTTTTATTTTTTTTTATGATAGTCACAGAGAGAGAGAGAGGCAGAGACACAGGCAGAGGGAGAAGCAGGCTCCATGCACCGGGAGCCCGACGTGGGATTCGATCCCGGGTCTCCAGGATCGCGACCTGGGCCAAAGGCGGGCGCCAAACCGCTGCGCCACCCAGGGATCCCCAGGTTTCCTTTTTTTAATAAAAAAAGAGATCTAAATAACTTTGGTTAGATTAGTCAAAAATTCATTTTAGATACTGTAAATGTTTCAATATTTTACCCATGATTCAATCTGCCTAGTAAAAAAGAAATTTACTTTGGCTTTATATTCAATTTTTTTACTGTATTTTACAATTACTGACCCTTATTACATATTTAAAACTGAGAGTCACATGTAACAATGAGTTACATGAGACAAACAGAGCCTTGTCAATGAATTCTGTCTTGAAGAAAACTAAAAAAAAATAAAATAAAATAGAAGTTTACAAAGGCTTGCCATTTAGCAAAATTTTAGCAAATCCCTGAGAACCACTATGTAGGTAAGCTCTCTGCCTGGTAGAGCCAATCTCAGTCCACTCAGTAAGCTTGCATAAGGGTCGCAGATCCAAAATAAGGTACATTTATGAACATTGGTAAGAAACAAGTACTAGCTACAACCTGCATGAACATGATTGGCTTTGACATTTTCTTAAGAAATGCCCCTCCAAGGAGAAGAGTTATAAATAGGTTGCTCAGACAACTGTATTTCTGAAGTCTCAATAAACAACTCCCTGTACCTTATAAAATAAAGCATTTGAAATATAATTAAATTGGGAGAACTATAATCTTGGAAAATCTTTAATCAGAAAGATAGTATCATCAGAACTAAAGTTTATGGTGATTACAACATTCCAAGTACACAGATTCAATAGTAAAAATTCGCCAGTGTGGGGGGATCCCTGGGTGGCTCAATGGTTTAGCACTGCCTTCAGCCCAGGGCGTGACCCCGGGGTCCCGGGATCGAGTCCCACATCGGGCTCCCTGCATGGAGCCTACTTCTCCCTCTGCCTGGGTCTCTGTCTCTGTCTCTCTCTCTGTGTGTGTCTCTCATGAATAAATAAAAAAATAAAATCTTAAAAAAAAAAATCACCAGTGTGCTTCCATTACTGTCTAAGGGACTGGTTAATTCCCATCTAGAAATAAAGGCTTATACTAGAGACTGGTGATGAGACTTCCTCAGTCTCCACTATTCTTTTAATTGTCCCCGGATTTGTGTGACTCCCCACCCTGTAACATTACCATTACTGAGGAACCTTCTAATAATGATTTAATTTCGTAAATAAACTTTCTTATAAGAAAAAAAAAAACACAATTTGCTGCCCACCTCCATGTGATGTTAGTCTACTTCTTAGTTGTTTTTTTTTTTATCATAAACTAACAGTTGGCATTACTGTAAACAAATCAATTCCTTCTAAATGACTCAATCATATAGAACTTACCTGTAACTAGAGTAAGAAAATAGGGTTTTAGTACTGTAAATTGGAGGACATAGGATGACCTCATCCAGGAGCATTCTCTGAAGCACCGAGACCCAGTCTCTGAAAAGCAGCTCCGTCTTTTTGCTTGCACTTTCCTCATGACCATAGCAAATGTTAATTTTTAAGATCAAGATCATTATTCTCATCTTTTTTTGCATTCATGTTTTGGACTAATTTCTATTGTCTTAGTCTCATTTTTGGAAGAATAAATTACTTATTTACACTGATGTCTTAAGAAAGCAAATTTGTAATTCTCTTACTTTGAATAATAAATGCCAGGCATAATTTTAGAAGGGGACAGTGCCCTGAAATCAATCAGTAAATGAAAGAGAGTAACTCCACAAACATGATGGAGCTGAAACGATAGGGACTGTTTGTGTGATGAAGAGATGCCAGCTGTCATAATGCCAGCATTTAGGGCGTTTAGGGTGACAGAGGCCTTTGGTCAAGCAGAACAGGCTCAGTTCATAACCTGTGTGGGGGCCAAGGGCAGCCCACCCCAAGATGGTTCATTTCACATGAACATTATTTTGCATGAAAAACAATCTAAACCAGCAGATTCAGGAAAAGCTTTTTACCACCCTTTCAACTGCCAGTTTATACCAGGAAGAGAATATTAACAAAGATTCCTCTTTTCCTAAGAAATTTATCTACAAAATTGGGTGGCCTTTGTTTTCTAAACATCTCCTCTCACCTTCCTGCTAATGGTCTCTCTTCCCCCTTAGTGTCCTCAGACCCCTCCCCTCTCCTTACCTCATCTAAGTGTCATGGTGCTTCACTATCTTTGGAATTTCATGCTCACATGGATTCTAAATTTGACTTTCTCTTGTTAATCAGTCTCATCAATTTGATTCTTAATCCAACTAGAAGCACCTTAAAGGGCAGAAGAAAATTCTTCCTCCTCAACACCCGCTTTATCACAACTACGAAAAACTATGGAAAGCCTTTTAAAGAAATTGTAGGATTTTGGGGGACGCCTGGGTGGCTCAGCAGTTGAGGGTCTGCCTTTGATTCAGGGTGTGATCGCGGGGTCCTGGGATCGAGTCCCCATCGGGCTCCCTGCATGGAGCCTGCTTCTCCCTCTACCTGTGTCTCTGCCTCTCTCTCTCTGTGTCTGTCAGGAATAAATAAATAAAATCTTTAAAAAAAATGTAGAATTTTGGGGCTGGGTAATAGTTTAGTGGTGAGCTAAGCCAAATGCTTAATCCTTCTGATGAAAAGAAGTTTCGCCAGAAGTCCAGGATATGCCTGCCATCACACGGTCTCCTAGGAGAAAGCTGGGACCTTTGGACTGCTGGTTTAAAGCTTCCTATAGCTCCACCCTCATTTCCATCTTAACTTGCACTGGGGGACAGAACTTTAACATGCCCTTTAATCCTTGCTGTGGTTTCATCACTTAGAAGCACTACATTAAGTAAAGGTAAATAATTATTCTACGTAGAGCTACCATAGGCCTCCACCCTCACTCCTCTGAGTCAGTCTAATATGAACAATTGACTCTTGTGTTCAACATGTGTTTTGAGCGTATATGCATCTGCTTAGGGGAGGACAGAAGGAACCGCCGCTCTGCTGAGCAGAAAGTTTCAGCTGCCAGAAAGAAGTGCAAAGGAACCAAACCTATTCCAATGAATAAGATAAAGGAATTGCTCACAGGAAAGATAGTTGGAAACCAGGTTGACATTTAAAAAAAAAAAAAAAGGCTCAGAAGAATTACTATCCCGAGGGAAACTGAACATGTATTTCTTCATTTTAAATAATTCCAAATTGTATCTAAATAATCTTTTCCCACACTAGATAAACATTAAACAAAGAATGACTCTCATCCAGTATATATTCTTCCATATGTGATAATAATTCATGAGGAATAACCGCTTTCAAAATGTTTGAGATGTTTTAAATAATTAACTACAGGTTATTTTTTTTAATGGCATCATAGACTGTTTTCTTTGAGAAGTAGGTTTTCCCACTATCTGTTCTTCCACAAATCCAATTTAATTAACCCATTCTGTCCTTCAAAAATATACCAGGAAAGTGTGAGAGAGCAGATGGCCCAGGGCAATTTGGCTGCGGGGACAACTCAGGGCGTAGACCTTGTGGACTGTGTCCGTAGGATCGCCTCCTTTGTGGAGCAACACACTTGCCTCGAGCTAAACTAATGTCTAAGGCTAACTGGTGCCCGGCCATCCTGAAGTCACTACTAAGATTTCAAGATCTGTCCTGGAATTAATGCATAACTTTCCTTGACATCTCATTCATTCACTCATAAAACACTTATTGGTCAACCAAATGCCAAGTACTGTGTTAGGTCCCAAGAACACCACGTTGTGCAGAAGTCCTGTACTTAATGAGCTCAGAAGCTAGTTCGGAGAGTTCTTCTTTAGCCCCAACTATACAAGGTCCAGTGAAAGAACCCAGCAAGGAGCATGGAGTTCACGTGAGGGCATCTGAGAAGCCTTCACAGAGAAGACACTGGAGCCTTAAAGAATACAGTTGAGAGTGAGGCAGGAGTGGGCTCAGTGGAGCAAGGGAAGCCTGGGCCTTGCTAGAATTACCAGGGTAGACTCTTAACCAACCGCGTAGTATTCGGAAGCAGCTCAAGTCATACAACCACAATATATATAATTAAATATAGCAACTCAGTTGGACGTTTAGATGTTTAAATGTTTTAAACATTCAGATGTTTAAAAGATAAGACTACCATTCATATTTTTCCAAAATATTTAAGGATATCTGGGAGCATTGTTTATACACAAATAAATAAAAATGGGAAGAAAGCAGAAAATAGCTAAAGAATAGGAAAGCATGTAGCTCCAAAAATTGTTAAAGAGCTTCTTCGATATAGAACCTTCTTCTAATTCTCCCTTTCTGGATGTCAGTCTTCACTAGTCATTGAATTGTGGAGTGAGGACGCACAGGAGGGACTGTGCGGAGGACGGATGTCTTTTGGCTGTCTGCCATTCTCTGAATTGGGGCTGATAAAACACTGAAGTACAATAATAATGGTAAATTATTCTGTCTTGTTCCAAATGATTTTTTTAAATTTTTGGAGAGCTTTCAAATGCTTTTGAATTAAAAGAATGATTGCAATCCTAAATTTTAGGAACGTGAGAAAACTTGAAATGATCCTATTATTATAGACTTGAGGTACCTTCATTCTTGATACATATTATTTTACAAATCCTTCCATGTTTCCAGATCTAAATAGATTTTTAAATTTATTTTTATTTTTAAAGATTTTTAAAGATTTTATTTATTTATTCCTGAGAGACCCAGAGAGAGACAGAGACACAGGCAGAGGGAGAAGCAGGCTCCTCACAGGAAGCCTGATGCGGGACTCAATCCCAGGACCCGGGGTCACGCCCTGAGCCAAAGGCAGACGCTCAACCACTGAGCCCCTAAATAGATTTTTAAAAAAATATTCTTTGAGCTTTAACTTCTTTATTTTAATGGAGACTAATATAAACTCTTACTTAAATGTATACATTAAAAGTATATGCAAATATCCAATAACACAGAATATTGCATATTAGCTTGTTAGTTGAATTATCATTTATGAGTAAATAAACTTAGAGCTTATGAATGATACCAGATGGAGAACGGAAAGCATCAGTGTTTGCTGTATTTTGAACGCGACGGTGAGTCTGGGAGCTTAGCGAGCACCATGCCTCAACCCTGACCCCCAGAGCCCGATCTGAGAATGACAGAGGGTTTCCGAGAGTGAACCTGCTTTGTCCATGTGCTTTAATTAACCTGTCCCAGGTCGCAGCAAATCAGAAAGCTGTCCCATCTTAATCCAGAAAGAATAATTCTAAATTTCTTTCATTTCCAAAGTAATCCTCAATAGTTTCCAAGTGGTTGAAATTTCGGACCCATAAAGTAATTAATACTCTATTCACTCTTCCTTCTATTATTTATGAAGAACAGTAACTTTTCTTTATGAACATTCTCCTTATTTTATCAGCAAACTGAAGATCATCAGTAAAAGGGTTCTCAGTTTTCCTGAATGAACTTTCAATATTTTCCCAGAGGTCTCATTTTCTAATCTTTACTTATTTTTATGAGTCTACCCTAAGACCTTTATTAGATTGTTGACATTAAAGATCATGTGTCAATGATTAAAAAGATGAATTTATTTATCATACTTTAGGTGAATTCCATATTTCTATACCCACAAGCTACCAAAAGGCCATCTTGTAAAGTCATAGTTAATTGACTGAATTAGCTACTAATGATACTTAAATAAATAAGTTACTAATAAGGATTAAGTGACATGAAGAAATGCTAAAGTGTTACTCTGACATATAATATAAACAAGATAGTGTCAGATGCCATGTAAGATCTTATTTTCCCGGAATTGACAACAAAAGCTTATCCTGGGCGCACATGGCTTGTATTTTAAGAATAGAGAACTTACAAATATCAGGACCAACACTTGAAAGGCTTGTTCAGAGACAACATTATGGCAAAACTCCATATATAAGTACCACTGCACCTCTACAATTACCCACCAAATTTTAGTTTTCCCATTCCCAAGATCTATAGGATATGAATTCCATAGGTGATCAGATTTGAGGGCTGCAGAAGGTGGTATTATTAGAACCTACCACCTTGCAGAGTGTGATATTTATAAGAAATATATGTAGAACCAAAACAAAAACAGAGTCATTTATGTTGGGGACAAAATGGAGTTGACCAACACAGATGCACTAAAGAAAAAGAAAACTTAACCTTACCTAACATAAATTGCAGAAATTTACAGCTTTTCTCAAAAAAATGAGGATGCCAACCAGTCCCCAAACACCAAGTCTGCTCGCATCATCTTTGGATTTCCTTGTTCCCCTGACTCAGTTACCCTAATGCAAATAAAGAAGACCACCAGGCAACCAATCAGCTGAAAAAGCCGAATAACTTCCATATTTACCCCATAAAAACCCTTTAAATTTGTGAGCAACTCAGAACTCACAGCTGCCATAGCTTTGAGTTTCCCAGTTTGCAGGTTAAAACCCTTGCAATAAACTCATCTTTCTGCTTTGTTTTACTCTGTGTGCAGTTTGCATTTTGACATACACCCAATTGTCCAAAATATATTTCTTTTTTTTTTTTTAATTTTTTTTTTATTTATTTATGATAGTCACAGAGAGAGAGAGAGGCAGAGACACAGGCGGAGGGAGAAGCAGGCTCCATGCACCGGGAGCCTGATGTGGGATTCGATCCCGGGTCTCCAAGATCACGCCCTGGGCCAAAGGCAGGCGCCAAACCGCTGCGCCACCCAGGGATCCCCAAAATATATTTCTTATGTATATTTACTTGATCTCCATCCATGGTTCCTAGCTCACTTCTCCCAAAACCTCTGGAATTTCCTGAGAGATAAAGGAAATGGAAGCATCTTTTGTTATAATATTTGGTCTCTTGTCATCAGTTTCTGAAATTGATTCAGAGCCATAAAGGTTAAATGGACACTTTATTATTCATAATAAGCCTCTTTCCAGCCAACTGGGTTTATGTTTATGAGGTGACTTTTGGAAAGTACGTAGGGATGGGAGTTGGTTGCCAGGGAACCCAACCATGTGATTAACGGCTGGAAATTTCAGTGTCACTCCCTGATTTCCAGGGAGTAGGGAAGGAGCTGGAGTTTGAATTAGTCAGCAATTGCCAATGATTTAACCAATAATGCCCATGTAATTAAGCATCTATAAGAAGCCAAAAGGAGAGGGTTCAGAGGACTTATAAACTTATGTTCACTTATGGTGAACATGGGGAGATTCAGGGACAGTGGTGTGCCTGGCAAGGGGATGGACTCTGCCCTTGCCCTACTTTTCCATACCTTGCCCTACTATCTTTCCAACTGACCGTTGATTTGTATCCTTTAATATCCTATGTCATAAACTAGAAATCTAATGAGTTAATAGGCTCCCTGAGTTCTGAAAGCTGCTCTAGCAAATTAATCAAAACCAAGGAGAGGGTCGTGGGAACTTCTAATTTACAGGCAGTCGGTCAGAAGCACCGCCAACAACTGGGATTTGCAACTGGCATCTGAAGCAGAAAGCAGTCTTCCAGGACAGATCCTGTGGGATCTGATGCTATCTCTGAGTGAACAGCATCAGAACTGAGGTGAATTGTAGGATACACAGTTGGTGTCCAAAGCTTTGCTTGGTGGTGTGGACGTAAGCCATCCCCAACATTGAAACTAGGTACAGAACCCCAAATACTGAAGTTCATTACCACGACCTGAGGTGAAGAGGCAGCTGCCTCAAGATGATGTGGAAAGAATCTTCTAAGAATTTTGGTGTCTAGGAGGGCTGCCTGAATGTAAGCATCCTGTAATGGGATGGAGGTAATGTTGGATTTACTACATGTCCACGGGAGCCTGTGTCTGAAAGTTGGAGCAGCAGTTCCAGCCAACCAAAGGACGAGAAATGACTTCTCAAGGCAACCCAGAGCACAGCTGTCTTTTGCAACTCTTTTTCTCACTCCATTACTAAAGGGAGGAAAACATGGGCGATTTGTGTACGTCTCTCTCTCTCTTTCACTCACCTCTCTTTCCCTTCTCCCTCTCTCTCTCTCTCTCTCCCTCTCTGTTTTTCTCCAGCTTTGGTGAGATTTACTAGAGATATAGATAGATGATAGATAGATAGATAGATAGATAGATAGATAGATAGATAGAGATAGTAGAAGATAGATACGTATAGACATATGTATACAGAGAGAGAGGCAGAAAGAGTTCTCCAGCCTTGCAAGGGTGCTTACACTATTTTAGATAGATAGATGATAGATAGATGATAAAATAAATATGAATCAGTGCTGCCTCCAAGCAGCTCACTCTCTGATAGAGTAAATTAATGTATATTTTCAAATAAAATACTGAAAAGTCACCTGTATAAATAATTATTTAGTAATTTGTTGAAATATATAGCCAATAGACCTGCTTATGTGTTACACCCATGAAAACTACTTACATGCTAGTGTCTTGAAAAATGGCCATTTCAACTCTGTTTCTTCCCTTTGGTCTGACCCATGTGTGAGCTACCTACCTGCTGGCCCATGGTGACAAGATGGAAACACCCAAAGCTATTTGCAGTCCTCCTCACTAGTTCTTGAACTCCTGCTTTAATCCACGTCATCTTTTTACCTTGCTTCTTGGCTTTGGTCTCATTTTATTTTTAAACTTGCTTGCTACTGTGGACCTGGCATTTATGCATCTTATCTTTGACTCCTGACATGGCTGTGACTTGGATCCCCTGGCTAGTTCTCCCTGGTTACTTCCCTGGTGGGATACTAACAGGAATGAGCTCCTCTGTGCCTAAACCCCCAACTCCAACCATGCATCTACACTTAACCACCATGGAGGTGGCTCAGACCAATCAGCACTCACAAAACAATATTAATGACTTGTACTCCAGAAACGTGCCCATTTCATAGTTTTGGGTTTTTTTTAACCCTTGAAGATCTCAATCTGATAAAAATGGCAGAAACCAAAGGTTATTGACAGTCTCCCAATCGCCATTTTTAATCTAAAAAACACATCGGATACTGAAATACAAGGGTTAACGTAGAGAATAAGGAGTCATATTGACAGTCACAGTCTCTCCAGTGTTTGGAGTTGGGGTTCTCCTACTGTGATAGGAAGGCTCAGAATTCATAAGGAAGTCAATACTGAAGGTGAGGTACAAGTGAACAGAATAACAAAATTTTGCTTAAGAAATAAAAACCTGCAGCCAAATCATTTCCTATGTCTTTATCAGTGTATTTTCTTGGTATCCATTATGTTCACAATAGGATAAAAAGGTAGGGACAGCATCAAGACCCACACAAATCAGCCTCCCAGCCCAAGCTGAGCTCAGGCAGGAGTCACAGTGGCTTGGGCTCCCAGGTCACAGACCTTGACAATGGGAGTAGAAAATAAGTTGGAGAAGAATTCTACTTGGCACATCAAGCACTCTGTTTCTTTGTGGGGAAAATACCATACTTTGGACATAATAGCAAACGTTGGCAAATCTATCTTAAAGGATAAAGGTGTTTTATTTTACTATAGATATGCCTCTTAGTATAGCTAAGGGAGTAAAATTTTAAATTTCCTCATAAATTCTTCTCACAAATAAGAACTAAGGAGACAAATTTTGTTGACTCCCTTCCTTCTGCACCCTGGAGAAGAGTCCCTTCCCATAAGAGATACAAAGGGCTTGAGGGGATGCTTCACATTGCCAAGCTACTGGATTAATTTCCCATTTCTTCTGTGTATTACAATGGCTTTCTCAAGCTGAGAGGAACCTTTCAATTTTTGGTGAACATTTTTAAAAATCAGTTTGTATTAATGTTTTGCCAAGTTTGTATGGATAAGCCAATTAAAACTCAATATAATCATTATCTGAAATAGTCATTAATTAAATAAATTATTTTGCTTTAATAAAGACAAGAAAGACATTTTCCTTAGAATACCTTTTTTAATTAATATATTTGTCCTTCAAGTTGTAAGACATTAGCATTCACATCTTGCCTCTGCATTATGGCTAGGCATCATTTTTATCATTAAGAGAAGGAAATTATGATTAGCACTCAACAATAAGAATATTGCCTGAAAAAATGAGTGTTTATCTCATTAAGGCTTTTAAAATGACTTCTGAGATGATGATATATTATTTTACATTCCAGGAAAAGAAGAGACAACTGTAACTATAGTTACCAAATGTATCAGGGGCCTCTGCTTTCCAGAATAGTCTCCAGACTAAGTATTTATTCATGGAAGTTGTCATGTGAACACACTTAGGGGCAGGAGGTTAGAGAAGGCTTTAAATGCACCTGTCACAAACATTTTAATATGCAACATTTATTATCTTCATTTTTCCACAAAACATTATGTATTTCAAAAACAACTTTTGGGAAAGGTCCTTCCTTGAGTTGTCCAGGACAAAAACCATTAGATGGCCTTACTCCTGGTACAACAGGTGTTTATCTTCTAGACCTTACATGCCCAGTGTTTTATGCTCATAGGTGCCCTTAACTTGTTTAATATTTTTAACTGGAAGGAATTACTCCTGTTGTTTAGGCAGTCAGAAAATAGAATGCCCAGCTTACCTTGCCTACAGAAAATACTCCTTCTACTTACTTCATGAGGATATAAAATTCCAGTGTGTTAGGTCATTTCTGGAAGTAATGATGTCTATCCATGGGGCTATGCTACAAGCTGTATTATTTATTCTACATATTGGTACTCGATACATTTGGCTTCTTCAGGGTATATAAACAGATAGGGTCTAAAATCAGGTACCTGAATTTGAATGCTGATTATTCATTAACTAGATTTGGGAGCAAGACCAAGTTTCTTAATCTCAACAAAACTCTACTTCCTCTCCTGAGAAAATAGCAGTATCTTCCTCATAAAACAGTATTGAGGATTAAATGAGAGAACTCAAGTATAACACCAAGTATAGAAATAGCAAGCACTCAGTAAATGTTATCTATTACTGTTGTTGTTAATGATGTTACATATGCATATCATAGCTCAGAAGTTAAAATTACATTAAAGAAGATACTCATGAACTTCTTTAAATTGTTATATAACCCAATTGTTAGCCTTCTGTGCACCAAGTGTTGCCTTTCTTTGGTGTATTTGACAAATAAGTGGTGGGTTGTCTTATGTCCTCCCCTAAATCCCCCTCTTAGTGCTCTGTGGCTTTTCTGGGCTTCCCTTGCTTCACTGAGACCTACTGTCCTTTTTTAAAAAAAAAAAAAAAAAAAAAGATTTTATTTTTTATTCATGAGAGACCCAGAGAGAGAGGCAGAGACACAGGCAGAGGGAGAAGCAGGCTCCATTCAGGGAGCCCAACACGGGACTCGATCCTGGGACTCCAGGATCACACCCTGGGCCAAAGGCAGATGCTCAACCCCTGAGGCACCCAGGGATCTCATACTTACCATCCTTCTTGATCCAGTTTTAATGCCACAAGCTGGCAAGACTGCACTTTCCTTAATTCCTCATTATGTCACTGTTCACAGTGCTAATGCACAGGCTACAGAAGTATACCAGAAACGAGAAGGGTAAATTAAAGAAATTAAAATATTGGAGAAAAAATGTAAATTACATAGTAAATAAAAGGCTTCCCACAGTCCTAGGAAAAAGGTCACTTTTTTAATAGATCACCTCTCTGTTAGTGACCATCCAGTTGTTATCCTTGCTCCTCTGAGTTGACAGCTGCCTTTCTTCCTTCTCCTTAAAGAGCATCTCTTCTTTATACTCAACAGAGCCAGTATCTACCACCTTTTAGAAAAACATTACCCTTTCTTGTTCACAGATGTTTCTTCTTAGGATCCATTTCCCTCCTCTCACTAATGTGATCCATAGGACATAATATACTCTGACACTTTTTCCCAAAGATGTAGTTATTCAATTTAAAATTACATCTTAAAAAAATATAAAAAATAATAAACAATAAATAAATAAATAAAATAAAATAAAATAAAATAAAATAAAATAAAATAAAATTACATCTTGAGGGATAGCTAGTAGTTATGCACACAGACAATAGAACAATCCCAGTTAATCACGGTTAATCCCAGTTAACCGCTCCATGGTTTAGTATCTTCCAAGATATCTCTACCAGTGTTAAGAGAAGATAATCTTTCTTGTCCTTCCAAGATAATCAACAGGAAACTATTTTTTAAACACATACACACACCTCCAAAAGGGAGCAGGAGGGATCAGAGGCAATGTAATATTGAAGAAAGCATTTTCCACAAAGATGACAGCCTGTTATGTTGTTATGCACAGCAGCAGTTCCCTTTTGTTCATCTATTTGAGATACCTGGATTAGAATCCTAACCTCTGGCTACTCATCCTGGTGGGATTTCAATTCCCTTTGGAAAACTTCAATTATCCTAACTGCATTAGCCAGAGTTGAGGGGAACCAAGGGAGTCGACCTTGGGCTGTTTGTCACTTCTCTGCTCAGGGCCAATACATAAGGCTTAGTACACAGAAGAGCTCTTGATTTTGTGGCCAAATTATTAAGCTATCTTATTAGATGTAATAAATTTCAATTTATTATTTTAGATTTTCTAGGTATAAATAATAGCATTTGAAATTATAACTCAGAACTTCCTTATCTAATATTTATGCTTCAATTTTCATGACCACATTCTTGGAGCAATCTTAAACACAGTCCTTAATTATTGATTTTGTTACAAAATAAAGGTTCAAATATCAGTCATATGTATTTGGTTTTTTAAATAGCCATTAATTTAATAGAAATAGAGTCTTTAAATTTTTTTTTAATTTTTTTTTTTTTATTTATTTATGATAGTCACAGAGAGAGAGAGAGAGGCAGAGACACAGGCGGAGGGAGAAGCAGGCTCCATGCACCGGGAGCCCGACGTGGGATTCGATCCCGGATCTCCAGGATCGCGCCCTGGGCCAAAGGCAGGCGCCAAACCGCTGCGCCACCCAGGGATCCCTAGAAATAGAGTCTTGATTTCAAATCACACCAAAAAGAGAATGGAATATATATATATATATATATTCAATCAAAATAAATAAAATATATTCAGTCAGGACAAAAAAAGAGAAGAACACTTCTTATGAAGAAGGCATAATAAAAATTAAATAAGACTTCTATTTTTGGACTTGACGGAGCAACTGGTATAAGCAGGGTTGTCACTTGTGCTGTAAAAAACTACACAACTGGCCAAAACATATGAGGTTACTGTTTTCAGGTAGTGAACAACAGGCAGTACAGGACTATGATTCTTCAGAGAAGGAAAACACATAACATGAGCCTCAAAATAGCCCTGGGCTTCTGCCTGGAGGTATTTTTCTACTCTGACTCAAGGAGTGGACACTAAGAGGAGAAAAGGCAGCAAAGATGGGGATTTCCAAGTTGCTAAAGAATTTAGAATTGAGAGGGAAACTACCAGAGCTATAAGGATAGTGGACAAGCAGTAGTCTGCATAGAGATTGTATCATTAGGTTTGGCTGAAGATGCATAAAATAAGACTTTAGGAAATTTAACAGATTGTCTGCTACAGGACAGAGAACTTTGGGTTCAACAAGTTCTGAAAAGGCATTTTCCAAGTGGTTTATATTCATTTCAAGTTGTTCACAAGGGAAATATTAACAATTACCTTAATCCAGCCTAATCAGAAAATGTAAACAAACACAGAGGCTACTAGATGGAGAAACTAAATGAGACTGCAGTTAAATTAGCAGAGTAGCAAATTAACCCAGAGTGCACAACAATGAGGTCTAAGAGTAATATTACACATAAAGAGCTTCGATGAGTTTCTCTAAACTTGTTTTAAGAATTATTTTCTAATTTCCAAGGAAAATGTCAGAGTAGGAGGACCTTAAACTCATCTCATCCTATGGGTACTAGATAACACTTGCATCAGAGCAAATAACCCAGAAAAGGACCCAAAGACTGGCTGAACAAACTCCACAACTAAATGTAGGGAAGCAGCCACATCAAAGAGGCGAGGACATGGTGGGAACCTAAACCCCTCGTATCTGACAGTCACAAGGAGGGATCCTCAGGTGTGGAGAGGAGTAAGAAACAAACTAGCATAGTGGGGAGCCTTAAAAAAGGGAGGAGAAATCTGTGTGATATTTGGCTTTGAGATCCGAAGGGCCGAATTTATGGGTGCTTCCAATCATCAGGACTTGGAGCCTGGAACTTTGAAGGTCAGTGGGCTTGGCTCTGGGAGAGTGGGGTGGGGGTCAACGAGGGCTGAGCCCTTGCCCTTGAAGGGATAGCGCAGCAAATGACTGTGGAGATGCAGCTTGGGAGCAGGAGTTTGGGGGGTGCCTGGGGCTTGCAAGAGGGAGAATTGGTTGCTGATCTCAGTTCACTAAGGGACTACAGGAACAGAAGAGCTGCCCAGTGCCATGTTCCTCCCCTGCCATTCATCATAAACACACAGCCTCCTGCAGGAAGCAGCAGGCACCAGAGTTTATGACCACTAAAGCAGCCCCACAAGAAATATTAAAGGGACCTCTGAAGGGAAAAGAAAGACCATAAATGGGAGTATGAAAAGTAGGAAACACAAAAGCAGTAAAAATAAGTCTTTCCGTAAAAAAAATAATAATAATAATAAGTCAAGGGATTCACAAAATAAAAGGATGCAAAATGTGACACCATATATCTAAAATGTCATGGAGGAAAGAAGTAAAGAATGAGTTTCAACTTAAGCAACCATAAACTTAATAAAGACTGTCATATGCAGATGTTATATACAAACCCAATGCTAACCACAAATCAAAACACTTATGCAAAGAATAAAAAGAAAGGAGTCCAAGTATATCACTAGAGAAAACCAGCATATCATGAAAGAGAGGAGAAAAAGGATCAGAGAAAAACAACAAAAAACAAGTAACAAACAGGCAATGCATACCTATCAATAAATACTTTGAATGTAAATGGACCAAACACTCTAATTGAAAGACAGATGAAAAAACAAGACCCATCTATATGCTGCCCACAAAAGACTCATTTCATACCTAAAGACACCTGGAGATTGAAAGCGAGGGGATGGAGAAACATTTACCATGCAAATGGATGTCAAAAGAAAGCCAGAATAGCAATACTTGTATCAGACAAATAGGCTAAAACAAAGACTATAACAAGAGACAAAGAAAGGTACTATATAATAATAAAGGGAACAATCCACCAAAAGGATACAATTGTAAATATTTATGCACCCAACACATGAGCAGCCCACTTACAGCAATGGACAGATCATTCAAACAAAATCAACAAGGAAAAAATGACTTTCAATGACACACTGGACCAGATGGATTTAACAGATATATTCAGAATATTGCATCCCTAGAACAGCAGAATACACATTCTTTTTAAGTGCACACAGAACATTCTCCAGAAGAGATCACATATTAGGCCACAGAACAAGATTCAACAAATTCAAAAGATCTAAATCATAATATGCATCTTCTTTGACTATAAAGCTATGAAACTAGAAATCAGCCACGAGAAAGTAATCTGGAAAGACCACAAATACATGGAGGTTAAATAACATGTTACTAAGCAATGAATGGGGCAACCAAGAGAACAAAAAGGACATGAAAATAAACAAAATTGGAAACACAATGGTCCAAAACCGTTGGGATGCAGCAAAAGTGTTCTAAGATGGAATTTATAACAATACAGGTCTACCTGAAGAAGCAAGAAAATTTTCAAATAAACAACCTAACTTTACATCTGAAAAAAGAAAAAGAACAAATGAAACCAGCAGAAGGAAGGAAATAATGAAGTTTAGAGCCGATATAAGTGATATGAGAACCTAAAAATGAAATCAGGAGCTAGTTCTTTGAAAAGATCAACAAAATTAATAAATCTCTAGCCAGACTCATTGAGAAAGAGAGAGAGAGTGAGAGAGAGAGAGAGAGAGAAAGGACTCAACTAAATAAAATCACAGAGAGAGGAGAAATAGCAACCAACACCACAGAAATAGCAAACAATTATATAAGAATATTATGGAAAACTATAGGCCAACAAATTACACAACCTATAAGAAATGGATAAATTTCTAGAAATACATAACCTCCCAAAACTGAAGCAGAAAAAAAAAAACCAGAAAATTGGAACATATCAATTACTCGTAAGGAGATTGAATCAGCAATCAGAAAACTCCCAACAAACAGAAGTCCAGGACCAGATGGCTTCGCAGGTGAATTCTACCAAACATTTAAGGAAAAGTTGATATCTATTTCTTGAAAACTATTCCAAAAATATAGGAGAATGAAAACTTCCAAATTTTTTTCTATGAAGCCAGTATCACCTTGATACCAAAACCAGATTAAGACACCACAAAAAAAGAGAACTACAGGCCAATATCTCTGGTGAACACAGATGCAAATATCCTCAACAAAATACTAACAAACCATATCCAACAACAATATATTTTTAAAAATCATTTACCATGATCAAGTGGGGTTTATTCCTGGGATGCAAGAGTGGTTCAATATTCACAAACCAATGTGATGTATCATATCAATAAGAAAGGATAAAAACAATATGATTATTTCAATAGATGAACAAAACCATTTGACAAAACACAACATCCATTTATGATAAAAGCCTTCTACAAAGTAGGGGGAACATACCTCAATATAATAAAGGTCATTTGTGAAAACCCCACAGCTAATATCATACTCATTGGTTAAAACTGAGAACTTCCCCCTTAAAGTCAGGGACAAAATAAGGATGTCCATCTCAACACTTTCAATATTTTACTGGAAGTCCTAGCCACAGCAATCGGACAACAAAAAAGAAATAAAAGGCATCCAAATTGGTAAGGAAGAAGTAAAACTTTCACTATTTGCAGATGACATGATACTATATATAGAAAACCCAAAAGACTCCACCAAAAACTACTAGAACTGATAAATGAATTCACTGAAGTCACAGGATACAAAATCAATGCATGAAAATCCATTGCATTTCTATACACTAAAAATGAAACAGCAGAAGGAAAAATTAAGAAAACAATGTTGGCAAATTGAACACCAATAAAAAATAAATTTACAAAAAAAAAAAAAAAAAGAAAGAAAACAATCTCATTTACAATTGCAACACACATAATTTCATACCTGGGAATAAACCAACCCAAAATGATAAAACACTGAGAAAAGAAATTGAAGATAACACAAAGAAATGAAAAGACATTCCATGATCATGGATTGGAATATTATTAAAATGGCTATAGCACCCAAAACAATCTGCAGATTAAATGCAATTCCTATCAAATACCAATAGTATTTTTCACAGAACCAGACTAAACTATCCTAAAATGTATATGGAACCACAAAAGACCCAGAATAGCCAAAGAAATTTTGGAAAAGAAAAGGAAAGCTGGAGGTATCACAATTCAAGTTACATTACAAAGCTGCAGTGATTAAAACAGTATGGTACTGGCACAAAAACAGACACATAGATTAATGGCACAGAATAGAAAACTCAGAAAGAAACCCACAATTATATGGTCAACTAATCTTCAATAAAGCAGGAAAGAACATCCAATGGGAAAAAGTCTCTTCAACAAATGGTTTTGGGTTGGCATGTTAGCTCTATGCAAAAGAATGAAAATGGACCACTTTCTTACACAATAAACTCAAAGTGGTTTAAAGGCCTAAATGTTAGATCTGAAACCATAAAAATCCTACAAGAGGGGATCCCTGGGTGGCTCAGTGGTTTAGCGCCTGCGTTTGGCTCAAGGTGTGATCCTGGGGTCCTGGGATTGAGTCCCGCGTCAGGCTCCCTGCAGGGAGCCTGCTTCTCCCCCTGCCTGTGTCTCTGCCTCTCTCTCTGTGTGTCTCTCATGAATAAATAAATAAAATCTTTAAAGAAAAATCTTACAAGAGAACTCAGGCCGTAATGTCTCTGACATTAGCTGTGCTGTAGCAACATTTTTCTAGATGTGTCTCCTGAGGCAAGGGAAATAAAAGCAAAAATAAAGTATGGGGACTATATCAAAATAAAAAGCTTCTGTAAAGCAAAGGAAACAATTAACAAAACTAAAAAAGCAACCTACTGAATGGAGAAGATGTTTGCAAATGACACATCTGATAAGGGGTTAGTATCCAAACTATTTAAAGAACTTGTACAACTCCATACCCAAAAAGCAAATATTCCAATTTAAAAACTGGCAGAAGACAATGAGCAGGCATTTCTCCAAAGAAGACGAGCATATGACCAACGGACACAGGAAAAGATGCTCAACATCACTCATCATCAGGGAGATACAAATCAATAATATGATGAGATATCCCCTGACACCTGTCAGAATGGCTACAATTAGAAACACAAGAAACAAGAAGTGTTGGCAAGGATGTGGAGAAAGGGGAACCCTCTCGCATTGTTAGTGGGAACGCAAACTGGTGAAGTCACTGTGGAAAATGGTATAGTGGGTCCTGAAAACATTAAAAATAAAACTACCAGGGATCCCTGGGTGGCACAGCGGTTTGGCGCCTGCCTTTGGCCCAGGGCGCGATCCTGGAGACCCAGGATCGAATCCCACGTCAGGCTCCTGGTGCATGGAGCCTGCTTCTCCCTCTGCCTGTGTCTCTGATCTCTCTCTCTCTCTCTCTCTCTCTCTCTCTCTCTCTCTCTCTCTCGAATAAATAAATAAAAATCTTTAAAATAAATAAATAAATAAATAAATAAATAAATAAATAAATAAATAAAACTACCCTAAGATCCAGTAATCACGCTACTGGGTAGCACTCCCAAAATACAAAAACACTAGTTCAAAGGATTAAAAAAAAATGAGCAAAAGAGAAAAAAAGAGAGAGAGAAAGAATGAGACAAACCAAGGAGTTGACTCTTGACTATAAAGAACAAACTGGTGGGTCCCAGAGGGGAGGTGGGTGAGGGGTGGGTGACGTAGGTGATGGGGACTGAGGAGGGCACTTGTCATGTGACGCTGGGTGATGTATGAAACTGTTGAATCACTGTATTGTACGCCTGAGACCAATGTAACACTGGTTAACTACACTAGAATTAACATTTGTGGGCTCCAAACACAAAAAGTACTGAATGAATACATTTCAATTATTTAGATTTATACTGCTAAAAGGGGCTATAAACTGCCTAAAAACCACAATTTTATTATGTTTCCTTGATTAATTCATTCAACAAATGATTTTTTTTTGGCCAAAGACAAATGATTCTTAATATTGTTATATGACAAGTACTGTTTTGGCATAAGAATTAAGCAATGAGAGAAACTAACAAAAATCTCTGTCCTCATGGAGCCTGAACATAATCACAATGTAATTAACATCACCTAGAGGACTGAGTTGGCTTATTTTATTTTTTCCTAGTTAATACTTTTAGGAATGTTTTACTTCTCATTCTTTTTTAAGTTTGTTTGGATCTGTGCTTTATCTTAATATTTAGACTGCTTCTTAAAGAAAAACTACATTTGATTTATTAATAATAATCAAGTATCAGTATGTAGTTCAAACATGCATATTATAGTTGAAAATTGTACACACTGAAAATTTGTTCTGGAAATAATTAAAAAATGGATACAAATATTTCACCAGAAGGACATCATCACAGTTTCATTAGGGCATGCTTTATTTTTTTAATTCACATTTAAGTTTTCCTACAATGACTGTGCAGTACTTTTGTTAGAAAAAATATTTTAAGATTTTAAGTGTATTTCCTTATATGTCTATAGAAAATTAGGTCACAAATAAATAAATACAAAACTTGCTTTTAACATATATTTTATTGAACCTAGAAGTCTACAGGTAGAGCTATAACCTAGGTCAATTGTGCAGTTAGTTGAGACCTCTTTGGCTGAAAAATGTGGACATTTATTAAAGCAATGGACTGGAGAAAAATCTTTTTTGTGAAATATTCATTGGGTAATCAAGCTTTAACTCAGCCCTCTCTGATATGCATTGTAATATATTTTTATATGAAAGAACAATAATCTGTAGAAAGCAAGTTTTCTGTTGCTTAAATTGAAATGCCATTACATCAGTGACAACTTTGCTAAGTTAAGGAATTGGCCCTGGATGAAGAGTTAAATCCTTCACTATTGACACTCCCGTGAAAGGGGCTGGCTGCTAAGAAACTCTTTAACAAAAAGTCACGTTAGGTACAAAGAAATAGATTTCACATATCCTATCTGACTGACTGACTTCAGAAATTTAAAGGTAAACTAGAACTACGAATGAAAGGCAGACTAATATTTGTAGGTATAGATCACTCTTAAAAAAAAAAAAAAAAAAAAAAAAAAAACACCAGAAAGGCTTAGCCATTGAAATCTGTCAGTGAATTGGGCCCAAAGTCAGTATTACCTGAGCCTCCTTTTTTGTGAGTACACAGCTCTGTGAGTTGCTGTGCATGAGATTTGAGCTTGGTTGATGCATGTTTTAGAGGAAACAGGGAGCTGAGCAAAGAAAAATAGGGAAGAAGAGAACGTACTTGAGATGGGAGAGTCAAAGATGAAACGTAAGCCAAGACCTGCAGTCTGAGAAGGCGTCCAGGGCAGTGAGGATGGGTGGAAGGAGGGCAGGAAGAGAAGGGAACGTATCCCACATATGACAAAAGTCCTAAATGAAACAAAATTCAATGTGTTCAGTCAACTCAAAGGAGATTGGGAAGAGGTAAGTTGAGCCTCCTCCATGTCGTGAAGGCCACCTGTTGAAAGTTATGGACCTTCGTCCTCAGAGAATACATGAAAATTGACATGAAATTTTGCATACACTTTTAGGGCTTTTCAAAGTATAACATTCACACCTGATTTGTCCTTGATAGAACAAACCCAGACCACCTCATTTGAGTGGAACCTTCCCTGGCTCAAAGTCTCCCCCCAGACACCCGGGGACAATCTCTCCACTGGAGAACCCAGCAAGCTGCCCTCAATTCCCGAACATACAGGCACACATGCCAATGTACAGCAGAAGGAGGTTTTAGGTGACAGTGTAGGAAAATTCAAAGCTGTTTCTCTTCACCAAGCAAGTTCTGGTTTCTCAGTAACTTCACAATGTCTGACCATGAGCATTCCCACTTGACACATGGGGTCTGGCTCAAGATATTTTCATCTTTCCTCAGTGAGTTCCCTGCAGGGAATCCTCTGCTCTGCCTTTTATTGGCCCAGCCTTCGTGTCAGTGGGGGCCTCCCATCCTATTCTTCTTGCCCTGTTATCCAGAGGCAGACCCTAACATGCAGGCCTCCGTTCTTGTAGACCTCTCCACAGTCCCCTGGGCACGTATATAGAAGTCCTCATCCAGGCACATGAGCACGTCACTGAACGTAGCGATGAGACTCCAGAGTGAGGCTGCTCATGCCCAAGAGTGAAGTCACCCAACACGTTCAGTGCCAAGTCTGCCCCCACCCCAAGCTGTTTCTCCTGCTTGCTCCGGGGACTAGCCTTCAATTTCATCAAGCAAATTTGAGGAGTGGGAAGTGCTAAGTTCAAAATCCTTCCTCTGGCCACAGAGTGTTACACATACATCCTGACTCGCTTTTTTTAATGCATACAAACTACCGAGACCACCAAAATCACCAGTTTTTAAATCTTATTATAGCAAATATCAATAATATGAAACCAATATGAGATTTTCATACACCAATCTATAGCTGAGTCATTTCAAGTCAATGTTCTAGGAAAATAAAATGTTCTGAACAGTCCTTTAAGATTTACAATGATGGAATTAATGAATAAATAACATTTCATTGACTATTCACTCAAGCATGGACTCTGTCTTCTAGGACCAGACTCCTACTTCTAACATATCATAGTGGAGCCAGTGTGGGCTGAATGGATCTCCCAAAAAGATATGTTGATGTCCTGACCCCAGTGCCTGTGAGTGTGACTTTATGTGGAAATAGTGTCTTTGTAGATATAATCTAGTTAAAATGAGGCCACCCTAGATTATAGAGAACTTTAACCCAATGACTGGTATCCTTTTAAGAAGAGGGAAATTTGGGATCCCTGGGTGGCTCAGCGGTTTGGCACCCGCCTTTGGTCCAGGCGGTGATCCTGGAGTCCTGGGATCAAGTCCCACGTCGGGCTCCCTGCATGGAGCCTGCTTCTCCCTCTGCCTGTGTCTCTGCCTCTCTCTCTGTGTGTCTCTCATGAATAAATAAATAAAATCTTTAAAAAAAAAAAAAAAGGAGGGAAAATTTGGACAAAAACTCACAGGAGAGAATGTCATGTAAAGACAGAGGCAGAGACTGGAGCTATGTGTCCACAAGGCAAGAACACCAAGGATTGCTAGCAATCACCAGAGGCACATGGAAGAGATACCTCCATCTCAGAACGTCTAGAAGAAACCGAGCTGGCTGACAACTTGACTTGGACTTTGGCTTCCTAAACTGTGACAGAAAAAAATCTTTGTTGTTTGAAGCCACCCTGTTTGTGGCACCTTGTTATGGCAGGTCTAGGAAGCTAAAATAGGTGTCAATGGCTTTATACAAGGGGGGGGGGGTGAACAAACAGGATATTTTCTTTATTATAATATGTATAATGTTATTTTTAAAAAGAGAACAAAAAAAATCTAACAAAATAGGAAGGCTAAAGCCAGCTGATAGTCATGTTAATTCTTGACATTCTATGATTCTGACTCTTAAACCAGAAAAATTGTGTAGTCAAGCAATTATCTACATAAATGGTCCTCATTAGGACCAACTTACTAATGTAAGAACTCCCAAAATGTGGCATGCTAGCCTTACAGTCTGAGCTGGGAAGCCTTCACTTGGGCTCCCTGATGAAATGGCATGTTGATATTTCTTTATACCAAAGGAGAGTTTGGGCCTAAATTATTCACTCTGCCTACCAAAATCAAGTTCAATAAAATTGCATGTATTGTATAAACATGGCTTTAGTGTTCATATAATTGTGGTCTTTTTTTTTTCTCTTTTTCAGAAACTAAATATTTAAAATCCTTTAAACCAGAGAAATGTTCATTTATTTCTAGTGTAAATTTTTTAAAGACAGGAAAATAGCATAGATCTTTTCAATAAATGTATTTTAACCTTGAACCAAATAAAAGCAGTTTAGTATTTTCTTGGAAAGGCATGCCCTACAAAGCAGAAAAGGAAAAGAAATGGAAATGGCTTAAAACAAAGACCTTGATTGGTTTAAGGCAAATATAAATAAAGCAAAACAGAAAAGGTCTCACCCTCTACCAAACACCACAGAAAAATGTCAACATAGCAGAAAATGTCAAAAGAGAAAAAAAAAAGTAACCTTCTTTAATCCCATTCATTTCCCACAGACTTCAAGAATCTTTCCCTTTTAAATAAAAATTGTTTTCTTTTTTTCATCCCAAGAAAGAACATAAGTCAATCTGGCACTGCCCTAAAACCCAGACAAACACTAAACAGAAGCAACAAAAAAATGATCTTCCCTTTCCTAGTGCTGCCTTTCCTTCAAGAGCCTTGGAGCATCAAAAATAGAGACTACCTGTAACCTGAGGCTGTTTGATAGAGAATAAAATGAGGGGGATTTAAATCCACCCTTCTCTTTGCCCAGGGCAATGGAGGCGGTGAAAGGACTCTTTGCACAGCCCCAGGGGTGCCCTTCCCATCACCTAATCTCTGTAGCATCTCCACTGACCTCTGGAACGAGTGGGTAGAGCCAATAGGGCTTCGGTACTTACTCGCTGGATCACCTGGGCGAGTTCTTTATTTAACATCTGAAGCCTCAGATTTCTCACCTATTGAACAAGATAATAATATTCCCTATTTCATAGGCCTACGAAGGGTCATAAAATAATGCAAGTACTTGGCATATAATAAGGGACTCAACAAATCATATATATATATATATATATATAGTCAATTTATATAAGTTTAGGGTATGGAAAGTTAGAAGTTTAAACCTTCCTCCTGGGTCTCTCCTCTACAAATATGTTCATATATTTGTTCCTCACACCACCTCCTGACATTCTTATCTATAGATAAGAATTTTGTTTTATATTTTGTTATTATATTAAATAGCTAAAACTCCAGTTATGAGGTCATATGTCATTGAGAGAAGAGTTACTTCTTAGGTCGATAGAGATTTTACTTCCAATTTCCAACAATGAGACATTCAGGCTTCTACACTGAGGCTCTATCAGTGGTCTACAGGAGGCTAACATGAATGAGGACAGACCAAGTTAGAGACACAACTGGAGGCTTCATTATGCTCATCAATAGATAAACACCTGGGGAGTTAGTGGCTAGATGAGTATCCTTTCTGCCAAAACACTGATGCTTTTTTTAAAAAATGATTGATGATTGATTGACTGACTGATGAGAGAGAGAAAACAGAGTGGGGGCAGAGGCAGAGGGAGAGGGAGAAAATCTCAAGCAGACTTCCCACTGAGTGCAAAGCCGGACTCAGAGCTCGATCTCACAACCCTGAGATCATGACCTAAGCTGAAACCAAGAGTCAGACACCCAACCGACTGAGCCACCCAGATGCCCCAACACTGGTGCTTTTTGACCAAAGAGCCAAAAATCTCAGGCAATCTGCTAGTCCTCAACCACTAAGCCTAAAGAGTGTGCATTGAATTGAAGCTGTAAGGTCACCCATGTCCAACTCAAGGGAAGCAAGTTGATTCTGGTTACCTATCTCAAATGCCAACTGGTTAACAATCCTGCAATGAAGTTGTTGGCCCAAATATGGGTTTTCCTTAGTACAAGTAGTCTTCTGAGTATTTGACCCATTATGCGAAGGCTTCAACTGTATAAGAGTTTCTTACATTAAGTCACAGTATTATAGAGCTGGTTACAGTCATGGCAACCAGGGCTTAACCTTACAGAGATCCCTTGATAAGCCATGTAGAAGGCACCTCAGGATTAGTATTTAAAATCATAGTCTAGCTGACACCATCTGGAGAGATGGAGATGGGAAAGCGAGATGAGGAATAGTAGGTTCTACTACGAAGCCAGGGTATCAAAGCGAGTGTGCTGGGCAGAGAGGAGGTGGTGGTCTCAGAAGGATACTTGAAATTGAGATTATAGACAGCTCCGTCAAAGCTCTTACATCGGCTCTCTTACTGTAGGACGGCTTCCCCTTGCCTGATGAGAAAAGAAAGCCCAGTTAAAGTAACTATTGGCTCCTCTCTGTGCCTCAACTCACTCTACCCCTGTGCAGACTAAATGGTTTATATGAATTACAAATTTGGGAGAGCAACCCATGCTTGACTCAGCTCCACCCTTCCGTCTTCCAGAAGCACCTCCTTCCAGAGAGCCCAAGTTCTCCTCTGCCCTCTGTGCTGTAAGGAATGCAGGGCCACGCCAGGGTAGGAGGAAGGGGAGGAAGAGAGTGTCGCTCAGGACAAGGTGAGAAATCTGCCTGATTCTTGGGTTCAAATTTGGAAGTTCACAGCTTACGAACCCAAAATTCCCTCAGGGAGGGTGAGGATTGCTGCTGAGAATTTGAAACCCAAAGCTGCCCCTATTCTGGAATATATGCTTCTTTCAAGCAGTAAAATCATCAGTTTTTTTTTTAAAAGTTCTTTAAGGAGAACAAATAAATGAGTCAAATGTGAGTGAAACCAAAGCCCATATAAGAAAGAGGCTTCTTCTCCTGCTGATTGATCCAAAGGGATAAACAGGACTGAGCTGGAGCCAAAAGGTGGAAAAGAGTGTACCACTGAAGCAGTCATCCGCTCATCACCGAGGATCTAGTCTGCCGGCTCAGAATTCAGGAGGGAACACGGAGCCAGAGAGAAGCAAAGATTCCAGTTGCACCTGTGAGCTTCTTTAAACCTCGTTTTCTTATCTATAAAATAGGTCAGTAGCACCAAAACTGCCAGGCTAGGACGGAGATTGGAAATGTGTATATAGACGTATCGTAGCACCTTACGTTGACAAGGTTCTCATAGAGAGGTAGAAGCTGGAAAGAGATGCCGGCTTATAAAATGGGGAAAATGATAGGGAGGGACTGAAAACGGTCACATCATGATTTAAACCTATACCAAAAAAAAAAAAAAGGAAACTTGTTTCAGTTGTGTATCATTTGCTTCCTCCATTATTCACAACACAGAGAAGTTTAGTTCCGTCCTGGAGACACACACCGGCCTCCTGTGGGCCATGCAGGGAAAGCCAGGCCTCCTGAGAGAAGAGGGAACTGGGGTTTGTGGAGCTCGATGGATGAGCACCAAGGAGTTAACTGCGAGTCCTCAGGTTAGAGCAGACCTGAGAATATACCTAACAATTTAAAACCCAAATGTAAAAAAAAAAAAAAAAAAAAAAAAAAGTAAAACCCAAATGTGACAAAATGTGGACTTTATCTGAACACTTTTTTTGAGTCATTATTAACAGATATCCTTCACTGAGTCTTCACTGAAGAATACTCATGAGCCTTACAGAGATCTTTTCAAATGCGTTCAGCTAAACAGAAGCATGTTTAAGTTTAGTTAAGCTAAACTATTCCAACCTTTGATAATCTCCACGACCTACTATGTCTCTATTTTGAACTCAAATTAGAAATTTCAGTAATGTACTGAGATAAAATGTTAAATAATATGGTAACCATGTATATAACATGAATATTGTCATAAAAACAAGGAGAATATTGATTTATTCAATAAATATGGATTGCATGCCAAATAAGTACACTGATCCTGGTATACGTGATAGAGCACGGGGCCCTTCTTCTGGTTTCTCCTTGATGCTAGAGGGAAGATGCAATTCCACAGCAATTTGTTCAAGACTCAACGACTGCTTGGAGAGCTGTGGCAAGCTCTGGAGTCCTATCAAGTAGTGAGCCTGCTGTAGCAAACACACAATGAACTCTCCTTTCACTTGGGCTTAGTAATAGTTCTCCTCTTAGGTTTTTGGTAAGTTGTCTACTAACTCTGTACCTCAGTACCTTGCTCTGAGAGATGGGTAGATTAAACATCACAGACAGAATATTTGTACAAAGAATAATTTTTAATTAGATTGTAAAAGCAACCAACTATGAAAAAAAGCAAACTATTAAAAGCGTTCACCTCATGCCTTAAGGAAGATTTATATTATGAAGAGAATTGGTTTCATTTATGTTATTCCCCTCTGCCTTTTAACAATTAAAAAAAACCTCCTTAAACGTTTGATATATTGTTAAAGCTTCATTCCTGTTTGTTTTCTACTCTACTGATATTCTTTGGGTGGCAGATATTTCTTTTCTGCCACACTAGAGAAGGAAATTCACTATGCGCATTTTGTTTTTCTCTGGGCATGGCTCTAAAGTTTATTTCAGTAAACTTTATTATTTCATCTTTTTTTTTTTTATGATAGTCACGGAGAGAGAGAGAGAGAGAGAGAGAGGCAGAGACAGGCAGAGGGAGAAGAAGGCTCCATGCAGGGAGCCCGATGTGGGATTCGATCCCGGGTCTCCAGGATCCCACCCTGGGCCAAAGGCAGGTGCCAAACCGCTGCGCCACCCAGGGATCCCGAGAATATTTCATCTTTATGAAAGGAATTGCTATAGGTTTTCTCCTGCCAACCCTGATGCATATCACCAAACACATCTTTAAAAAATTATTAAATACTACATATAAGTTCACTCTGTGAGGTCCAACAGAGAATGACTGACTATTCCCCAAAAATGTACCATTGAGTTGGGGTACAACTACATAAACAACTACCTGTAACCCAGAAACTTTAAACCGATTAGAAACAGGGGTTCAGGCGACATGTCGTAGACATGGAGAGAAGAGAACAATACGTTCTGGCTGAGATACTAGTAACACTCTTCCTGAAACTACCAGGGATCTAACTCTTCCATATCTCCTTTCTCTTCCCTATACTGTTTCTTTTACTCAGATTTTACTCAAAGTTGCTCTGGGCTTTGGCTTTACCAGCTAAAACCAGGAAGGTGTACTTGGGAAGGGCGCTAATGATGCCGGATGAAATAATTAGTGGCAAAATGCAAAACTGAATTAAACAAAACTTATCAATATGGAGGTACTCTCCTGTGAAACAAAATCTAGTGTGTTGGCACGAGTGCCAGTCCTGAAGCACGGCTGATAAGGTTCTTAGACACTTGGAAAAGTGTTGGCTCCCATCAAATGACTAACACTACCAGAACTGCCCTGACAAAGCGTGGAAAGGGACCAAAGGCTCAGGGGAGCGGGCTTGCTAGAACGAATATATTACGTAAATCCCCAAACTTAAAACAGTCCACTTCTTGGAAGGCGCAGAGGACTCTCCTTGACTTAGTGGACCTACCGACTGGTCTGTTGGCCAGGAGGGAAGGTGAGGCAGGTCCTGAGGGCAGCGAGCCTTGTTCTGCCAGGTACACCTCTCCAGGGTGCATTACAAAGGGACACCTCGTGAGTGTAGCCGGATGCACGAAGTCTGAAATACAGTATAGATCGTCTTTCCCTTAAAAACATTTAAAATATATGGAAAATTAGTAGAAAAAGATAAGGGAATTTAAATCCTTCCAAGAAACTCAGTGAGACTAAAGAAATGAATCTGAATTAATCAGAGCTGCCCTCTCATCCTTAGAGAAGGGCAGCAACGATGGACAATAATCCAATTCAGAGGTTTTGTGTCAGGGCCATTTCAAGACCTACATCACGCAGGGCCGCCCCTGTTCAGCCCAGTGATCCTGAAGTGGGAGATCAGGGACTCAGCACATATACACAAGATTTTGGAAGCAGCATAGAACAGAACCTCTACGTGGCTGTGAACGCTCTTACCCATCAGGAAGGAAAACACTAGATGGTACGAAGCGTACGGTAACAAGAGCAATTACAGCGACAGTGATTACAGCCTCAAGGATCAGTGCTTCTGTTATTCTGTGGCAGAAGGAGCATTTGGAGTCATTGACACATGGTGTGTTGGGAAGGAACATAATGTTGGCCCCAGAGAAAGGTGCTCTGTATCCATGAAAAATATGGCCCTTCTCCTAACAACATCTGTCACCTTTGCTTATGCCCAAAGTGTTGTCACTGTTGCTTTTTGCAGAATATATTCTAGGCTTTCATTTTAGCCAAGATATCACACACACATCGCCCATCATCCCTATTATAGCACTTGCTGAGACATATGGCAAGAGTGAGGAGCAAGATAGCACTGAAAAAAGCCAAAAAAAAGAGCAGAGTCAACCAAGACTGGCTCTCACTATTAACCCAGAGTTCACTCAGAATGGAATCCTGGGAGCAAGAATATTTGCGAAAGATAGTTGTTAGTCATCCTCATAACGTAATGCTCTTAAAGTAAACTCTATGCATCTGCTGCCAAACTGTGTTTGGAGATAATCTAAATCAGCACAGTATATACAAAACAAAGCGCTCACTGTATTGCACACACTAGCAGCTCCACTCCAAACACCATCCAAGGTCTGTATGCCTGTGACTATCATGAAAACTTTCATGCTAATAATAATAATATCTGCGGATATGCATGGATATCCACTGTGCACATTGTCCTTAAAATTTTTTTTAAAAGAAATAAGGTTTGATTTGACCTCATTTCTAGATTTTCTTGTTATAGCAAAGTAGCCACAAGATAGCACCGCAATCCGTTGTGATTATATGCTGACCATCGAATCTCTCTGAGCTATAAATTTGTCATCTGAAAGATGATTTTCTCTACTATTCAGCTACCCTATAATCTGACCTTTACCTTCTCCCAGTCATCCATGCCAGCACAATGCTGTTAGCAATGTTTGCAGCCGCAGATCCTGAAGATGGACCACATCTCAGATTGTGGGTAATTCATTTTTTCCTTAAGAAAATACTGGGATCCCTGGGTGGCGCAGCGGTTTGGCGCCTGCCTTTGGCCCAGGGCACGATCCTGGAGACCCTGGATCGAATCCCACGTCGGGCTCCTGGTGCATGGAGCCTGCTTCTCCCTCTGCCTGTGTCTCTGCCTCTCTCTCTCTCTCTGTGACTATCATAAATAAATTAAAAAATTAAAAAAAAAAATCTGTTTAAAAAAAAAAAAAAAGAAAATACCAACATTTTTCTTAGAACTTAATTTGCATACCTATCCTTTTGGATCAGAATCCGTGTTTTTCTCCTGGAACGTTCTTGGTACAGCTGAACAGTCAGAACCTGCTATAATAATAATAATAATAATAATAATAATAATAATAAGCCTTAATGTCAAGATAGTTTCAAATCTCTATCAATGTCTTTTAGCATTTATTTCCTTTAATGCCTCCTTTTCAGAACTCATGACTCAGTTTAAATTACCTTAAAACTAAAACATTTCCTCATAATAATAAAAGAACAAATATCCAGAAAAAAAAAAAAAAAAAACCTTCCCTTTTAAGTACCCTTTCAATGCCTACCTGGTCAATGAGAAAGCTAAGAAAATTCAGAAGCTCAAAACCACACCGCAAAAAAGCAGAAATCTTGAGAGCTGAGCATGTGCTAGCACTACAGTTCCTCTGAGGACATGGGTCCGTCCCTGAAGTCTTGGTTTAATGAAACATAACAAGGTGAAAAGACAAAACCAAGCCCTCTCATCATGCGGGAAGTGGTAGCCAGATAAACACTCTCAGTGGGTAAAGTCAAAAATCAAGCAAACATAAACACGAAGGGAGCTGGTAAGAAAATGTTCTATCTCAGCCTTGCTAGTAAAAGGGAGTGGGTAGAGGAAGTGCCTCCTGAGAATTCAAAACCACAAGCTCACACTCATGTGGAGCTCCAATGAGGTCCCAACACCCCAAACTGAAGACTCAGTTTACACTGCTTGTGACTGGCAGTTCCTTCAGGCATCTGATAGAACCATCTAAGTCCTCTATGAAGAGAAGCATTCTCCCCTTAGGCCACTTAAAATTCTTAAGATTAAATTCAGCCAAATGGGAACTAAAGATCTGAGATCCTAGGGCATGAGGCATTAAATGGCAGTCTGTGAGGCAGCCAGTGACACTGGCCTTTGGTTTTGAAAGAATGAGATGAAAGGGAAATAAACCTGAGATCCCCACAAAGAACCACACTTAACCATCAAAGTGTAGGATAGAAGAAAATATGCCTACTTGAGGCAAAATTTCAAAGGGAACTTAAAATCTGTGTCCACCATGGTTCATAATGGGGGGAAATGTAATCATGGTAGTCTCCTCTTGGGACTTCTAACCACAGTTCTTCCTGCATTTGGGCCTGGGATTCATATCTGAGTTAATTGCAAGGTCATGAAAAATCTTTGCCAATATATTGACTTAAAGTGATCTTTTGCAAGTTGGATTCGTTAGGAGCACCGCTGAGGTTAAGAGATTGAGAGACTTTTATATTAGGGACCAATGCCTGTAAAGGAAAGGAAGAGGGGGCAGGATGGGTCAGGGGTAAAAATGAGTAGACATGACTGCCTCCCAAAGGCTAGCCAACCCAGCGGGGTGAGCTGGAGTGAGTACTGCCTGTCAGAGGATCAAGAGTTGGGCTACAATAGCCAGGCCACTTTACCTGCTTTGTGATCTCAGGTGTGGTAGCTTCTTACAGCTGAGCAGGACTAAAGCGGCCAGGAGCTAGAGGTTGTCTGCTTAGCACACTCTCTGTTGGGGGGCAACAAGGCCTTTCTTAAAGGGTCCACACTGTCTCAGTTGATGGTACCCTCTGGGTCCCAGTAGTGGAAAATGTTTGCTGGGAGGACTTAATTCATGCCTCGTAGGTTAAGTTCAGCAAACTATGAGTTCAAAATAATAATAAAATGTTAACCATGTAATCAAGTAAGCCAGTGTGAGATTCAGGGGGAAAAAAAAACATTTGAACACTATACATGACTTTAATACGGACTAAAAAATGTCAGTTTATTATGAATTTTAAAAGTAAAGATATATTGAAAATATGACCTAGAAACAAAAAGCTATCAAATTGATTGGTTAACTTCACTTATTCTATAAAATTAAGTTTAAAATTCTAATAGAAATTCATAATCTTCCAGGACAATAAAATTTAGCAAAATTGGTCCCAATCGAGATAAAAAGTCCAAATCGATGATTTATCATAAACAGATTAAGAAAATTATAAAATAACTCCCAAGCTACAATGTACCAGGCCCAACCAGCTTCATAAGGGAATTTTATTGGATTTTTCTGGTGAGTAATCCTCAAAGCTACTTAAGTTATTCTATACCCAAGAAAAAAGGAACAGTTACAAGTTCTTTTTGTGAAACAGATTAACACTTATGTCAAAACATATTAAAAATTCCACAAAAATTATAGACATTTCCCTTTAGAAAATTGGCACAAAAATTTAAATAAATGATTAGCAAGAAGAGTTTAAAAACATATTAATAAACAACATATCATGACCAATTAAAGTTTATTGCAAAAATATAAGGTGAAACCATTAATACATTCATCATATTAATTAAAAGAGGTAGGGAGAAATCGTATGATTTTAATGAAAATTTGATAAAATTCAACTTCCATTTAAAAAACTCAATAAAACAAGAATTGATGTACTTTCTTTAACAACACACACATACACACATACAGACACACACACACACATGCGCAGATATACACACTCACATACCTCAACCCAAGGCCAGTATCTTCACATAACAGAAAATCTCTAGAGGTTTTCATGATAAAATTTGAGAAAAGACATGATCTGCTATCTTTACAATCATTTAATGATGGATTGGGGTATTAGTTAACACAGATTAGAGGTAGTAAATATAAACATAAAATTAGGAAAGAAGAAGCAAAAACACCTCTATTTGCAGATGATACAGCTAAATATCTGGAAATCCCAAAAGAATCCATGATTAAAACTACTAAAAGTTATTAACTTAATAAAATAAAGTAGCAGAATATAAAACCAAAATATAGAAACTCATAGATTTTATGCATACAAACAAAATTTAGTTAGAAGAAATAAAGGAAGAGCAGATTATATTTTACTCTACAAAAAATAATATATCTAAACATCAACTAAAAAAGAGAAGTGCAAGACTCATATGAGTAAACTTTTATAGCATTCTTAGAAAAACACAAAAGTAAACTAGAATGAATGGAAAGACACTGATGAGTTCTTAGAGTATTCAACATCATAAAGATGTCAATTTTCCTGAAATTTATAAATCTGAAACAATCTTAATAAAATACCATCATGTTGTTCTTAGGTTACAAGTTCATTAGTTACCCTAATTGTTAAAATGAGTGAAAAGGAAAGCCCTGTGAAAGAAAAACAATGTGGGAGAGGTAACCAGACCAAATTATAAAACATGTTATAAAGTCTATAAATAAAACAGTACAGTATTGATGAATAAATAGGCAGATGAGTGAAACAATTTAGTATATGAGGATATAAACCAAAAGGAATATGAAATCTCAATATATAATAAAGGCATCATATGAAATCAGAAAGACAAAGAACTTCTAATAAGTGTGAGACAACCAAATAACAAATGGTAAAAAGATAAAATTGAATACTTCTCCACACCATACACCAGGATAAATTATAAACTGATCAATTTCTAGATATGAATAGCACTTCTAAAGTGGATATATATAAAAATATATATATTCTATAAAATATGGATATTTACACACACATATCATATTTCACTGACAGCTTCTTTGGAAAGTGAATTGGTCCAGATGAACCACTACAAAATGTTAAAATTCACCACCTACTGGAATACTTGTGACAGTTTGATGATAGAGTACATAAAGTATTACTAATTCACAGTAATAAACAAGGAACCCTCAAAAAATAAATGATGAGGTGAAGAGAATGATGAAGATGAAAACTGTATCTTAGCACAATTCATAGTGCTTAGTTGATGATGGCTAGAATGTAGGATGCTTTTCCAAAATCTGGTTGTAGGATCCTGGGAATGCATATACTAATGGTGTAAGAAATTAGCACTTTATCTACTAAAGGGAACAAGCATTTTCAGGCGCATTAGGAGTGATGACTTACACACAAAACATACGGCTGGCATGCACTAGTCACACAAAGGAGGTAATAAATCTAATTGCAATTCATTGTTGACTACTAATTAGTGGAATTCCCAAAGTAGCTCTCTTTAAATATTTAGATGTAAATACCATTACATATGGAAGAGAACTGCAACTACACTGGTAAAAATCTTTTCTAGCTAAGCTTTTATTATAAAAGAAACTTCTTTACATTCCCTTCCTTGCCTGAGAAAAATCAATCCCCATTGCTAACATTTTATAAATTCTACTGCCACTCAAAATACATCCTAGGTTGAAATGATCACTTTCTTGTGGCTTAAACAAAGCTTCACATTAATTCAAAAGTGAATTAGAGAGATTGACTAGAGTGCTCCAAAGAAGCTTTCAAGAGAAAAATAAATTCAAATAGACTCCTGCCATGATCTTGACCAAATAAGGCCCAAAAAAGAACAAGATGAGACTCAAGGAGGTGAAAAAAGGATAAGCCACCTTTTCTCACAGAGTCCGCAGTAATTAGATCTAGATAGAATGCAGATCTGGATACTTGGGTGTCAACAAAAAGACGTAGCAAGCAGCCACTAGCTCATTTGCTGGGACTCTGAATAGCTTTCCACATCAAGATCAAAAAGATTCATGTTTAAATGTTTCAGTGCTCATCTTGTCATTACTAGCAATACCTTCATCTTGAAACCAAATTTTCCACTAGTACAAGCCTGCTGTAGTCTCCCTACTTAGAACTGTGATTTGTTAACATTAGAATTACTAACCCTTGAAATTAGAGGTTATAGGCAGCTCATATACCAGGAGAAATCTCTGTGTTTCAGCAGACTTTTCTTGTCTTTTAAAGTAATCCTCCCTATTATGCCTCTCTGAATTTCATAAAAATCTATTGTCCTTGCTTGGAGCTTTGGCAGGTGGAAAACCTCCCTGAAACTGTGCAGTAGACTCCTGAGAAGAAACAAAGGAGGCTGAGCTTGAATAAAGCATAGAAAACTGTGACTAACCAAGCCAGTAACAGAGGGCTCCCTTCTGCTAGAGAGCTGTCAAAACCCGTTACAGGCTTGTAGGATAGCAAGGCATTGAAAGCACTTAGCCCCCGTCCTCCTTCCTATACCCTCAGAACCCTATAAATCCCACTCCCTTTAGGTTGAGATCTTTAGGCTCTTCTTCCACTCTCCCCATTGCTCTTTCCACAACATGTGGATCGACTTGTCTTTTTTATTCTTTTCTCATGCTGTCTCTTTTATCCATCTCTCCATTTCTGTTTAGCACTGTTCTAATCCCAGTCTGAGATTCTGTACTCCTCCCAAATGTCCCATAAATTACAGCTAGTTAAGATATGAAGGAAAATTGCAGCGATGATCACTGTTTCTATCAAATCAGATGGTGACTCCCATTTGCAAAATTCATAGTACATGTCCTTCAGATAATGAGGCAAAGGAAATTGGACATACCAATTTTTAAAATCTGAAAGCCTTGGTTGAATTCAGAAATCCTGGCTCTACAACTTTTTTTGAAATGGCCCCATTTTTGGCACGTGAATTCAATTTTTTAATATTATACTCCTCAAATTTATTACTAGTAACTGGCTATGTCTACCTGGTGGATACACGTTATCTTTTAGATTATTTACTTTAAAAAAAAAAAAGAAAAAGAAAAATACCCAGGTGGATAGTACTAAGGGTCAGCAGGTCACATTTTAAACTCCCCTTTTCAGCCATATAGCTAACACTTCATAGTAAGATCAAGTCCAAATTCCTTTTCATTATATTGAAGACTTTTTACACCCCCACCCCCACCCCACCCTTAACCCTGCACCCCATTACATCTACAATCTGCTTGGCCTGGAAAAATGCCTGTTTTGCTGACGCCTGCTAATTAGACAATTAGCTTTTGCACATTTCCAAAGTAGTTGAGTATTTCTCAAAGAACCCAAATGCTCCTTACATTCTACAACCACCCCCTCACCCCCTGCCAGAGAGTTATCAGCAGAGCTGCACTCACTGAAGAGGTGGTGGGTCACTTCAAACTCCATGGCTGAGTAAGACACTCACCTACTAAACTGGCGTATTTATGTGAATGAGACAAGTAAAGTCTGCACATCATCTTAGTCCTCCCACAGACGACAGACAACACGAAAGCCGGCAAAGTCAAGGTTATCACCACCCTTTCTTAGGCCCCCAATACAGATTGATCATGACATACATCCAAGTATTTATCCATATTTTTTAGCTTTGTGGATTATAGTTTCTTTTGTATGAACCTACCTTCAGTTCAATAGGTATATTTTTGTACATGTGATTCTGAGTCAGCACCATGCTGGGTTCTGTGGGGTAACAGAAGATTTTGTCGTCTCCTAATTAAGTAAAAACAAACCAACAACAAAAAAAAACTGTCAAAAACCTGGAAATGACAAGAATTCTGTTGAGCCTAAAAATGCATCATTTTGAATGATTGGACAGCATATGTATTTAGAAACTAGGGTAGGGAGAATGACTTCCAGCCTACGTTTTGGTCAACACCTGTGAATGTAGAAATGCAGTCTCCTCCTTCCGTTATCAGTCAGCATCCACTGAGGAACACAGAACCTATTTCAAGTATTTCCAACAAAAGGGGATTTAATGCAGGGAATTTATAAGGAACCTGTTGGAAGAGCAGAGATGAGATGTTACCCCAAAACCAGGAAGCCACCTTCATCACCGTGGAGCCGGAGCCAGGGACTTGGACTCATCGCTAAGCCTGGTGGAGATTCAGGCACTGCAGCTGAGAAGGGGCTGCCCTGCTCCCTCACCCGGGCTACAGATGAAGCTGGCTCTGTGCTGTACCAACTCTTGGAGCAGCTCTTCCTGGGGCTGCTGGATCCAAGACCACCATGGAGGAACCTGAAGTTATCTCCCACTACCATAGCCAGAAGCAGGAGGCTGTCTCTCTTCCTGCGGCCTTTTAATTTTGCTCTAGTGCCTCCCCACCCCCCCGCAGCACCTGTCGGAAACCTAACCCTCAAGGGGTTCTGGGAAAGTGCTTCTGGTCTCTCTGGAAACAGTAGAGCATGTGAAAGAGAGGGGTTGTGGTCCAGTACTAACCCACAGTGTCTGGCACACCCACAGATTTCAACAAGAAAAAACTTGGTAGGAATGATACCATTTAAGCAGGCTCCTATTTTAATAGCACTGGTTGACAGAAGTCTATAGAGTGTCAAGAAAAAAATTTTAGAAAACGAAACATAGTAAAACAGGCTGTTGACTCTAGTTAGCTTTTAGAGACTTTTTAGAAAAATACATAAAAGCCAAGTTCATGCTATATATTATTAAACCAATCTTCAGAGTTAAAGGTATTTTTTAATGTGGAACTGTCTTAGTCAAACAAGAATCTGAAGTGTTTATTATTTATTTATCCACTCCATATCATTGATGTATCCACTCAACGCTCTGATAAGGGCAGGGCTACATGCATTGTTCTAACTTCGGGGGACAATGCCTGAGGACATCATCTGCAGCTTCACAATCGAAAGAGATAGTCTTCTAAAAAAGATTAGAGCATTTTATAAGGAATGTGGCAAGGGATCCCTGGGTGGCGCAGTGGTTTGGCGCCTGCCTTTGGCCCAGGGCACGATCCTGGAGACCCGGGATCGAATCCCACATCAGGCTCCCGGTGCATGGAGCCTGCTTCTTCCTCCGCCTGTGTCTCTGCCTTTCTCTCTCTCTCTCTGTGACTATCATAAATAAATAAAAAAAATTAAAAAAAAAAAAAAGGAATGTGGCGTAAGCGCTGTGGCATAAGAACACAATGGGGGCAGGGAGATGGGTTGAGAGAGAACATTTGAGGGCAGACAAAACAGTATGTGCAAAGCCTCAGGTGCATGGAAACAACCGGTATGTTTGGGAAGTGCTACTTAAGTGTCTCACAATAGCAGTTTTACCTTGTTATTTTCCTGCATCTAAAACCCTACAGAGTCGTCCTTCACTCCAAAAGGAGTCCCAAATGAACTAGGGGGGGTGGAAGGGGAGGTGAGGGGGGTGGGGGTGACTGGGTGACGGGCACTGAGGGGGGCACTTGATGGGATGAGCACTGGGCGTTATTCTATATGTTGGCAAATTGAACACCAATAAAAAATAAATTTATATATATATATATATATATATATATATATATATATATATATATATAAAGGAGTCCCAAAGTCCTTAAAGGCATGTATGACCAGGCCCCTGGCTACCACTGGGATCTCACCTGCTCCCACACTGCCTTTCTTGCTCTTCCCTCTGCCCAGAACTCTCCACCCTAGTTATCTGCCTGGCTTATTCCTTCATTTTAATTAGGTTGCTACTTAAATATCATCCTATCAAATAGGCCTTTCATGACAGCATAACTAATAGAACCTCTCTCTTCATACTTTGATTGACTTTTCTTAATGGTATCTATCTCCAGCTAACATTATATACTTATGTTTTATATTTAAATATTTATATATATTTATATACATACACATTATATTACTTATGCATTATTTGTCTCCCACCCCCATGTACACGTGGGGGCAAGGACATTCACTGCAGCACTTCAGCACCCAGGAGAGCCAAGTGCGTGATGGATGATAATTATTTGCAAGATGAACTAATATATAACTGAATGAACAAAAGAATTGACAGGAAGGAGAAAAAGGTGAAAAGCTGGACAGAGTACCCTGGTGGGAAGACAGAATGCAATATGAGGGAATCAGGCTCGGGTATTTGAGGTCAGGGAAGGGCCTGCCAAATGAGTAAATACGTGGGAGGGTAAAGAGAGCCCCAGTCATTTTTTTCCAGAGCCCGGATTTTGCCTATCATTGGCGCTTTGGCAGATCATTTTGGCTTTTAAACCCAATAGGAAATGTTTTTGATATACTTACAAGAAAGAAACTATATCATCACACATCAAACTTAAGACTTAAAAATAAAATTGAAGATACTTGCTTCCAAATACTGTAGCCAGAATAAATTATGCTAGAGATAAAAATATCACAGAACTCTGGTTGAACGGCTGCCCTGTGAAATCCCATGCCCATCCTCCCTTGGCAATCACTGTCTCCCCCAGTGATCACAGAGAAATCTAGATCTGTGTGTGGTGAACAAGTGATCAGTTCCAAAGGGGGTAAAGAAAGGTAGGACAAAGATTAGAATGAGAAGGAGGCAAGTAAAATTAACATCAGAAAGACAAAAGAATTTGGAACCCACGTTAGCCTGGGAGCCCAAGCAAAGGCCCCACTTACACAGCTGCTCCCTGGCGTGTATCCAGGGCCACAGAGGCCCGGTGCCTTTCTCCTTCCTAAAGAACCTCTCCCAAATGACACGCTTGCTGCTTCGGCTCCTCCCAGCCCTCACCCAGCACTGTCTCATTCCCTCCCTCCGTCTCCCCGACCTTCACCCAGGCTTTTCCCCCTTGGTTCCTGATGCAAATTTCACATAAATACGAAACCGGATGCTGAAGCTCCTCCTTGACCTGAAGAGTTGGCTTCCCTGGCTTAGTTAACAGGAGCACTAGTACGTAGATTTCTAAATTTATTTAAAAACATAAGACATTTAACAGAGAATGTCCGGGAATCTAGATTGGGAGGCAGGACACCTTCTGCTGCCCTAGTAAGGCTTTGTAAATAGGCTGAACAGCTTGTCTTGCTAAAATCATTATAATAATGCACATTATTTATATAGATAAGCACAGACAAAAGTGAAATTAAAACACCATTAATGAATTTCACCATGTTCTGTTTGGTTTGGTTTTGCTGCACTTTATGGCTATTGAGGATGAAAGGCCTAGGGAGAAAATGAAGAAAATTTATTAAAAATAGAGGTATAATAAATAAATTTTCTGGTTCTAGTGAAAGTCTCCAGTTCTCTACCTGCTGCCAAATGAAATGAGGCACATAAGAAAAAAGAATTACCACTATAATAGAGTTGCTAGATTTAGCAAAAAATATATAGCAAGTAAACACTTAAACTTAACTGGATGTTCTACACCTATAGGTGCCAAAATCACCTTTGTAGTGTTACTGCCATCCCATCCCATGTGGGAGACAGGATGCAACTACAATAAAAAGATTACTTTTGCAGATCATGGCCACTGTTTGCAATTTATCCATTTAATATTGTTTTCCCAGATGGTCAAATGACATAGTCGTATAACTTTTGGGGGCAGGTACTTGGCTTCAAGTTTTTGGATCACCAAACATGTCTTTCTCCTGTGGAAATGTAGTTTTGGCTCCTGGGTATATTAAAATGTATAAAATCATCTTTAAAAATAAACTGAGATAAAAATAAGTGATCTTTCCTTATCCAAGCTTATTATAGGATCTCTGGGATCCATATGTTGATTCTAAAGATACTTTTCAGACGCCATATCTATACATAAATTTACACTGGCAACATTTCTTTCTTCCTGCTGTAGTACTTTAAAATTCAAATGCAAAGAGACCATCTTTAAATTATCTTGCCTTGTGAGTGACATCCTCTATTAAGGCCTAAATTTACCTCCAACCCACATGGATCCAATGTTCACAGAGTTTGCTGCTATGAATTTTAATAACTGGAATGAAGAATAGTGGCATAGAGTTTTGAGAAATCACTTGTGCTGAGGAAAACAGCCTCAGATCAATTTAGATATCTTTTCTGAACATTTAGTTTCCGAAGAGGGAGACATACAGAGGAAGCGATTGCAGACCTGGACTCACGAAGAAATAACAGGCGTGAGTCAATATACCCACAGCAGGTAGCCTGTGTTTTGTCACCTGAAATCAAGAATGGCCTTGGGGAAAACTGCTGTGTGGCACTTCCCATGTAGACAGTAAAGCTGGACTTAAAGGGAGTGTGGGGTGGCATGTCCCTTTGTGAAGAAATGTTGAAATTTATGCTAGAATCTGTAGAAATAATAAACATCTAGGGAAAAAGTTAACTGCAATTTCTAGGTATCAAATGAGAGGTTATTATACAAAAAAAAATGGTACAAATATTTTCCAACCTCATTTATAGTGGAACGGTGGGCATAGGCCTGGTCTGTGACATGAGAGAAGTTGGCTAAATAACAGGAATTTCCCAGCACTTGTAGATTGTGGAAGAGGTTAAGAAGTGAAGGTGTCAGACTTTCATTAGTGAAAGTATTTCGGAATCTATATTCACTCAGGTATTGATTACTTCCACTTTTTAGAGTGATAAACGGGAAAATGTACTTGCTATCTCAGTGCTTATTGCCAATGCTCTTCCCGGTGAGCAATGCATTCTCCAATTAAGGGATCTTTGTAGATTATGAAAAAAACAAGACTCATCATGCAAATAGAAAGCTTAGCAGACAGACATGGATGGGGATTGAAACTGGGAAGAAGTCTGAAAAGAGAGAAGGAAAATTATGAGAAGATAGGTGGTGTCTGGGAGTGAGAGGTGGATAGAATGGAGAAAAATACGAGAAGCAGTGACTTTAGGTGGGAAAAAGGGAGGGCTGGATCCAGGTGACCTCTCTACACTGAGACTTAGAAAGAGGAGACGTAGACTCTTGAGAGCCACCTAGGTTGGGGCCTGTTAATGAAATGGACAAAATCTGCTGTTAGCACAGCTTATCTCACACTTTCCTCCTGATTTTGACTACTATGCTTCCAGACCCTTGTGCACTGTTCCCTGCTCACCCCCTCATTCCAGCACCCTAGCGTACACATTCAACTTTTCTCTTCTCTGTTCCTCAAAAATCAGAAATTGGGGGAGGCCTCAGTCCCTTCTTGAGTCCTCTTCTTGGTTTCTTCTTCTAAAATATGCCCACAAATACAAGTTCTATTATTTCTTCATTTTCTAACTCCTGGGGATTTAAAAAAAATTTTTTTTCCTCTTCTTTGTCATCTTCCCTCAGTGTCCCCACATGGTGTTTCCTATTTCCTGGAACTGGAAGTTGTCCTGTGACGATATAATAATACATACAAATAGGTCATTCAAGTGCCTCCTGAATTCTATCCCAGAAATTCTGTTTCAGTACGTCTAGAAAAGGATTGGACTCCATTTTTTAAACTTCCTTTGTCAATTCCAATGTACCCTCTCTTTGGAAACAACTGAATCAATGGATATTTCAAAGAGAAGTTACCACTCACCCTAATATTTACACCAAAATATAAAAGAGTTATCTCAGGGGCACCTCGGTGGCAGTTGGTTAAGCATCCCACTCTTGACTTCAGCTCAGGTCATGATCTCAGGGTTGTGAGATCAAGACCTGGGTTGGGTCTGCAATCAGCATGGAGTCTGCTTGAGATTCTCTTTCTCTGTCCTTCTGCCTCTTCCCTTGCTCTCTCTTAACAAATAAATATCTTTTAAAAAATGCAAAACTGTTATCTTAACCAAGTACTTATTTTATTTTTTAGAGAAGGAGAGAGAGAATCTTAAGCAAGCTTCAAGCCCAGCACAAAGTCCAGTGCAGAGCCCAACATGGGGTTTATCTCATGACCCTGGGATCATGACCTGAGCTGAAATTAAGAGTCAGATGCTTAGCCAATGGAGTCACCTAGGACCCCCTTAACCAGATACTTTTAAAAACTACCATCATATCTATTTTCTTAATTGATGCACCCTCTTCATCCTTGTGTGTATGTGTGTGTGATCTCTTTCCCTCTATAGAGATTTGTATCTTTCCTTTTTCTTGTTTCCTCTTAATTTTTTTTCTCTTTTTCTCCTCCTGCCTTCTCTGACTGTACTATGGATTTACAAGCTCAAATGTTTACAGCAATTAGGCCAGTGATAGCTCCAGAATTTTTATACAAGAAGAGTTAAGAGCCAGCAATACTTGCGAAAGGAATGCAAAGTCAGCAATCTTCAGCCTGACGCATGCACAGCCTTGGGATGAGAGAGGCACAGGAGGATTTTTAAGGGGTATAAGGAAACCAAGTTTTGAAGGAATTAATTTCTCATACTCCCAACATGCAGTTGCATTCTTAACATCAAGTCGATTCTATTTTTCATCTCCTTCACAATATCCCATTTCCCACCATAAATCATACCCTTGGCCATTAGGAATCTCTCTATGGTACATTGTTCCAAAGAATAACAACTTCCAAGGCAACAAACTATGGGGCAATTACAAATAATGTTATTGGGGAACCTCATTTAATGAGTAATTAAATCAGATTTACCTTAAAGTGTCCTGTCTTCCTGTGTCTTATATTAATTGTAGGCAAATATGGAAAAATTGGGTATTTTGGTACTTGTCAGGATAATACAAAATCAAGTATGTTGTAGAACATGGTTAATTAGAATGATGATTTTTCTTTATAAACTTTAATCATGGCATTCTTAAATTATTATTAAAGACTTAATTACTGGGATCCCTGGGTGGCGCAGCTGTTTAGCGCCTGCCTTTGGCCCAGGGCGCGAGCCTGGAGACCCGGGATCGAATCCTACTTCGGGCTCTTGGTGCATGGAGCCTGCTTCTCCCTCTGCCTATGTCTCTGCCTCTCTCTCTCTCTCTCTGTGTGTGTGTGACTATCATAAATAAAATAAAAAATAAAAGACTTAATTACTAAAGAATATATAAGCAAAGCAAATAGATCATATGAAAGAAAACAAAGGCTGAATATGGATTATTTTTTATATAAGCATGAACATTTCTTTCCATTTCTCTCAATATCATCCACAGAATGAGTGATTAGGTGGAATGAAAGGTACCTCCAAACAACCAAAGAACAAGTACCGTACCCTCTAATTATAACAAATAAAACCTACAGATGCAAATTTAATGTGATACCATTTAAACTTGGTATAATTACACAGAAGGCAATATAATTAAGAACCTATCTTGTCAAAATATGATGAAATGTATATACATTTCATGTATACATATTTTGTATATGTATTTTGTGTATATGCATGTACATTTGTATATGTATATATTTTGTCAAATTATATGATGAAAAATATACATTTTCACATATGTATTTATATTATATGTATATGTAATTAAATCTTCAAGTACATTCACTTAGTTTATTTTATAAATTATGTAATATTTATCATATTCTATCAGTAATACAAAACAATAAAAATAGTAGCTGCTGGATCAATTAGTTTTTAGCAGTATATGGTTCTTTCTTTTGTTAATACATAGGAAAAGCTTAATCTTACCATTTTAAAAAATTACTGGAATTATTTCTGACTTTTCACATTCTTTTTAAATTTTTCCTACAAGCTTAATATCATAGTCTACTTATGCATGTATACTGATTTACTCAAGGAATACTATGCACTTTAGCATCTTCTGCATCATAAATAAATTATAATATTAGCTATTCATATTATGCATTATTAAAATTAAGTAATACGTAATAATATATAAATTTATTATTGCTTTTATAATCTTCCAAAAGCTTTATTACATTAGTTACATTAATATTAATTATATTAGTTTTTATATAATTTTAATCTTGAATTGACCACTTTCAGTAATCTTTTATGAGGTATAGTCCATAGTTTATCTTATATCCTGAAAATTCATATTACCATGTTTATGTAAATTGGAAAAGAGAGCCATGCTTTCCAACAAAAATGAAGTCTAATTTGGCTGACTCTGAGGATTGGCTTTGTTGATTATACTCGAGGGCTGACTTATACAAAAATTTATGTCACTTCCGTTCCTTCAAGATGTTTTTGCCAAGACAAGATTAAACATGCAAGACATTTATTAGGGGGAAAAGAAGGAAACCTTTTAGAGAAAAACAGTAGTAGGAGCAGGAACTGTCAGTATAGGCTTCAGAACACAAGGTAGTCCTGACACCTTGGAAAGGAGAAGAGGAAGGAAGAGCCTCAGTGCAATGCAGTTCGGAGAACATAGAGTCCCAACTTGTGTGTTAGAGGAACCCCATATTCACAGGAATGGCTGGCACCGTTAGTGGGGAGCTGCCCAAGGAAAGCAGCACCTCAATGCAAACTCAGTGGTATATCTGAAGAGCAACTGGAGCTGCCAGTCAGTGGTGCTCCCCACAGCAAGGCAGTTGCTTATTTTCGTAGCCATCACAACTGAGTGAGGTAAATCTATAATCTGTAGTCTCACATTTTGAAAAGAGTATATTTATAGTATGTAATATAATAAAAAGCATTATTAACCAAAACATTGTATTGGCAAAGGTCTTTTGAAATCAATAGTATTTATTTAATTTTCAGAGACTTCTCTTGGCCTTTTGGGTTAAAAGTGAAAAAAAGTCTTTAAAAGTCTGTACGAAAAAAATATAGTTGATAGTCACTTGAGAAGTCTTATTAATTCTCTGAATTTGGAAACCAAATGATTATAATGACTAACAAATCTTAGCACAAGGCAAGTGTAGGCTAGTTTGACAGTATGAAGCTCCTGGGAAACCAAATATCCAGATATATGAAATCCGAATCTCTTGTATGCCTTTCTTCCATAAACCCCATAACGCATTCACTGAAATGATTATGAACAGCAATTTCCCTTGTGATGCTGTTTGGGAAGGGGATTAGCAACCACTGCTGAAGAATGCTAACAAAATATTTCAGATGTTACCTTTCTGCTAAGCCTATCCAAATTCTGATATGGTTTTGTATGTATCACAGACCTAAAATTCTGGAGATGGAAGGCAGCATAGAGATTTATGGGGCCAAAATGGTTCATTGCAAAGATGGAGAGATAGTTTACTCATCCAAAACCAAATACATACACAAATGCAGCATCAAGATGAAAACCCAAGTCTCTTTCAATGTATCTCAGTACCTTTCTATAACACCTTCTAATTCCTTAACTGTGGTATATGTATACATTCTAGCCTAAAAGACACATATGGGAACCCTATAAAACTGTAAGTTTGATTTCCTGTTCAACCTACGGGCTTAGCCACATTACTCTTAGATAATGTGCATGTATATGAGACAAATATATTGTGGGTAATAAATATTGAAGTCAGAAATGCTATTTGGCATTTCTGCTCTGGACAGGTGAAATGTGGCTACATTACTCTGAGCAATACTGGCAAATAAAAATACAGACCATTGCACAGAATGCATTATTTTGTTTCTTGACTAGTACTCCTTCCTGGGGATATAGTCAATCTTTTTCAAAAAAGGTGAACTTTTCTGAGGCATATTTAGCCTCCCTCATAATGCATCACCAAAACAATTCAGAGAACAAAATAAGAGAGAAGGAGAGAAATAAAAGATGCAATTTTAGTGATTTGATATTAAAAGTTGAGAATATTCATCATTTGGATTTTATAGATGAGTAAACTACTAAAAAAATTTCACTTTGAATACTCTTACTTCTTATATTGAATTGTTTAAAAAAAATCTAATAAATTCAGCTGATGTAATATACTCATATATTATTCTAAAGGAAGTCATTTTTATGCCCGAAGTCAAATTATGCATTTATGCATATAATTGCATATGAATATAGACTTGCCTCATACTTTTCTTCTCTGAAATGTGCCATTAGATTATATGTGAATATAACAAGTCACAGAGTCAAGTATCTAAAAAAACAAACAAATATGTGACTGAATATTTACCTTGGAAAATAACTTATTCAAAGAATAGTATTTGACTATTTTGCATTTTTATAAAATAAATTGATGTTGAAAATACAACATTAGATTTCTTGAATTATAGCTAAAGCATTGCTTGGAGGGAAACTTACAGCATGAAATAAACGCTTATATGAGAAAAAGGTTTCAAATCGATTGTCTAGGTTTCCACTTGAAGAAACTGGGAAAGACAAGCATATTAACTCAAAAGAAATAGAAACAATAATTAATAAAAGTAAGAGCAGATATCAATGAAGTAGATAGCAAAGGATACAGAAAAACCAATGAAAGTATGAATAAAAGAAAGGAGAAAGGAAATTCCTTTCAACAAATAGTGCTAGCACAATAGATATCCATGATTTTTAAAAACTTTAATCAATCCCAATCTCACTTAATATGCAGAAATTAATTCAGGTAAATCAAGGATCTAAATGTAAAGCTAAAATTCAAAGCAAGTAGAAAGAAACAATATATGATAGATGTTAGGGACAGCAAAACTATTTTTAGGACACAAAACCACTGACCACCAAAGAAATAACTGATCAATTGGATTTTCACAATTTCATAGTAAAAACTGTTACTCATGAAAGGACACAACTAATAGAATTAAACAGAGAGCCATAGACCAGAAAAAAATATCCACCATGTATGTATCTGACAAAGGACTTGTATCCTTAATGTATAAAGAACACAACTAAATAACAAGAAAGGCAATTCAATTAAAAAAATGGTTGAAGCACTTGAAGAAACACACTCAAACAGAATGTATAAGAATGACACAATAAGAACACGCAAAATTGTTCTTCATTAGTCAACAGGATAATGAAAATTAAAACTACAATAAGATGCCATTTCACATCCATTAAGATGACAAAGAGACCTACACCACCAACTGCTAGTGAGGATTCAGAGAAAATACAGTTCTTATACATTGTTGGTAGGAATGCAAAATAATATAACCAATTATGGAAAACCTTTGAGCAGTTTGTGCTAAAGTTGCAGATACACCTACCCTATGACCCAACAATTTCAAATTCTAGGTATTTGCTCAATAGAAATGAAAGTATATATCCAGAAAATGGCTTGGTAAAAGAAAGTTCATGGTGGTTTATTTATACTAGCCCCCCAAACCTGGCAATAAACCAGATAAAATGCCATTCAATAATTAATATTAACAAATTGCTGATGAATTGAACAACATCAGTGAATCCTGAAAATATTATATTGCACAAAAGAAGCCAGGTACAAGAGTTCTTCATAAAACTCAAGAACTAGCAATGCTAATCTTTGATGACTCAAGTCAGAGTGGTGATTGTCTATGACCATAGAACTGTAGGAAATGACCATATGGGACCACAAAACTACTTTTGGAGGTAATGTAAATGTTCTCTAACATTATTGGTTATATAGGTATACACATTTTTCAAAACCCGTTAAATTATACATACAAGATCTATGGATTTCACTGTTTACAAATTTTACCTCAACAATAAAATGATGCAATAAAAATAAATTCTTTATGTACACTTCAATCATGGCAAATAAAAATTGCAACTACAGGTATATCTGGGGACTTAGGATTCTTTTTATGAGCCATAGGTTGTCAAATTTATGTCTTCTGTAATACAGATTTTATTAAGAGAATAACATCACCGTTTTTGCTATTTATCATAGCATTTTAATTAGCATATTGATGTTTTTAAAACAAAGTATTGGTATGATTTATCAAATACTCATGGCTGCTTTCTTTTTCCATACTTGCATACCTGGAGGGAGCCTAATCAACATTGTGACATTTTGGCCTACACAATAAATTTTTCCCTAACAGGTATTTATAAGGAAAAGATGGTTTAATTAATTTATTTATTTATTTATTTATTTATTTATTTATTTTTGGAAAAGATGGTTTAAAAGGCAGATCAAGATAAGTTTAGTCAAATAATAATGTAATTTAAAAGCTGGAAAAAACAGCAGACACTAAGTTCATTCCAAAAATAGTTATCTCTGGAGTTTTCTCCAAAGAAAACAATTACAAAAATATATTGTTACTATAAAACAGCTGGGGTTTTTGTTTAGCAGATAAGAATTCTTTATTTTTTCAAAAGCAACTTAAAAACTTTTTTTCAACTCAAGAGTCTTTTCTGCTACTTGCTGTGCATAATGCAAATTAAATGGTTTCTTACAATGTGAGGCCAACTCCAGTTGGTTTTATTCATATCAACTTAAACATAGGTAAAGAAAATAGAGCTATCACAATATATAATATTTTTTATTCTAATAACTGATATTTTAAAACCTTTTACATTAAGAGGATATTTGCAAATTACAAAGCCTAAAAAATTTAAGACCATATACGGTTCTTTGTATCAAAGCCAAAGCAGTCTCCTACTAAAGTTTGGGAGAACTCCTGGTTCTACAAATTAGAAAAGAGAGAATTGCTGGGTTGTTGTCTTCCTAAGATTGCCTAGCTGCTTCTAATTCAGGAAAGATAAATGCAGGTTAGGAAGACCACTGGACGGTGCCGAACACAAGCATGAGTAAGGAGCCAACAACCTGAGGAGAGGAGAGAGCCCAGCAAACAATTTGCAGGTAAAGCCCTTGGGAAGATGGGCTTTTTGTGAGGAAGTGCCATAGCGCGTTCATAACACGTGTAAAGCTCATAGCTGCCAAGTATCACAGTAGTTCACATTTTATAGACCTGGAACATTCACCTCTAGAAAGCAGAATCCTGGGGCTCCTGGAAGGCTCAGTGGTTGAGCGTCTGCCTTAGGCTCAGGGCGTGACCCTGGGGTCCAGGGATCGAGTCCCACATCGGGCACCCTGCAGGGAGCCTGCCTCTCCCTCTGCCTCTCTCTCTCTCTCATGAACAGATAAATAAAATCTTAAAAAAAGAAAAAAAGAAAAAGAAAAAGGAAGCAGAATTCTGTCTCTTTTGAATAAAAGGAAACCGTAAAAATAAGGGATGCCTCATGGATCAAATTAGCATACACTGGCTGTTGGGCAAATTCCCAGAGAGCCATATCACTATTTTATAGTTAACAAGCCTGTAGGCCACAAAAAAATAAATAAATAACCAGTCATTAAAGGGCAGGCCTAATTCTGCATGTCCCCCAACAACATATTGCATATGAAATCATAAAAGAACAAATTACACTGTCTTGAAAAACACTTAAAGGAAGCAAACTTTAATCCTTCATTTAACAAATATTTAATATTTCCTGTTCCCATATATTTTACAGATACAGCCTAATTTTCAACAGTCCTGAAGCTGAAGTATTGCCAACTTTACTTTATAGATGAAGAAGCATAGCAAGATTGCAATTATTTGTCTATTTATCTACATGGATTCCTCTAGAGCATGGATGGTATTTTACTTAATATTGTGGCCCCAAGGTATAATAACTAGTCCATGTTAAACTTGAGAAATATGTGTTGAATATATGAGTAAAGAAGTATGAATGAAGTACAGTTGGTCTGGCCAACAAATAAAATAAGATTAGAACAAATTGAGGCATGGGAGAGAAGGTAGAAAAAACAAAACAAGGGGAATATCCAGCATGTGAAAATGCATGTCCGTAAGTGCAGATAACAATCTAAAGAGCTATTAGGAAAAAAAATTATCCAGTCTCCTTCTTTCATTACTGGTTCTTGCACCTAATTCAATTCACAGATCCAATACTAGCATGAAATGTTAAACTCTAGTATATTACGTTATTGCAGAGTCAGAAAAACATATTTGATATTTGCTAATTTGCTAAAAACATATTTGCTAATTTGATCCATGAGGCATCCCTTATTTTTATGGTTTCCTTTTATTCAAAAGAGACAGAATTCTGCTTCCTTTTTCTTTTTTTTTTTTAAGACTTTATTTATCTGTTCTCTGACCTGTACAAACCTTTTATACTCTGTTCAGTATCAATTTGCTTCTGTAACCCTACACTTATCTTCACACCAGGTCACTTGAATCAGCAATGATTAAACAGTGCTCAGTTCAGTTTTTGATAAGTTCTCAATTTCAGTTTTGACACACTACAAATAGATCAGGTCTCTAGAATCTGAGATCACTTTTAGCATGTATTTGCTGAGATCGTGATTTAATTCTACGTTGTATGTGGGAAAGGAGAAGTTCAAATCCAGTTCAGATTTCACAAACATCTTGCAACAGCTGCCCATAAAATGCTATGGAAGGTAGACACTGTCATTGTCACCAACTGTTTATATTTGAGGTTCATAATTTAGTATATATTTTTCTTGCCTGATCACATAAATGCATAATATTTACGGAGACTATAGTAGAAGTATAGGTATATGATTTTTGTTTTTTAAATTTTTCTTACATAAAGTCAATGAGCCAACATAAAGTACTTCATTAGCTTCAGACGTAGTTTTCAATAATTCATCAGTTGCATATAACACTCAGTCTTCTTCACATCACATGCCCTCTAAATGCCCATCACCCTGTTACCCCATCCTACACCTATCTCCCCTTCAGCGACCCTCTATTTGTTTCCCAGAGTTAAGACTCTCTCATGTTTGTTTGTTTGTTTTAAGAATTTATTTATTTTTTAATGAGAGACACCGAGAGAGAGGCAGAGACACAGGCAGAGGCAGAAGCAGCCTCCTCACAGGGATCCTGATGTGGGACTTGATCCCTGAACTGGGATCACGCCCTGAGCCAAAGGCAGACACTCAACCACCGAGCTACCCAGGCATCTCTCTTCTGCCCATTTCTTGACTGGATTATTTGTTTCTTGGTGTTGAGTTTAATAAATTCTTTTTAGATCTTGGATACTAGCCCTTTATCTGATACACCATTTACAAATATCAAGATTTACTTTTCCAATCCATGAGCATGGAATCTTTTTCCATCTTTTTGTGTCTTCCTCAATTTCTTTCAGAAGTGTTCTGTGGTTATTAGAGTATAGATCCTTTACCTCTTTGGTTAGGTTTATTCCTGGATATCTCATGGTTTTGGATGCAGTTGTAAATGGGATTGACTCCTTAATTTCTCTTTCTTCAGCCTCATTGTCAGTGTATAGAAATGCAGCTGATTTCTGTGCATTGATTTTGTATCCTGCCACATTGCTGAATTGTTGTATGAGTTATAGGAATTTTGCGGTGGAATCTTTTAGGTTTTCCACGTACAGTCTCATGTCACCTACAGAGAGTGAGAATTGGACTTCTTCTTTGCCAATTTGAAGGCCTTTTGTTTCTTTTTGTTGTCTGGCTGCTGAGGCTAGGTCATCTAGTACTATGTTGAGCAAAAGTGGTGAGAATGGGCATCCCTGTCGTGTTCCTGACAAATTAGATTTTAAAACAAAGTAAGAGATGAAGAGGGACACTATGTCATACTATCCAACAAGAAGATCTAACAATTATATATATTTATGCTACTAATTTGGGAGCAGCCAATTAATTATATCAACCAATTAATAACCAAAGTAAAGAAACAAATAGATGATACATTAATAGTAGTGGATTTCAACACCCCACTTATAGCAATGGACAGATCATCTAAGCACATCAATAAAGAAACGAAGGCTTTGAATGACACACTGGACCAGATGGGCTTTACAGATATATACAGGATAATCCATCCTAAAACAACAGAATATACATTATTCTTGACTGCACATGGAACTTTCTCCAGGATAGATCACATACTGAGTCACAAATCAAGTCTCAATGATACCAAAATATTGGTATTGTCCCCTGCATATTTTCAGACCACAATGCTTTGAAACTTAAACTGAATCATAAGAGGAAACTTGGAAGAAATTCAAACACATGGAGGTTAAAGAGTATCCTACTAAAGAATGAATGGGTCAACAGGAAATTAAAGAATTAAAAAGATTCATGCAAACTAATGAAAATGAAAGCACAACTGTTCAAAATCTTTGGGATACAGCAAAGGTGGTCCTAAGAGGGAAGTACATTTCAATACAAGCCTTGGAAAAAAATCTCAAATACACGAGCTAAACTTACACCTAAAGGCGCTGGAAAAAGAATAGCAAATAAAGCCTAAACCAAGCAGAAAAGAAATAATAGAACAGAAATCAATGAAATAGAAACCACAAGAACAGCAGAATAGATCGTGAAACTAGGAGTTGGTTCTTTGAAAGAGTTAGTAAGATAGATAAACCCCTAGTCAGACTTAGCCAAAAGAAAAAAAAAAAAAACCCAAAGTAATAAAATCATGAATAAAAGAGAAAAAATAATGACCAATACCAAGAAAATACAAATGATTTTAAGAACATATTATGAGCAACTATGCCAATAAGTTAGGCAATCTGGAAGAAATAGATGCATTTCTGGAAACTTATAAACTACCAAAACTGAAACAGGAAGAAATAGAAAACCTGAACAGACCAATAACTAGGAAGGAAATTGAAGCAGTAATCAAAACTCTCCCAAGAAACCAGAGTCCATGGCCAGATGTCTTCCCAGGGGAATTATACCAAACATTTAAAGAATAAATAACACCTATTCTACTGTTTCAAAAAATAGGAATGGAAGGAAAACTCATTCTATGAGGCCAACGTTACCTTGATCCCCAAACCAGACAAAGTCTCCATCAAAAAGGAGAATTACAGACCAATTTCTCTGATGAACATGAATGCCAAAATACTCACCAAGACACTAGCCAATAGGACCCAACAGTGTGTTAAGAGGATTATTCACCACGACCAAGTGGGATTTTTTTCCTGGGATACAGGGGTGGTTCAACATTCACAAATCAATCAATGTGATAGATCACATTAATAAAAGACAAGAACCATATAATCCTCTCAACTGATGCAGAATAAGCATTTGACAAAACACAGCCTCCATTCCTGATTAAAACTTTCCACAGTGTAGGGATGGAGGGAACATTCCTCAATATCATAAAAGCCATCTATGAAAAACCCACTAACACTCTTAATGGGATATTTTTTTAAATTGACTTTTACTTATTTCACGTGTATTAGATGTATAATATAAGAAATGTTTTTTAAAATCTGCAGTGCATTAAATTTACGTTTGTAGAAGGACTGTAAGAAGTCTTTCCAAGCCAAGAGCATCCAGGGGCTTCTGGTACAGCATGTGAAGGCTTAGAAGTCCCCACTCTGCCCTAACAAATAAAAAGCTGAGCTAATTGAAAAATCAACAGTGATTCTTAGATCTATAATAGAAGTAAGGTCACAGGACAAACCCCTGCCCCCAACACTGGAGAGAATGACAGGCAAATAGAGAAGCACAACCTACTGCAACAGTATTCCTAATTGATCTAACATAGCATTTTGTTCAAAATAATAGCAACAATACATTCGTGTGTGTTTGTATATGTCATATATATGCTTATATATGTGAGTGGAATGAATGACAACAATGATACAAGGGATGGAAGGGAGGAATTACGACTATTTTGTTATCACTCGGGACTTCAACATCCCTCTGTCGGAAATGTACAGATCCAGCAGCCAGAAAGTCAGTAAGGACACAGTTGAGCTCAACGCTACCACCAATTAGCTGCATATAATGGACATCTACAGACTACATCATCCTACAGGATATACCTTCTTCTCGAGCAAAGAGTATCCAGTATATTACTCTTTTGGCTAAACTTTTTCAGTTCTCCCTCTAAATATATATTACTGTTCTATAAAATTTTGTGAGTTTTGAGAGTGCAGAATGATGTCTTAAAATGCCCATTGGCCTCTAACAAGGCACATTGCATACTATCTGGAATATCATTGGAATTGCTAGGGTCTTTTGTGAGATTTTTTTTAAAGATTTTATTTATTTATTCATGGGAGACACAAAGAGAGAAAGAGAGAGAGGCAGAGACACAGGCAGAGGGAGAAGCAGGCTCCATGCAGGGAGCCTGTTGTGGGACTCGATCCTGGGACTCCAGGATCACACCCTGGTCCAAAGGCAGGTGCTCAACCGCTGAGCCACCCAGGCGACCCTCTTTTGTGAGATCTGATGAGAATAAAATAAACTTAAAACAAAAGTCAAAATGTTCTTTCTCAACCAGGTATTGGTAACTCTCAACTTATAAAAGATAGAAACTATGACCTGTTCACTTAGACACACTTACTGGACAATTTGTGCTCTCTAAAGAATTGCATGGTGAGTCTCAAATTCTAATTTAGTGGTGACATTACTGTTTTCCCTGGAGGAATTTCTTCTTTGTGCATTAAGACCTACAAATCTATTGAGTCCAAGGTCGAAAGGAAGAAAAGTAATAAGTTTATGTAGATTATGTGGCATAATAATGAAAGGGGCCACATTCAGCTTTATCCTTTTATTCCCAGGTCTATGTATGTATTTTTAGGATAGGAGACAGCAACACCCGCTAGTCAGCTCTGCCCATTTTTCCCCAGCCTATGCATTCTGCCTGTGAAGGAGACAACACATACTGACCAATGATTTAAGGCGTATATGGTAACCTGTAAGACAGCACTCCAATACTCCAATACTCAGGGTCCTGTCACTCAGATGATGCCATAACTGACCTACCAGTGGGTCATTCTAGAATTATAACAAGCCAGACATTTCTCGGTAGTAAAGACATGGTAAGATCAGTGAACTCTGTGAACATGAACCCAAGGCTTCACTTCCTCCTCTGTGAAGTGAGTTCTTGGTTGAAGGTAATGTAAAACATGACACCACGGTGATAAGGAGGTCCATGAATGATTGTGTGGACAGAAATATTCTAAGCAGGGAAGACAAATCCATATGCATTTTAAATATCTATATTCATGAGAATGCCCTCTCCCTGGTAACAACAACAACAAAAAATCAAATACACTCAACTATCCATCAGATCGCCAGTTGGTTTCCTTGGGGGAGTATTATCAGTTTGTGGCTAATTAGTGTCCTCTGTTGTTGGTAAATTAGACACCTGGCTATGATGGTAGCCAAAAGAGCCTTGGTGAAGCTCTGTTGTTAAACCCAAAGATAAGTTCCATCCATACTATTTTTTTTTTATATTTATTTTATTTATTTATTTATTTATTTATTTATTTATTTATTTATTTATTTATTTATGATAGTCACAGAGAGAGAGAGAGAGAGAGGCAGGGACACAGGCAGAGGGAGAAGCAGACTCCATGCACCGGGAGCCCGACGTGGGACTCGATCCCAGGTCTCCAGAATCACGCCCTGGGCCAAAGGCAGGCGCTAAACCACTGCGCCACCCAGGGATCCCCTCCATCCATACTATTGAGGTTAGTTTGTAAATGAATCCATTGAGCAAACACCAAAAATCTAGTAAAAGAAGTTTATTGAGATACACAGGAGAATAACCTTGAACACTTGATATTTGACAGAATCCTCTGCAGTGGATGCCATCTGGAATGCTCTAAATAGGATAGGCTTACCCACACACATCTCCCCCAAAGTCCTTATCACTGATTTTTAAAATATTATTCTAAGTCTCCTTCCAGTAGATTAACCTTAGGCAGTGCCATGGATCTCCATAGATCCATACCACCAGCTATGTCCCATTGCATGAAAAGTGGATAATGAGATGCACCACGTGAAATTCTTCCCTCTGAGAGAAATCCTTATCAGTGTCTTCCTTGGCCTTCCAAGTGGACACAGTGGAAGCATATGGACAGGCCTTTCCCTAAACCAGACCATCAATTGACACTATGGTGTATGGATCCTTCTGTAAACCAGATCTTTTTATTTTCTTCCATTTAAGTGACCTTGGGGAACTCTCCACGAGTCCATAGTTGTTTGTGGAGGGGTAAGTGGGAAAGCAATAGGATCCTATACGGTGGGAGTCTGAAGTATCTACTTCATGCGATTTACTTGTAACTTCCAAACCTGGGAGGCTATTCTTGGATGTACAATTTCTACTTTACAATGGAATGATGCTGGGTACATTCAACTTTATGACTTGTTTTAAGCCACCCAGTTTGTTGTAATTTGTTATAGGAGCCCTAGGAAGTGAATACAGCTATCTATTTCTTTCCTGTGGATCTGATTATCATTTAATCCTTGTTCTAAATCCCTGCAGGGTCAAATCACTTGGCTCCTAGGGATTTTTATTATAACTCTGCTCTCTTTTTCTCTAATGGTTAAACTTCACCCCTTGGCTCTTAGCATTTGTGATCACATTATTTCTATCAAATCGGGTTATCAAATTCCATTACAGCATGCCCACTGTCATCTCCAGCCTGTAGGGAACCACCACCAAGAACTTTTCAAGGATGCTGGTAATCCAGTCATGACTGCATTTCTTAATGCCTTGGTGAAGATCCTCTTGTGGAACACTGCCACCTCCAAGAGGTATCTGAGAAAGTCATATATAATATCCCTTCCACCTCAATCCATTTTCCTGAGTAATGTTTTCGAGGGAAGTTCTTGGATTTTGAGCTCATTGATAAACATCACTTTTGAGTCCAGGCTTCAGTTAACATATCTAGCAATTCCTGGGGCCTCAAACTAACAGATTAAATCCTGAATTCTAGGCAAGCACATGAATTTGGCGTGATACAATCTTTTGTTTTGTCCTTTTTGGCCTAATAGTCTTAGAATAAACTCTTACACATGTCCCCCTGACTCTTGATAAAAATTGACAACTCTTTCAGTATATAGGTCAACTCATACCAGACCCTACCTTGCTGTTCTTCCCCACCACATCCTCACCTTAGCATAAGATTTAGCCTGGGGGCACACTTAACTGACAGTATCAGTTAAGCCTTACAGGCTCCAGACTTAATCCTCAGCCACATCTGCCATGTAAACACAGGAGAAAAGTAATTTCTATAGAGTTGTCATAAAGGTTTTCTGAATTTCTTTTTTTTTTAAAGATTTTAATTATTTTTCATGAGACACACAGTGAGAGAGGCAGAGGGAGAAGCAGGCTCCCTGCAGGGAGCCTGATGCGGGACTTGATCCCAGGACCACCCAGGTGTCCCAGGTTTTCTGAATTTCTATCTGGGCCTCCTGTTGGACCTTCGAGGCTTTCAATTTATCCTTTTCCTTAAGAACCCTTCCTGATGTAACAAATAACATCCTATGACACAATCTGTGTCATCAAAGTGACTAACTGGCTCAGCCATTTGATCTCACTATGCTTATCCTCCACATATACCTCGTTCTATGCCACCACTTGTGATATTTTGAGCAATCAGGATGCTACCACATGCTGCATATTACCAGTGTCCTATTTCCCCCTGGCAAGGAGGTTATCCATATGTTCTTCAAATATGTGAGCAGCCCAAGCCTAGTATCCATTTTAAAGTCTGTTTGCTTGGATCGTTCCTGGTACCAATTACTGTTTTTTCAGTCTATCAGGCACACTCAAAGTGGTTAATTTGAGAAGTATTTAGAAAAGGGTTGTTTACAAAGCAAAGGGCACTGTTTAAGGAAATCAAAATGAAAAAATGAAGCACCTTGAACCTAGCTATAAAAGAAAGCAATTCACCCATCAGCTGAAGGAGACAAGAGAAGGAATGAATCTCAGAATTCAAAGAGAGCTACAGAGTAGAAGGCCTGACCATACAACCAGACATACGGTCTTAGGCAGATACATGCAGTCACTGACAATAATAGATCAAAAACATCTACGTGAAGCAGAAAGCATATCATTTCTTCCCCTGGAGAAGTCAGGGGAATAAACACCCAACCTCGGTCTGTCTTTCAGACCTCAAATGGCCTGCTGATGCTTCCCAGTGACCGAATGCACCTGGAGGATGTTATTCATTGATGCTCTGCCTAAAGAGCAGACTCTCGGGGCACAAAGCAGAGAAGGGTGGAAGGCAGATCTGAAGAAGCAAACGAAGACTATCCAGCAAAAGCCATTTTTTAATCTTTTAATATATCTTAAAATTTTATTTGCTAATATTTTGTTTAGGATTTTTGCATCTATAATCATTGTGAAGTCGGCCTCTTTCTCATACTGTCCTTGTCAAATTTTGATGTCAAGGATGTCTTGACTTCAAGAATAGGGGAGTACTCACTCTTTTTCTATTCCTTAGAAGACTATCTATAGAATTAGAAATCTCTGTACTTTCAATGCTCAGTTGTGACACAAGACAATTGTACCCGCATTATCCATTGGGCAAAGCATGTCACATAATCCTGCCTCATTTCAAGACGGTGAAGAATTGCAATCAGTCACCCAGTGCTCCTGGAAGGAGAAAAGAAACATTTTCTACCTCTTGACTGACTTCTCTTTTTCTCATTTTTAAAGTTATCTAGGTCAACAACTACGAAGGGTCCAAGATGCTACCCAATTACAAGTTAACAAATTTGCCTGTCAGAATTTCATAGAGAACAGAGGAAGACATGAGACTCCTGGGTCAGAGATGAAGCACAATTTATTGTTCACAGAAAAAGCAGCAGGCAAAATATCAGTATTTTGCCCTAATTCCCCCCGGGTGATACAAAGTCTGGATGACATAGGCACATGCAGTGAGATTCTTTGCAGGGTGGAAATCCTGGGCTTAGAGACTCTGAATTATTTATAGTGAACACTAAATACTATCCCTATCTTCCAAGACTGCTTGCTATACAAACAACCTTCAAAATAAGTCTGAAAAAAAGAACTACCATTTCTGCTCAAAAGACATGTAGAAGTTCAAGAAACCTAAGAATTGTTTTTCAAGTGACTTTTTTTTAAACTTATTTTTGTATCTAACAGAGATAAATTATTCATTTATATTGTGAATAATAATTTATCAATATAAAGTAACTCCCTTGAAATTAATATCACCAACACTTTTTGTTATCTGCTTATATTTGACTATTACAATTTTATAAATTATCATACTTTTAACACTCTATAGGTCATTTCATTTGGGGTGTATATCTGGTACACAGCATTTAGTTCACTCTTGATACAACATGAAAATAACTATCTTTTGCTAGAGAACTATCTGAATTGAAGCACTGTGATATTTTTAACCTGGTTTTTCTCTTACATGTGCTTCTTCCTTCTGCTAACCTTAGAAAACAAAAACCCAAACCCTTTATCTCACAATAGTTCTCATTTGTCATTCCCCTTTTCTCTCTGAAATGCGTTTATAATTCCATCTTCATTCTACTAGCAGTTGCCTTTAAATTTTTAAACTATATATTTAGATACCCATTTTCCTGCCTACCTGTTGTCCCTTCTTCCATTAAAAAGACTTGGATACTTCTATCCCTCTGAACCTTCCTATAGTAGACATTTTATTGGAGTAGCTAGGGTATTATTTTTGTAGATTGATTTTTTTTTTGCAGTGTAGATTTTCATTTGAGGAATTATTTTTTTTCATTACATTGTTTCATAACCATACAAATGATCATTTGCAAAGGATCTTGAGGCTGTAGTGCTGTTATTTCTCCTATATCAACCCCTTACCTATTTCCACAGCTTTAAGATTGGCTGGAGGACAGAATGGGTACACAGAAATTCATGATATGCTTTCTGTTTAATAACGTCTTTATGATGTCTTCACAAATATTTGCCTCACAGTAAAATTCTTAGGTCATTTTTTTTTACCCGCAAAATTCAAAATCCTTCAATAGAAATGTTCCTCCCTTCTGACATTTAGTGTTGGGGAAGATAAATCTATGATGTTGCTATTGATTTTATTTTCTTGTGGCTAACTTTTCCTCTCCAACTTGAATGCTTATAGAATTTGTCCAATATTCTTGAGTATTGAACAGACTAATTTCTATAACTACATTTAACCAGAAATACCATGAAATTGTGTCTATATGTGTCTCTATATAAATTTCCCAGCACTTGGTAGATTCTTTACACAACTAAGGTTATATATCTTCCTAGCTTAGGAAAACTGGCTTTAAATCTCTCTTTACCAATTGTTTCTCCTTTTCTACTCCATTCCAGACTCATGTTATTTCTAGTGTTGACAGATTAAAATTATTAAACATTATTTTTGGTCACCTACTTCATTAATTTGTCCTTTTCCTCTAAGTTCTAGGGAGCAATCTTGAGCTAATCCATCAAATCTCTGGATTAGCTTCATCTTTTTTTTTTTTTAATTTTTATTTATTTATGATAGTCACAGAGAGAGAGAGAGAGAGAGAGGAAGAGGCAAAGACACAGGCAGAGGGAGAAGCAGGCTCCATGCACTGGGAGCCCGACGTGGGATTCGATCCCGGGTCTCCAGGATCGCACCCTGGGCCAAAGGCAGGCACTAAACCGCTGCGCCACCCAGAGATCCCTAGCTTCATCTTTAAAGCCCCAAATCTGCTGTTTGTTGCTATTTATGCATTGCTTTTGGTAGTTTAGCAATTGTTTATCTTGTATAATAGCAATTCTTCCCAGTATTTTTTTTCCAAAGGATGAAAAGTGCTATCAAATATCCTTAACATGAATCAATAAATTTGATAAGTGACTATTTGTTCTCATTCCTCAGAAGGGTCTTTTTTTTATTTCTGAAACTCTATCTACCGACTATTTATCAGCTTATTTTTATAATTTGAAGATATAAAATTTTGTCCTATTATATGTATTGCTTAGGTGTCTATCTGTATAATACAGTCCTCATAAAGGTGAAAGAAGGAAACACGTTCTCTTTTTTATTTTTATTTTTTTAAAGATTTTACTTATCTATTCATGAGAGACACACAGAGAGGCAAAGACCCAGGCAGAGGGAGAAGCAGGCTCCCTCCCTGCAGGGAGCCCAACGTAGGACTCGATCGATCAGGTCTCCAGGATCAGGCCCTGGGTTGCAGGTGACACTAAACCGCTGAGCCACCGGGGCTGCCCTGGAAACACTTTCTATAGCTTCATTTGTTAGTGGGCCAAGGGAAGTACGGTCATCAGGTTATAAACTCGAAGAATGAGGATACTACAGAGGCAGGAGAACCAACTGCTAAACAAGCTGTTGCTCGCCAGATGGCTAGAGTTAGGACTTTATTGAGTAGCAACCTGACTTTTCCCCCACAGATGTCCCTGTAGCCAGATACATCTTCTAGCCCCTTCTGCTGTGGATTTTTAGATAGTTGTATAAAATGAGAACTGTAGTTCCAGAAGGACTGAAAGGCATTTCCCAGAATATGGGGGAAAGTCTGTGTGCTGTTGAGCTGTTTGCCCCCTAAGTGGTTATTCTCCTAGTGCTGAAGGTACTGCCCCTTTCCATACATGAATTCAATTGCTCTAGCTGGTCCACCCCCCTTAGCTGCATTCCACAATCTTCCATACTAGGAGCAAATGCTGTCTAGTCAGTTGCTTCATCCCTAGGGTACATAGAGGAATTCTCACAGACCGTTATTGGTCCCTATCTGAAAATTTCTACCTTGAAGCTTGCCTCCCCAGCTCTTCCTTCTCCAAGGACATTCTCCTAAACTGCTTTGTGAAAATCACTTACATTCCAGGGCAAACCCACTGTTGTCTGTGTTAAATTGTTACCTGTTCATTAGTGATTGGAATGCTCCCCAATGTAACCCTATTGGTAAGTTACTATTTAGAAGGGTCCCAGAATGTCTAAATTGTCTATGAAAATCTGAAAATAACAGCACCATACCACTTCCCTCCTTTATGTTTATTTCCTTTAAAAATAACCACCAAGTGCCATGCTTTTGCTAAATAAAAAATAATTGTAGATATCCTAGAAAAGATGTTGTTGAAATATTGGCAAATATTGATATAGAACCAATATTATTACTGAGATTGAATTCCTTAAACCCGAAACTGAAGAAAACAGCTCATTAATTACTGATTGGAATTAGGAGAAAAATTACCTCACCTCCCTCTCTCTCTCTCTCGAATTATGTTGCGTGGGTGAGAAATACTACCCCTTGAGTTATAGAGTTTCACTTTAAATTCTTTCTTTCTAGCAAAATATCTTCTATTTAGCCATCCAGATCCACTATCACCACTGTCTACTCCACTCTTTGCCCTGAAACTGCATGAATTATGAAAACAAAATTCTATTTCTCCTACTTTCCTTCTGGGTTCTATCAATGGAAAATGCAAGCAGGAGACTGGAGAAAGGGAGAGTGTAAAATTATGAAGTATTTATTTCTCCAGTTCATGAGACCACCTAGGGTTGACTATCCCTTGACAGTTGGTTTCTGATCCTCAGTTATCTCCCTTACACTGAGCATTCTCAGACCTCTCCCTCCCCAGGTTTATTTGAGACTAGAGGTAGAAACAGCTTATCTCATATTGGCCCTGCGTTGCTGTATTATTCCTTTAGTTTCCTTAAATACTGTCCTCACTTTATAGTAAGTCCCTTTGTAAATACACTGTTCTTGAATTTTCCTAATTTGAATGTGCCATCAACTCCCTGTTCAGATGGACTCACACACTGCGCTCATCACTGTAGGTCTCTGACATGCATGTGGTCAAGGTAATTCCTTCAGCTTATTGGGGAAAGGGACTGTTACAGTTTGCCTAACCAAGTTTATCCTTCCTACAGAATGTCATCATTGCCTCACTGAGAGTTTTTCCTCCTAGATAGAAGATAATTCTACTGTTTACCCCGTTTTCCAGCATAGAATGCATTTGTTTGTTTATAAATAACCCCAGTTGTTTTACCAGGATTTTAGGAAGGATTGAAGGTAAAAGTAGAAAATAAAAAGTGAGGATTCAAACTGCTATATTAAAACATAGCATCTTAAAAAAAAAACAGCATCTTTTATCCTACCTGTATAGATTTTTAAAAAAGAAAATTTTATGTTTCCTCTCATCCACATACTGACTATTCTTCTATAACTACATTTAACCTAAAATAAATTACTTGAGCCAAAAGCTAAACCAGCTTTTGTTTGCTGGTTTTATAGTGGGCACTTGAAATTCTTAAAAATTTTAGTGTGAAAATATGGAAAATAAAATATTCTCTTTACCTTAAAATATAATTCAGGAACAAAACAGTATTTCAATTTTCACTAATTATCTAACAATAAAGCATTACATATGGATGTTTTGTCTTCATACCACTTATGATACCATGAGAAACAAAAAACAATTAAAATCAATTAAAAGATAAAATTCTATTTCCATAATGTATAGCCTCTGTATTCCTCTGTTAGCAGTGGATAAAAATGCTGATCCTCAGATACTCCTGGATCTTCTAGGGACTGGGCCTCTGGGCCACTATAATCTTAGGAGTTGTTTCTGAGTGATATTTTTTTCTGATCTCATCTATTTCACCATCATCAAGTATAAATGAAGCCAGCACTGGAATGTGAGAAAAGTAGTTCTTAGCCAGGATATGTTTGTGTTTGATCTTGTGAATAAACAAGGGTTCATATCCCTGAAAAGAAAAGAAAAATCAAATTCTATTAAATGTCATAGATATACTTTACCAGGTTAACACACACACACACACACACACACACACGCATGCACACTTTCTTTTCTTTTTTTTGCATGCACACTTTCTTATCCCAGAAAGCCTTTGCTTACCCATTCTTTCAGCCCAGAACACTGCTACTACTCCATCATCTTTCAGGGCTCTGCTCCTAGGACACTACAAACCCGAGGCCTTTCCTGACTTTCTTTCTGACCTCTGAACACAAATTAATTCCTCCTTCCTTACTTACTTGCAAGTACTTTTATGAATTTTAATTGTAATATTTAATTCGTTCAGCCTTCAATTTCACTATCTGCTTGAAAGTGTCTCCATTATAAGGAATACTCCTTTGAAGGTTCAAACTGAGCCTTTATTATTATTATTATTCATGAGAGACACACAGAGAGAGAGAGAGAGAGAGGCAGAGACACAGGCAGAGGGAGCAGCAGGCTCCATGCAGGGAGCGACCTGGGACTCGATCCCAGGACCCCGGGGTCACACCCTGGGCTGAAGGCGGCGCTCAACCACTGAGGCCCCCCCCCCCCCCAAACTGAGTCTTTTTCATGTAAGCATCTGTCAACACCATCAAAAACCAAAATTTTTGAATGAATGATCTTGTCACTTTGGTTCCCTCTTTAAATCTACTTTAACACTGATACAATTACCAACTTTTGACTGAGTTATTTTTTCTATAATGAGTACTATCTCCACGGTCCAAAACAAAGATCATGACGGCATTCTGACAGTATAAACCTTCCTTTGCTCCTCCTCCTACCACCCTAGATTCCCACCTCAGGAGTTCATTCTAGTCTTCTAAATAGAAAATAACCTTTCTGCCTTTATCAAGACTCTGTATCTTTCCATTTTTATTCTTTATTTTTAAAGATTTTATTTATTTATTCATGAGAGACACAGAGAGAGAGAGAGAGGCTGAACCCAGGCAGAGGGAGCAGCAGGCTCCGTGCAGGGATCCCTACCTGGGACTCGATCCAGGACCCTGGGGTCATGCCCTGGGCTGAAGGCAGATAATCAACCACTGGACCACCCAGGTGTCCCTCCAATTCTATTCTTAATGTTTAGGCTTCTTGTCCCTACATAGCTAGAACAGTACTTGATCTTTTTCTGTTATGTAGCATTGCCACGGTATAGACCACGTGTTTTCTAATGAGAGTGGCGGACTGCTGGCTGCCAGCCCAATACTCATTCTCTCTACCATTGGTATGTAGAGGCCTGATTTTGCACAAGGGCCTGAATTTGTATTTTGTGATGTGCTCAGCTTTCCCGCCTTTATTCTAGCTAGGGGTAGCATGTGACAAGTTTCAGGCCATTATACACACATGCATATATAACAGAAAGCATTGGACAAAGCTTACAAGAAAGCTTTTTAAGAGAATATAGGAGTTGATGCAGCCATTTTATCTCTAAGAGTCCACAAGCATGAGAATGAAAGTCAAAAGTTAAATACAGATGAAGAAAAAGTCGGAGGGCCTGGGTTTCTGGGAGCACTGTGGAACTACCATCCAGACCCCAGACTGCCACCATCTGGACTTCCTGCTTGATATGGAAACTATCTTCACATTTGATTAAGTCATTATAAGTTGTTTAGTCTGTTATTTGCAACCAAACTTGAATACAACTGAAACTGAAGAATTGTGTCCATTACACGTCCTTGTTTTTCTCCAAGCACTTAGCACAGTATGTGGCACATTAAAAAAAAAAAAAAAAAAAAAAAAATTCTGGTTGAATTAATAAATACCATCTATTTCCTTTATTAATCTTAATTGACCCTTCTTTTCAACCAAATCACAAACATGACTCGTACCTTCTCCTAAAACTAGTTTTCTAAAGGGAAGGCACCCCTCACTAAAGGTCCCTCCAGTGTCAAAACAAAGGTAAACAAGAGAAAAGGAGAAAAGGAGCCAAAGCAAACGATACTCTGGCAGAGAGTATCAGGTAGGAGTATTCAGGCTTATCTTAAGTTTCCTTTCTACAGACATATTTACTAAGTCAAAATACTCATCCTTTGCACTATCTATGTCCTACCACTCCTTAGGCCTCATTTCACTAAAAAAAAAAAAAAAAAAAAAAAAAAAAAAAAAAAAGGACATATTTCTACATATTTCTGTTATGCAACAGTAAATTCTACATGTACAGAACTTTATAGGTTTTCAAAGCACCTTTATAGAATAGCAAATTAATCATTAAAGGTAAGACAAGCACATTATGGTACATAAGGCAAAGGAACAATCCTCAACTTTTAAAGAATAATATGGAAAGATATCCAATACGTATTATCCCCTTTTCCTATTATCCTCTTTTTACAGATGAGAAAATCAGAGCACTGAGACACTTGCAAATTTGCTCAACTTATCCCAGCTCATAAGTAACAGAGCCAGAATTAAACCAGGGCTGCTCCGATCCTCTGTATTGATTCCATGTTTTTAGCTAACCGTTATACAAATTTATGAAGCCAAGATGGTTAGTGACAGAGATGGGGACATACTGGGTCGGGTCTCCTTACTTTAAATCCACTGTTTTCCTACTGTGACCAGTGTGCACACCACGGGAACCTGCTCTGCCTCATTTCCAGTTCAGAGAACAGCAGTCTTTTCCCATGCTTTTCCTATAACTTGTGTCATGACTGCAGGGAGCCAAGATTATTTTAAAATTTGAATATTTTTTTACTTACTGAGAAAGCAAATATCTCTGTGCATTAAGGAAACTCTAGAAATGTTTTAACTTGTGGCAAGACATAACCTATTCTTTAACGAGGCTGAATATTGATACTTAAGGGATTATACTAGTCCAAAATAATAAAAAGACAGTATTTTTTTAGATTATCTGGTTGAGAACCTTAGCTCTATTTATAGAAATTCAGTAAGATCGGCAGCCTGAAATTAGAAATGCATGTGAATAGAACATTTAATTTGATACTGCAGTAATTTGATTAAATACACAAAGGGAGTGTGTGGATTAATTGAAGCAGTAGAGTATCAGCTTTGGGAATGAACTGCAATCCCACTATGGGTCCTGGATGAAATAATATTGTAGTGTTGGCTATGCTTCCAGTGATTAAATATTTATGAAGCAGCTTAGTTTACTAAATATAATATTTAACACAGTTTCAATTTCATGCTGCTCTTTCTTTCGATCCCTAGAGTGAAATTTTTCTAAGCCTGGCTTCTACTGGAAAATTATTTTAAAAAGCTAAAATTTTAACTAGTTTCTCCTCTTTTATACCTTCTCATTCCCCAATAAAAAGACAAGCAGGAAATAGCAACATTCAAAATGACTATTATATTTGAAGTCATTTCTTTATTTTCTCTTAAATGACATTTTGCATGAAATTAATAGTTGAGAAATTTAATCAGTAGAAGGCAGAGAATCAGCTTCAGCTTTTGGGATCCCAAGCTTGCTCAGTGTAAGTGAAACTCTCTGATGAACTCAATTCTGCTCATCAAAATGTTTTACAGATTTCATCTTGTAAGTTACTAAAATTAAATGGTATTGAATTTTTATAGTCCTTTCCCCACTTCTAGTCAGTTGAGAGAAAATGAAAAATGGAGCCTCAGGCCTCAGAATCATACTCCATCAGTATGATTGCCATTTAACGCACACGATTCTCAACAAAATTTGAGAATTTAGTGTGCTAGGCAGACTCATGATGGCTAATCAAAGAAGGGCAGATTCTAGATTATTAATATATATCTGGTATTTCATTTATTCATTCAACAAATACTTATTAAACCCCTAGTCTGTGACATGCACTGATGTGGTATATACAGACAGGTGTAAGCTAAATAAAATCCTCGCCTTCGTGGAATTTGCCGTGGAATGACATGCTTGAACTTGCTGTTATTAGCAGAGGGTGGTATCAAGTTTAGATACCTGTAAGATGTTCAGATCTCCTATCTTGTCCTTTTCTGTGTTTTTTAATCTTAATCTCAGCCACACATACCATCCACAGATTTTGTTACTATTATTCATGTTGTTTCTTAATCCAATGGAAGTATTTAAGTTATGCATGGAATGCAGTAAAAGGCAGTAAAGTTACCCTCTAATATTTTCAAGGATTAAATTATTTCCTCAGATAAAGTCCCACTCTCTTACCTCCTCAATACTTGTTAGCTTGAGATGAGCAACACCTTCGTCTTTGGTAAGAAGAATGCAGTTCCAGGGGGACCATTCCAAAGACCGATCCCACCTGACCAGGACCAGATCATTGAGATCATTCCAGGCGCTGAGCACTGACTGGGAAGCCCAGATGTTCTCTACCAGGTACTGAATGTCTTGTAGCTACATGTCAAAACAAGTTTGAAAAAAAAAATGTTTTTTTTCTAAATATAATATTTCTTTAAGATTATTATTTGGGGAGATAATTTAGTTTGTTTTTTAAAAGAGGAACATTATTCGTGAAGCTTTCAATGCTTCTTCTAGCTTATTTTTCACCAAATCTCTGCCCCCTGCGCCCGAGCTGCAGGAGCAGTTTCGCAGTCACGAGGGCATCTTCAGCTCCCAGGGTTCCTCCCATTTGCTAATCTTACCTTCCCTGTCTGGTATTCAGTGCTTTTCAAATGCATTTACACTGTCTTTATCTTCATCCTAACCCTCAATCTCAGGGTGACTGTAGGTCATTTATATCCTTTTACAAATGAAGAAATTGATATTTGATAAAGATTAAGCAATTTGCTTAGTGTTATTAAAAAGATTTGTCCTTTTAATGAAAAAAGAAAGGAAATGGGGGAAATGAAGTAACTGCTTAAAAACTTATTAAATTTAAATCACAGTAGCTAAAACTCTAGGAGTGACTTTTTAGCATGAGGTCTGCATACACAAACCTAAAACTGCTGGAGGGGCAAGCTTCGCAAGGTATAGGCATAAACAAAAGGAGCCTTATCTTCAAAGGCTTCTGTGGAAAAGCAGGAACCTTCCAGTAAACTCTGCCCCGACTGGCACCCCGACTGCTCCTACCTGCATCAGGAAAGCAATTTTGGGGTCATCTTCGTAACGGGCTTCTGCAGAGTGCAGCCGCCGGAGTAAGCACTTGAGCTTCAGGAAGGACTGTCGCTGCCGGGCCTCCTGGCCCAGGGCGGAGCAGCGGCGACACGGGCGCCCGTGGGGTGGAGGCCCGGGCCCGGCCGAGGCCGCGAACTCCGTGCGGGGCAGGTAGAGCCGGCAGCTGCGGCAGAAGTCCACCTTCTTAGAAAACATCAGCGGGTCTTGAGGGACCTAAAGAGTAGAAAACAACAACAGAAGTTAAGAAAACCATAAAAGTCAGGCCAAATACACCAACCACGGGAGGCACTAGGGCTAACTTACCTTAGAATGAGATAAAAAGTTGGTTTATTTGTAAAGTCCTGTTTTCCCTTAACTTCCTATTCTACACAAAATTTAAATTCAAGCAGCATTCATTTACCCTGGCACAATGTTAAGAAATCTGCCTTATTTTTTAAAAGAATTGAGATCTTTGGTGTTTTGCTACATTCATGTCACAGGCAATAGCTAGATTCACATGACTAAGTGTTTTCCTCATTTCATTTATCTTAACACTAAATTTGGATTGGCTCAATGATCAATGGCAAAACTTGAAACTGCATCATATAGTAGTTCTATTTTTAATTTTTTGAGGAACTGCCACACTGTTTTCTATAACGACTGTACCAATTTAAATTTCAGGGAACAGAGCACAAGGGTTCCCTCTTCTCCGCATCCTTGCCAACACTTGTTATTTCTTGTCTTTTTGATACTAGTCATTCTGACGGGTGTAAGAGGATATCTCACCGTGGTATTGATTTGCATTTCCCCGATGATTAGTGATGTGGAGCATTTTTTCAAGTACATGTTGGCCATTTGTATGTCTTCTTTGAGAAAACGTCTATTTTGGTCTTTTTTCCATTTTTAAATTGGGTTAAAATTATTTTGCTATGGAGTTGTATAAGTTCCTTTTTTTTGGATATTAACTCACCACATGTATGATTTGCAAATATTTTTTTCCCATTCTGTAGGTTGCCTTTCATTTTGTTGATTGTTTCTTCTCTGTGCAGAAGGTTTTCAGTTTGATACAATCCCATTTGTCTATTTTTGCTTCTGTCAGCTTTGCTTTTGATATCATAACCAAAAAATTATTGCTAAGGTCAATGTCAATAAGATTTTCCCTATATTTCCTTCTAGTAGTATTAAGGCCTTATATTTACATCTTTAACCTATTTTGAGTTGATTTTTGTATGTGGTGTGAGATAAAGGTTGATCTTTTTTTTTTTTTTTTTCCATGTGGCTATCCAATTTTCAACCCAGTTAGTAAAGAAACTATCCTTTCCCCATTGCATGTTCTTAGCTCCTTTGTGAGTTTATTTCTGGGCTTTCTATTTTGTGGCATTGATCTATGTGTTTGTTTTTATGCTAGTGCCATACTGTTCAAGCTTTGGAATATAGTTTGAAATCAGGAAGCATGATGCCTCCAGCTTTGTTCTTTCTCTTGATTACTTTGGCTATACGGGATCTTTTGTGGTTCCATACAAATTTTAGGATTTTTTTTTCTATTTCTGTGAAAAATGCCATTGGAATTTGATAGGGATTGTTTTAAATGTATAGATAACTTTGGGTAGTATGAACATTTTAACAATATTAATTCTTCCAAAAAGATTTCTTAAGTACAAAATAAATGCCAAAAGCATGATCCATTTCAAAAATGGATAAATTTACCTTCATTGAAATAAAAAACAAACAAACATCTGCTCTGTTAAAGATACCATTAAGAGAATGAGAAGACAAGCTAAAGACTGAGGGAAAATATTTGCAAATCACATATCTTACAAAATTCAGTAATGAGAAAATAACTCAATGTTAAGAAGGGGGGTGGTGGTAAAAGATATGTGCATATACTTCATCAAAAAGTCATATGGCTGGCAGAAAAGATGCATGAAAAGATGCTTAAAATTATATTCATTAGGAAATCACAGATTAAAATATAATGGGATGCTACTGCACATTCATTAGAATTCCAAAATTAAAGACTGGCAATACCAGCTGCTCTCAAGGATGCAGAACTATGGGAAGTGTCACACATTACAGATGGGGATGAAACATGGTACAGCCAGTGCAGAAAAAAAGTTTGGCCATGTCTTATAATGGTAAATATGCATTTACCAAATGACTCAAAAATCCTTATTTCTAGTTATTTAACCCCAAACGATAAATTTACGCAAAAATTCACAATTAATATAGTGCTTTTACTCACAAAAGCCCAAAACTAACAAACAATCCAATGTCCTGTAACTACAAATGGATAAACAAGCTCTGGTATATCCAGACAACAAAAATATTACTCAGTTATAACAAATTAACAATACATTCAAAAACATGGGTGAACATCAAATACAATATGCTAAATGAAGGAAGCCAGTCTCAAAAAGCTACATATAGTAGGATTCCAATTACATGACACACTGGGTTAGGTATAACCATATGACCAGTGACTGCCAAGGGTTAGGGAGCCGGAAGTGCTGATTACAAAGTGGCAGCCTGAGGGAACTTGGAGGAAGGAGGCAAGATTATTCTTTAACTTGATTGTGCTATTGATCACATGACTGCATTTGTCAAACCTGACCCCCAATGGTGAATTTTACCAAAGGTAAATTTAAAAACTGAATAAAATGACACATTATGTGAACATGTAAAATATTAGATTCTACTACCGTAAACATATAAAAGTTGAGTTAAGTCTATAGAGGACCAGAAGGTAGCTTGGGCAAATAAAACACCAATTTGAATAAGCAATAATATAATGGGCAACTTTTCTCTTGGACTTTTGTTATATTTATTTTTTTAAGATTTTTTTTTTTTTAAGATTTTATTTTTAAGCAATCTCTACACCCAATGTGGAGCTCGTACTTACAACCTTGAGATCAAGAGTCACATGTTCTACCGACTAAGACAGCCAGGCACCGCTGACTTTCTGTTATATTCTCTTGCAATACAATTAAGTTTCAAAAATCCATTAGAGGGGCACCTGGGTGGCTCTGTCAGTTGAGCATCTGACTCCTGGTTTCTGCTCAGGTTATGATCTCAGGATCATAAGATGAAGCCCCACATCAGGCTCTAGGCTCAGTGGGGAGTCTGCTTGGGATTCTCTCTCTCCCTCTTCTCTGTCCCTTCCCTCGCTTGCACACATGCACTCTCTCTCTTTCTCTCTCTCTCTCTCTCTAAAAGTAAGCAAATCTTTAAGAAATAATAAGAAAAAAGAAAAATCTATTAAAAAGAAAACATAAAAATTATATTTTTCTAAAAGTTTTGACTAAATATTGAGATTAAAAAAAAAGATTTTATTTATCTATTTGAGAGAAAGAGAGATAGCAAGAGAGAGAAAGTGAGAGAAAGCATGAGCAGGCGGCAGATGGAGAAGCAGGCTCCTGCTGAGCAGGGAGTCTGATGCGTGGCTCGATCCCAGGACCCCAGGATCATGACCTGAGCCAAAGGCAGACGCTTAACCAATTGGTCCACTCAGGTGCCCCAATATTGAGACTTAATATCAAAAAAGCAAAATAGATGTTTAACCAGCTTCTTAACAAATTATAACTCTAAATACAATCATTAAAATAAAACACTATTTAGAATTCTTTAGTAAACCACTCCCAAACTTTACTAAAAGTGTTTTAAATAGTTCTGCATAATAAAAAGACAGTAAGATACTTATTTTGACTCTAGACAGCAAAATCCTCATAGAAGCCTAAACATGTTGGATTTGGAAAAGGTAGTTTAATTCAAATACATGTTACATCTGAAGTTCTCTCAGGATATCTACATAGATCTGTTCAGTAACAACCATGACTAAACAAGAAGTATTGTCAGGGAATACAAACTAGGTACATGCAGAATCTCAGAAATGAAGAGTTTAACTCTCTCTGAGGCCTTAGAAGGAGGGGACTCATGAATCAAATGTCTGAAAATGACCAGGAGTTAGCTGAGGAGTTAGGGGACAGCATTGCAGGTGGAAGTAACAACATTCAAGAACACGGAGTGTGAGAGATCATCATGCGCTCCACACAGTGCAATATTCAGTTTGGTTCAGAGAAGTTAAACGACCAAGTTTAATTTATTGACATAATAATCATTCAGAAGAGATTTCACCAATAAGATGGTCCTCCACATGGACCCCAAGGAAAGCATTAAAGCAAAATTTGAAGGTTCTTCAATTGACCGTTGCAAATCTTAGAATTCTGAGAAAGGAATACAAGAAAAAATATGTCGATTACCTTAAGATGTCTTGCAACTTCTGGATTAAACAGAGGTGTTTTGATATAATGAAAAAAGAGTGTTGCAATTCTTTTTCTGAGTCCTTCAAGATTATGATGTTTGACCCCTCTCATCATAAGGTCAACTTCTCTGTCAGTCAATTCTAGAATTTCCTGAGTCAGTTTACATTCATGTTCCTATATAAAACACAAACATATTCAGTACAGAATTTTTAACATCACTAAGTTAGTTTTCAAAATTATCACCAAACAACCTGAAAACTAGATTCCAAAAGAAATTGGTAGGAATACAAATTGGCACAACTAATTTGGAAAAAACTTTGACATTATCTAGTAGAGCTTCAGATATGGGTAATCTAAAACCCACCAATTCTAACCATAAAGTGCTTTAGAGAAATGTGCATATAGAATCATTTTTCACAGCAGTTCAAGATTAGAAACAACAAAATACCCATAAATAAATTGATGACATAAATAAGTGATGGCTTATTCATACAACACATATATTGATAGAATATTATCAAATGTATGGAAATGAATAAACTATAGCTATAAATAGTAAAAGCTTAAATCTAACACATTACTGTTGCTGAGCAAAAGCAGCAAGGCACGAAATAATACTGTATATTCCATTTAAATAAAATCTAAAAATAAACAACACTAAACCATATTAAATATATATATATTTATATATATATATTGGTAAAACTATAAAGAAAATCAAGGAAATGACTACTGTGAAAGTCAACATGGTAGTTCTTTCTAGGGGATGAGAGGGTGAACTGGCATTACAAAGATAAAGGCAGATACTGGCAATGTTGGCAATGTCCTGATTTTGGGTCAGAGACAGGTTACGTGGTTGATAATTTCATATCTGTTAAATTGTACATATATGTATATTTTATATACTTTTTCTGCAAATTTGTATAATTCATAATGCTTTTTAAATAAACTCACAAAAATGAGTGTGGTTGAGTAAGAAAGCCCCAATTAGGAATTAAGTGATTAAGGTAGGATTTATGAATAGTAAAATAGAAGTAAGTTGCTCCAACTGCTCAAGAGAGGGTGAAAAGAAACACAGTTTGAATGAAGGAGTCAGAATGCAAAGTCAATGTGACCGTAAAATAATGTTCTCCTGTACTTTTTAATATGTATTTGGTATAACTTATGCAAGAATCTCTATCAGGGGTCCTTGACCCTGAAGGCATATTAGAATGACGGGAGGGGGGGGATTTTTAAAGGTTTTAACATAGCCCTCACACTTGGGGATCTAATTTAATTTCTCTGAAATGGGGGGATCTAATTTAATTTCTCTGAAATGGGGGCTATCATCCTTATTCATTTATTCTCATACTCTCTTTCACTCTGTCTCTGTGAATCTCACTCTCTTTCAAACTCTACAGACAATTCTAATGTGTACTGAGGTTTAAGGTTCACTGGTGTCTCTTAGTAATTGTCATCAAAGTAATACCTATTATTCATTAAGGGCTGAGATATATAAATTGTACTTACTTGTATTTTATAGATACATATATATATGCACACAACTATATCCCCCAACTAATTTTACAAATAATGAAACTGATTTTCAGAAATATTAAATAACTTATCTAAGATTATGCAGCCATAGTGAATAGATCCAGAATTTGAGTCATGCTTAAAGGCCTTAATCCTCCATCAAAATATTATTAAATAAATGTACATGTAAATATACTTGGTTAAACATATTAAGATATGCACAATTTATTTTTATAAGCCTATCCTTTGTTTATTATTATTATTATTATTATTATTATTATTAACCAGCTAATGTTCCTAAATATGTCAATTAGGAAGATTTCTACTGAATTTCCTACCTGCACTCTCTTTTTTTCCAGTCCAGCCTTTTTACTGCCCACCATGGACATCATGCTTATTTCTGACCTCTGGACCTACTGCTTCTCCCTTTCATCCTAACTATCTCTATCTTCCAGGGTTAGTCACTGCACAAATATCTTTAAAACGGCAATTTAAAACAAAGGCAGTCAATGCCTAATTGGGTCAATGCCTCTGTTCTCAAGATGGGGAGAAACACAAGAGATCTATGGAGACTTACCTCTCAACAAGAATCATTTACTCAACTAAAAGTATCTTAAATCAAAAAATAAAGAAAAAATTAAAATACCCTACTGCTGCTTTAAAACTGCTAAAAATAAAATTTTCACTGAAAAGTGTCAAAATATATAGACAATTGCTGTTTTATCAAACTGAGTATTAATCCCATGCTATATATTTGCATCCATTGCATAGATATGGGTATATTTATGTTTAGAATATTCATTATGCTATATTTATATTTACTATGTATCATAATATATAGTTTTGAGAACTTTTAGATAAATATTAATGCATAAACCACATTGTCCCCAAATTATACCAAAATAATATAGCTGTTGACAAAATAAGTTCATATATGTAAACATTGATTAATCATCTTTATAATTAATAAAGCTTATTTTAGTATTCATTTTTTTATTAATAGTGATAGTGATATCTCAAATGACGAGAAAATTAATGTACCTTCACAGTATGTTTAAGCGTTAGTAGTACATCCAGCCTTTCATCTTGAGAGAGATTTTTCAGCATAATGCATTTATAGATGTTCTGCAACTCTCTGGCTCTGATGGTGAACTGTGTATCCATCTCAATTATTTTGCCACTAAATGTTCTCCATACCTTTGGAGCTGAACACTTAAAAATAATATTATGTTTATGATTATCAGTTAATTGAAGGTTAAAAAATAACTTTGCTACTTCTACTGAAGACTAACTTAATATCATGTACATTACGAATAAAAGTATCACTAAAACATGAGGAAATTAATTGAAGAACTTGTAGACCTTGGGAAAGCAAAACAGTATAGGAAAAAAACAGGGAAGAGCTCTTTAGTCTGTGGAAGTGCAAACAAAATAAGTTCAAAATATTGAACTCCATCAAAATATTATTAAATAAATGTACATGTAAATATACTTGGTTAAACATATTAAGATATGCACAATTTATTTTTATAAGCCTATCCTTTGTTTATTATTATTATTATTATTATTATTATTAACCAGCTAATGTTCCTAAATATGTCAATTAGGAAGATTTCTACTGAATTTCCTACCTGCACTCTCTTTCTACAGGACTCAGAAATCGCTACTAATCGCTACTAATCTGGACTAACTAGGATGCTGAATGACTTAATGAGCATTCGGATGAGTACTTGGGGGACGGCAAACATGATCTGCTGGTTCCATTACACTGATTTAGAGAAATGTGCCTGGATCATGCTTTGCCACTTGAAGACGTTTGCGAACCGACTGTTCTAATCCTCAGGGCACTGGACCTGCACACAGAGCGACACGAGATCCGCCACTTAGGGTTTTGTTTCCCATCAACATAATCTCTAACAGGCTCACAGTTGCTCACAAAGCAGGTGCCCGTAGTCGGACGACTTTCCTTGGCTCTTAGCAGCGCCGTGATCCCCATCTAAGCTAGACACGCCAAGACTCTCACTCCCTGTTTTCAAATCTGGCGTGGAGCCCCCCAACCTAGGCGCCCCCCACGGACTGAAGGTTAACCCTGGCACGCACTGGCCCTGCAGCTCCTCCGTGGGCTCCTGGGCTAAGAGTCCAGGAGACAGAGCTCGAGTGACACACCAGAGACACACACCACTGCAACCTTTAATGAAGATTAAGCCTGTTTGACAGGGCTCCTCCTCTTCCTTACCGAGATTTTAAGAAAAGATGCATTCACCTAGAAATTTCCCAGTGAAAACTCACTATTTTCTCTTCTCCTTCATGGTATAAAACTGCTTGATGCCTTTCTGTGTTTTTAATCTATTAGAACAAGGCTATTTTGATCACAACTATTAACTGTCCAAATGTTGGATTTTTTTAATAAGCTGAATGGTAACTGCTTTGGAGACCTGTAGTCCCAATTTATGCCATACTTGCAGCCACTTAAATCTTAGATTTGATATAAAGTTTAAACAGAAGCCCATGTATGGGAACAAATCATCAGAAATGCAGACTAGCCAAAGAGAGAAATAATATAAGGCTGTATTTAGACTGACAGTATTTATGAGGAACTTTTAGTTGCAGCCTTAAATTAATTTTTTTTTACATTTCATATTAGCTAATTACACTAAAAACTGAAAAGTACCACCTAAAAACAACTATACTTGATATGCTTTCAAAGTAATGGTAGCATTTTTCTGATCAAAGACAAAATAAGTGCTGTTCAGAGCTAGGAGTTTTTATCAGAAACTTTAGATTCTCAGTTCTAGCTTTAATCCAGCAAATGAGAGGCTGCAATCCTATAATTAATTTATATTCTTAAGACATAAATCTAATATTAAATAATGCACTGCTAATGAGCACACAGGTAGAATTAACTCAAATTTATTAAGGACTATAAAAGGGAAATAGCTCAATGAAAATATCTTGTCAGGGTCCCTGGGTGGCTCAGACCGTTAAGCAGCTCAGGTCCTGATCCCAGGGTCCTTGGATCTTGGATCTAGCCCCTCCTCAGCAGGGAGTCTGCTTCTCCCTCTCCCTCTGCCTCTTCCCTTGCTCCTGCACGTGCTTGCTCTCTCTCTCTCTCTCTCTCTCTCTCTCTCTTGCACTCTTCTCAACTAAATAAATAAAATCCTTAAAAAAAAAAAAAGGAAAATATTATGTAATTTAATTATTATCACTTAGAAATAAAAATATACGTATTGTTTTAAATCGATATAGCTTCCTTTGGGATGGGCCTCTGAGTGTACTAAAGTTCAATATTTGTTTCCAAGCTCCTTTTAAAAGTTTTAAGGAATAAGCAATGTTAGGCTGTTTCATATTGTGACATTTTAAAGTCTAACTAATATCTTAATCTTCCCATGCAATTTTCTTCAGGGTGGTTCTACCAAATGCGATTTCCTTTCTTCCAGTAATATGGACTATACCTTTTGCTCTGCAGGCGGTAACTTTATTTGTAGTAATCTAAGTATAATTACCTTTTAATGAAATGCCTAGTTCATCTACTAAATTGTATTTTAGCTGACAGACTGATTTAACTCCACCTCCCCTCCAAGTTTTTAACCCCATCTAATGTACTATGATATAGTAATCTCTTGGGTTTTTTCCAAATATATTCAACAGTCAAATCCTCCCCACCCTCCAATTTTTAACTCAAACCCTACCTTTTCCACAAAAATTCCTAACCACTATGTTTTGAACCATGGAAATTGCCAGTACCTGAAGTCCTATTGTACTTGTAACACAAACACACACGAGTATGCAGTGTCTCTATTTCAATCACTCAGGGCAATGAAATCTAAATACAAATTGTTATATAGTTATTTTGTTTGTTAATTTTATTTCTCCTGAAAGATTATAAGAAATAAATTGCTCATATAGTTCTGTATATGTGATAGGGCCTAGGGTATGCATTCATTCATTCAACAAATATTTGTTATGTTTACTATATATTAGTCAGTGTACCAGGCAGAGTAAATATATATACTGATTTCAAGAATTCTCAAATCTAATAACATGTAAAGAAAAGAAAATAAGTAACTAAAATAAAGGGTGATTATGCTTGATGACTGCAGGTAAATGAAAAGGTTGCTATGAAAAGAAAATCGTATCTAAGGTGAAACCTGAAGAATAACCAGGAATTAGCCAGAGTAAAGTGAACTGAGTGATATAATCAAATAATTCTGGATTTGAAGTTTGAGTTTCCCTAGCTAGCACTCAAAGATATATTTTAAAATCTGTTTGACAAAGCTGTTTTTAATACTTGGATGTATTTCTGCCAACACTGATAACTTGGTCTTCATTCAAGTTTAAGCTGCTTTGATTTCAGGCTTTAAGGTATTTTTATTTTATTTTATTTTATTTTATTTTATTTTATTTTTTACTCTGACACAGGAAAATGTGTCAACTTTGCTTATTTCTCTTTCCTATCTCCTTTTTTCTTTGAATGCTTTGGCTGTAATAAGAGATATACAACAATCATGTTCTTAAATTGCTTCAGAAAACGGGAGCGTAATAAATTCCATTAAGCTGCCAACAAATGAGACAGGGCAGTCTCCGGAGGAGAGAAACAGAAGAACAGCAGGAAGACACGTTTCAAGGAGGGGAAGGTGCAGAGATAACAAAAACCTGGAGAGCAGCAGGCTTCCACAAAAGAGAAGAAATGACTGCATTGGGAGAAGAGGGCTTTCTTCCTCCTAAATTAATACTCAGGTCCCCAAGGGCACAAATTAAGAATAACCCCAACCCCCCAAAAGCTACTGTGTAATGATCAAGTTTTCTTTGACACAGAAAAGAGGTTTTGTTCATATACAGAGGACACCCCTGTGCACTATGGTGCTCAGAGAGAAGCAAAAATCGGTTGCATTTTTCTATCCCATTAGGTGTTGGCCACCAGAGTATGGGGGAGAAAATAACATTTAAATGACACAGCTAACAAGGACTGTGAGAAGTGGTATGTGAATCAAAGAAATAAACGGTCTTGAATCTAGGGAAAATCTCTTGCAGAAATTCAAATTGTCTCTTGAACACAGCTTGGGTGAAGAGAACTCAAGATGCATTAGAAACTGGCTGACAGTTTTTTATTCAAATTTCTTGACCTGCTTTTTTCACCTCGGTCAGCTTGTGGGTTTTTAACATTTGATAACCTGCCGAGGGCAACGTTTGATGTGTTAAAATTACAAACTATTTAACTAATACTTCAAAAAATCTTTAGGTTAAGCCTTTTATGGAGAATGAAGGTTTAGTATAGAATCCATAATAGCTGATTAGTTTAATTCCTTGATTGGACTAACTGGAAATAATATCATTTATTACTCAGGAAAATATTATGATCAGGAATAAGAAGATTAAAAAATAAAATATTAGTTCAATAAACCACATAATAAACCAGCAGCTCTGGTTGCTAGTTTTGACATTTGAAAAAAAAACTCTGACCTCGTCTAGTTTCAGGGATTAATTATAAGCTACTTTTTCTTAGTAATCAAAAACAAAACAAAACAAAGTTACTTCAAGTTTTATGAAATCAGCACTGTCTCCTCCTGAATATTAGAGACAATGCTGGTATGGGGGAGCAGAGAGGTAGGTAGGCCTAAATGAATAGATATTGTAGAAGTATTTGCAAAGAAAGACTATACAATCTATCTCAGTTGTTTTCTATGATGCTTCACATGGCATCCTATACAAAAAGATGATTTAAATGAATCTGCATTAAAATAACAAAGATTTGATCATTTACTATAACAGATTATTATTGTTTTTTAGACTTGCTTCTCCATTCAGGATTCTTTCTTTTCTTTTCTTTCTTTCTTTCTTTCTTTCTTTCTTTCTTTCTTTCTTTCTTTCTTTCTTTCTTCTTTCTTTCTTTCTTTCTTTCATTCATTTTTTTTTTAAAGATTTCATTTATTCATGAGAGATACACAGAGAGAGAGGCAGAGACACAGGCAGAGGGAGAAGCAGGCTCCCTGCAGGAATTCCGGCTCAGGACAGGACTCCAGGATCACGGCCTCAGCCAAAGGCAGATGCTTAACCGCTGAGCCACCCAGGCGTCCTTACTATAACAGATTAAAAGTAGGCCAGAGTCACTGTTAGTCAATATTTTTAAAGACTAGACTAATTAGGCTATGTAATAGATTAGGATCAGCTAAGGTGACTGTGGATTTAGAACTCAAATTCTAAAACCTATGACCCACAAAAAGCCTTTCCCTTGATTTCTACAAGTTCTTGTGGCTAATTTTTCCCTCTTTCCTTCAGTCTTCTGGTCTTGTACCCTTGTGTGCTGTCCTAAATCAGTGTGGACACTAAGGCCCAATCATTTCTTGTGTTCCCTCTCCTCTTGCCAAACAAATAATAATCTTGCCCTTAATACTTCGTTTATTTAGGAATTTAAGTAAAAAGTCACAAGGAGCCACACTGTGCCCCATTGCCTTCCAACTGTCTCCTCATTCTACTTTATCTTTTTCTCTCCTGGCAACGAAATCAAAAGATTTCCATCTTCCTGGCAATTCTTCCTACATCCAGGATCCTTCGGGTCCTCAGTTTCTACCTAAACAACTTAACAATTTTTACAAAACAAAACAAAAACAAAAACAAAAAAAGACCTCATCTTTCTTCTTCACGAAAATTTTTGTGAACAAAATTTCTCCATCTTATCTTTTCTTGATGAGATTTCAAGACCTTTGTAGAGTGCTACACTTCATGAGAAAGAGCAATGGTCATCAGCTGGCTTCAGAGTCAATATTATATGTTGGGACTTTATCTACTTTTGAACTCTTTATAATTCATAACAGGTTTAGATACAATGTTAGATAAACATGAGGCCTGGGGGTGGTAGGGCAGGAGGGGGGCATAAAGGCATAAAAAGAATAGATACCATATATTTACAATAAGAATTTAAAATAGTTTATAGGAAACAAAGCATCAGAGAAAGCCTAAGTAGAAATTCCTGTAGAAGTTCCAGCCTCAAATAAGGAAGGTGCCACTCATCTTGCTTGTCCCCTGCACCTCAGAGGCCCTCAGCTCCTTCACCCTGGGTCCCTGCTGCCCTGAGTCCATGCCGTCCTCCTTGGTAAGTTTAACTATCCAACACATAAGGAATACAGTTCCCAGTGGTGAAGCTGGATTCAAGATAAAGAAATTTGCTAACAGATTAAGTTTAGTTTGAAATAGGACTCTGGAGAAGTATGAATATTATGCCTTCATCTTTCCTAGAATGAAGATATTCAGGAATTTGAAATGACAATATCTACATTGTCCAATTTCTTGATAACACCTGAAATATGAAATTACATACCATTATCTCTGTCCCTTTGTTTTCCTCCCTGCCTTCCTCCATAGGCATATAGTAACACTCTGTGATAAGCACTGTGCTAGCATATGAGGATACAGAGATAAAAGATAGCTCTTGCTTAAGAAGCTCAGTATCTAGGAATGATTCACATATGTAAACAGATATAATAAAAACTGACCGCTATGTACTAAGGCAGAAGTGAAATAAGGTCTCATGAGAGTATATAGTATAGGCTAAAGTACGATGATCACCAGATCTTTTCTGGAAGAAGGGGCATCTGAGCTTGTATCGAAGGGTACATTGTTAGCTAGTAAAGAAACAGGGAGAGGATGCTCCATGTATAAGCAACACTGGATACAAAGGCATGGAAAGCACGTGGATTTCTGAGGACATGCAAGTAACCAAGCATAGCCGGCATAGTGTGGCTACCGTATGCAAGAGGAGATGACAGTGAGACATCAGCAGGACAGGTGAGGTGTGTGGAGAATTGATTATGGAAATCAGAAATCCCTACTCCCTTACTGAGGGCAGTAAGGAGGGGCAAGAGTAGAGCTGTGCGTAGGGAGGTCACTATGGCCGTGGTATGGATGACAGAGGAGGGAACTGTGAAGTGAGACTGGAGGCTGAGCGCCTAATTTGGAGATGTAAAGTCATCCAAATGAGAAGGAAATCCACATTCAACTAAATCACTGTCAAGCTCACACACACAAGACAAGAGCCGTCTCATGACAGCCTCCCAGGGGACAGGGAAGCAAAAGAAAGGAACTGCTCCATAACACCTCTTCAGAAGCCTCTCAGCCTTTCATTTTCCAGTAGGATCATAAGGCATTCCACCAAGATTCAGATAAGCTGTGGTTGAAGTCTTTGCCTTCCTGGCCTGTTTGGATACGTGCAAGTGTGCTATGGCAGAGCCATTTCCCTAATATGCAATAGTAGTGGGCTTGAAAAGGAAGAAATAAAGAATTGAGACGATTAGTAAAGCAAGAACAAACTGTCTGGTGGCTGGATGGAATGTCAAGAATAATGCCCAAGTGTCTGCCTGAAGCAACTGGATAGATGATAAAAACATTCATAAAGATAAATTATGTGAGTGCTACAAAACAGGATCAGTTTGGAGATGAGGAGGCAGAGAATGGTGAGATGATGTAATTTCAATGTTTACATGTCAATTTAAGGTGTACTCTTGGGACACCCAAAGAGCAATAAAAATAATAGGCAAGTGGATATGTGATCTGGAAGCTCCTAAGACAGGTCTGACTTGGACCTGCAGGAAGTTCCAGGCTGTAGGTAGTAGTTAAAGCCACAAGAAAATCTGAGATCAAACAGGAGGGTGTATTAGTAAAATGAAAGTAGGGCACTTATGGTACCAAAAAATATGGTTTTTAAGAATGAATGTTCTCAAGTAACAAGAACCATACAACTAGAATCACTAAAGGCAAAGATCTTGAAGAACTCTTCGTCTTGTGTCTAGATTGGCTTTTGTTTGGAAAGATCAGGTTTACAGGAGATTGGTCACTATGGAAACAGGCTACGCAATCAGTATCAAACAGGCAGTTTCAACATGAAAAGATAATTAGTTTTTCCATTAATTGTATGTTTTCATGGTTTTCAATAATCATATATGCTTTTGGTCAGAAAGTCCCAGTCAGTTAATGACCTGGTGAGCAAAAGCAAAAACACTAGTCGATAGCTCTTTTCCCCAGGTTGCTTTACTAAGAGGCATCCCAAGCCCAGACATTTTGTGACTTCAGTAGCTGTCCATTTCATCAGGATTTGCAAGTCATCGAACTTCCATAGCCAACCTAAAGCTAAATGAACAGTCAAAGGTATCTTTATTTTTTCCTTCATGGCCTGAAACCTTGTAGCTAAGAACATATTAATTTCATGTTAATTGTTAACTGTTAGTCTACGCCACAGTTAAAAGTCTAACACTGTATTAGAAAAAATTTAAACATGCAAATTCATACAATGTAAGTCTCTTCTTCAGCTCATTATTCTACATTTTTAAACTCAGGGTACATTCTTATTTAAATAATTGTTACTTTACTAACCTTATCCAAAAAGGTTTGTATCAATGCTTCCTGGTTTGCCATATTTGCAATATATCTATGTCTCCCAATGGAAGCAATTATCTGGGTCTCTTTTTCCAGAAGTTCACACAAAGCAGCTTTCCTTTCAGCTCCAGTGAAAGACTGGTTAATGCGTGCAAATTCTTCTTGCCTCCAGACTAGAGGAATAACATGAAAGACTTGAGTTTTTAAAATCCCACATCTTTCCAGAAAAATTTTTACCATCATATCCCAAAAAATAGTATTTTATTTTTATGTCAATTTAAATAAAATTAAACATGAATATAAGCATTCATATTGTACACCTGACATATGAAAAAATAGGATAAAATGGAAGCTGAGAAACTTAAAGCAATAAAATTAGAGTCAAACAAAGAGAAACCAAAGGAAATCAGCCAAAATGATGATAAATTAAGCCTCCAAGTAAGCACGTGTTCTCCCCAGTATTAAAAAATATATGGTTTGGGTTTGTAGCAGCCATGAACACATACTACTCTGATCTCCTATCAAGAGAATAACTGCTTTTGCCACCTAAGCAAAAGAAGTCAGTCAGAGAAAGATAAATACCATATAATCTTATTCCTGTGGAGTTTAAGAAACAAAAGAAAAAAACAGGACTGGGGGGGACAAACCAGGAAACAGATTCTTAACTATAGAGAACCTGTGTGGCTCTGTCTGCCTTTGGGTTAGGTCTTGATTCCAGGGTCCTAGAATCGAGTCCTGCCTCAGGCTCCCTGGCAGGGAGCCTGCTTCTCCCTCTGCCTATGTCTCTGCATCTCTCTCGATATCTCTCATGAATAAATAAATAAAATCTTTAAAAATTAATAATATTTATTTTAGGGGCACCTGGGTGGCTCAGTCAGTTGAGTGGCTGACTCTTGATCTCAGCTCAGTTCACAATCTCAGGGTCCTGGGATCCAGCCCTGTGTGGGGCTCCACGCTCAGTGGGGAGTCAGCTTGAGATTCTCTCTCTCCCTCTCCTTCCGCCCTTTCCACTTGCTCGTGTTCTCTCTGTTGTTTCTGGCCTTCTTCTGCTATAACCACTGACTTTTATGATATTTAGTCTTACAGTTTTATCAAACTACTTCTCCCTCCTCTCAACTTGAATCAATTTGAAATCATCTTGATCAGGCCAAGGACATGTCAGTGATATTCTTTACAAGAATCCACTCTGTCCCTTACCGGGAATACATTATTCAGGCACTGTACAGCTTGGTCTATCCAAAAAGAAGATTTTTAAATTTAAAAGCTAAATTGTCTCCAGCAAAGGGGTTGTAAATTTAAGGGCTAAATTATGTTATGAAAGTCCAGGAAATCTATGATTGATGAGTTCATCCTTTAGTTTTCTCAACCCAAAGAACTTTTAAAAATTGGACAAAATCTACATATCCAAAGGCACTATATGAAAGAAGAGAAAAATTGCTTGCTTCTGGAAATAATAACTGAGAATATTTATCTCATGGGATTATATAGATGCTCCCAGAAAGCAAATAAAAATTGAATGATATAAGTAAGTAAACCTATTTTACTTCCAGTTTTACATTAGAAGCCTTTGGGACCAGTAATAAATTTAGGCCACTAGGATATTACTTAAGCTATCCTGCCAAACTCAAATAGCAATATACTGCTCTCCTAGATTAATACTTAAGTCCTGGGTGAATCTGGAGATATATGCACTCAAATTCACTTATATTCATGTATATTCAGACTTTACATTTTGCTTAAGTTATTAGCATGGTTTTTAAAAAGGGAAAAATCCAGCGAAGCTAATTAGAAATGAAAATAATGGGCTTCAATTCCAGTAAAATTCTCCATTAGATGAACAACCTCCCTGTAAATCTATGGTAAGGAATGGAATGCGGTATCGGAGAAATACCATGTTCCAACTACGGATAAGGAATGGAAACACACAGGAATCAGGAGTAGATGGACAAAACTTATTTTTTATCTGAATTAACACTTTCTAGGCCTATACAGAAAAGACATTGAAGAAAACAAGAGACTCTGACCCCTTTCATAAAACATGGATGATGTTAATAAAAAAAACAACAAAACCCTGGAATACTGAATTAGTTTTCTAGGACTGCCATGACAAAGTGCCATAGACTGGGAGGCTTAAACAACAGGAATCTATCTCCTCACACTTCTGGAAGAGAGAAGTTCCAGATGAAGGTGATGGTAGGGTCAGGTTCTTCTGAGGGCCTCCCTCCCAGTGCCTAAAGGGCCACCATCCTCCAGGGTCTTTACGTGACCTTCTGTGTGTATGTGTCCTAATCTCCTCTCCTAAGGACATCAGCTATGTTGGTTAGGGCTCATACGTAGGACCTTATTTTTTTTCTGAATTACTTTTTCACAGGTCCTGTCTCCAAACTCAGTCATATTTTGAGGTACTGGGGTCAGGACTTCAATATATGAATTTTGGAGGAGCCATCAGCCCATTACAGATGTCAATAGCCACCAATATTTTTAAAGAAAAAGATCTTAAAGGGATTAGTGCATTTGAAAGAATATATTTATTCTGTCTCCTTAACTTATCTTCTTGGACAAATCATCCAATTTCCAGGGTCTGAAGTTCAACTATAAAGTGAAAGGATAGCACTAGTCCTAAAGTCTATATACATTCTAAAATTTCTGAGATATAAACTTGCAATTTCCAAAAAAGAAAGAGCAGAAAATACAAGATTTTGTCCACCACTATAGTTTATATGCATATGCTTTTTAAAATTCTCGTTCATGGACTGAAAGCCTGAATGGAGAGAACCAAGGAAGATTCGGGCCAAATCCCCAGAGCCAGATTATGACAGTGGACTCCCTTGAGATCACCAAGTAATAATTAGAGAAGAGTCGGAAGCTGCCATCAGCACAAGTCAAAACAAGGCAGAGGGTTAGCAGATTCAATTCAACAGATACTCACTAGATATAATGAGCAGGGCTCGCTCTTATCAGGGATCCTTGGCACAAATGTAGACAGTTAAAGAAGTAATGTTTCTTTTTAAAGATTTTATTTATTTATCCATGAGACACAGAGAGAGAGAGGCAGAGACACAGGCAGAGGGAGAAGCAGGCTCCATGCGGGGAGCCCGACGTGGGACTCGATCCCGGGACCCGGGTCACGACCTGGGCCCAAAGCAGGTGCTAACCCGCTGAGCCCCCCGGGATCACAAGAAGCAATGTTTACAGAGAATCAAGGACAAGGAAAAGAGGCTCTGGGCCCAATTCATGCTGTCAAGAGAAGTTTCCTGAAGACGATGACTCCTATGCTGAATCTGAAGTAAGAGTGACAATTCGGATCAATGAAAGGAGTCACCTTCAACATACTGCTCTCATAAGGAAAGGAAAAAAAAAAAAACACATGAAAATAAAATAGTGTTCCTGGAAACGGCTTTGACTTTGATACATTATATTATCTTACATAGTTAAATTCATTTTCCTAAAGTGATATATTTTGCCTTTATTACGAGGGACAGAACCCAGAGGAAAAGCTAAACTTCCTGTTAGGAGTTAGAATTCAAACTATGCAATTGTCACCATGAGCCACAGGAGGGCAGCAGTTTCAAAGACTACAACAAAACAACCTAAAAATTATTACTCTGAGACTTTTAATTTAGAATTTTAGGGCTGGAAGAAAACTTAAAAAATGCCTCTTTTATGTAAGAAATTTCCTTTTCTTCCACATAAATCATGTCTATACATACAAACTATGTGTTCTATTTTAATATAGGAAATCTGTATAAAATTATTTATCACATAATAGTAACATATATGCACAAGTCTTTGCACTTTTAAAGTACATTCAAAAAAATAAATAAAGCAAATGGTGGGTATTTGTCGTTTCTAATCGCTGAGTAATATTCCATTGTATACATAAACCACATCTTCTTTATCCATTCATCTTTCGATGGACACCGAGGCTCCTTCCACAGTTTGGCTATTGTGGCCATTGCTGATAGAAACATCGGGGTGCAGGTGTCCCGACGTTTCGTTGCATCTGAATCTTTGGGGTAAATCCCCAACAGTGCAATTGCTGGGTCGTAGGGCAGGTCTATTTTTAACTCTTTGAGGAACCTCCACACAGTTTTCCAGAGTGGCTGCACCAGTTCACATTCCCACCAACAGTGTAAGAGGGTTCCTGGAGGGTATTATGCTGAGTGAAATAAGTCAATCGGAGAAGGACAAGCAGTGTATGTTCTCATTCATTTGGGGAATATAAATAATAGTGAAAGGGAATATAAAGGAAGGGAGAAGAAATGTTGGGAAATATAAGGAAGGGAGACAGAACATAAAGACTCCTAACTCGGGGAAACGAACTAGGGGTGGTGGAAGGGGGGAGGAGGGCGGGTGTTGGAGGGGAATGGGTGACGGGCACTGAGGTGGACACTTGACGGGATGAGCACTGGGTGTTTTTCTGTATGTTGGTAAATTGAACACCAATAAAAATTAATTAAAAAAAAAAATAAATAAATAAAGTACATTCATAGGGGCGCCTGGGGGGCTTGGTGGTTGAGCGTCTGCCTTCGGCTCAGGTTGTGGCCCCAGGTCCCGGGATTGAGTCCCACGTCGGGCTCCCTGCATGGAGCCTGCTTCTCCCTCTGCCTGTGTCTCTGCCTCTCTCCCAGTGTCTCTCATGAATAAATAAATAAAATCTCTTTAAAAAAAACTTATAAAAAAGTACTTTCACAAATGCAGTACTTATTTTCTTTTTATAAAGTCCTGTGAGGTAAATGTGCCAGAGATCATTAAGTCTTTTTGTAGATGAAGAACCTGGAGCTTAGAAGTGAGTGACCTGTCCAAGTTAATAGCCACCAATAAGTAGGAAAGGTGGGACCTCATTCAGCAAACTTTCTGTTGTTTTGCACAACTACCTGTCAACCGAACAAAGTAACATTATCCTTTAGTTTGTTCATGTGAATTTGAAATATTATCTGAGTAGAGTTCTGCTATAACAGAACTGTAGTTTTATACTTGTGAACAAGGCCTCTCATAGACACCTTGCCAACAGTTCTAACTCTTAACACTTAGAAACAAATTTTGTTTTCTTCTGAGAGAAAATGAAAATAGAAGTGAAGTTTAAAGTAAAACAGAAAGTATCTGCAGAGGCCAACAATTAGGAGAAAGTGGAGGCAAAGCCAAGGGAGCAGGCTGTCACCTCCAGCTGTGCCACATTCCTAAAGCCACTCGATTTTGCATGTTACAAAGAGATAAATTTATTAATATTGCTTGTTAGACCTAGTGTTTGACCGAATCATCTTTTGGTAAATAGCATGTTACCGTATAGCTATATGAACAGACCCAGTATCGGACACCTAAAATTATATTCAATGATATGTTCTGTTACTCAAGCTAGAGATGCTGCATTACAACATCTTTGGGTTTCCACTTCATCGACAATCATTCATTCTATCAGTATTTGTTGAGCATGTGAGCTGAGCACAGAAAAAGAGAGATCATCCAAAAAAAGAAAAAGTTATTGTGTCATGGAGCCTACAGTCCAATGGAGAAAATTAACGTTAAAAAGATGTATTACAAATTGTGGTGATGACATAAATGAAAACTTTGGGGAGAATCCAAGTTCTCCTGTTAGTCACAGAAGCCTCTGAGTAAGTGACATTTAAGCTGAGATTGGAAGGGGGCAATGGGAAAAGGCTGCAAGAAAAGTGTATCTACTGCCCTGAGTAGGGAGTGCTTGATCGGTCAAGTAACTGAAGTTTTTAATTGTGCCAATTACTAGTACACATCTCGTGGAAGAAACAAAGCATAAAAGTCACTTGCGTTGAGAATATACATTTATATTGATCATTAATGGGTGGTAATTAAAAGATATTACCCGTACCCTCCCTAAAGAGCAGAATCAGAGACAGGATGCTGAACTGAGGGATTCCAAATGGTTCAACTCTGAATTCACAATTTCCCAAGACCATCAGAGACCCAGATGGGACAATACTTTTTCTTTTTACCTCACAGGGATGATCAAGTGAGATAACACACTAAAACCACAGAATTTACAGAGCAGTATGCACATTTTATTTATCCATTGTTAATATAAAGGCATTCCCAATTTCATTCCTGCCTTAATTCCTGTCCCGAATATAAAACATTATTCATCTCTTTAAATTCTCTAATCCAAAATGACATCATCCTGAAATAATATCTTCCTTTTGTCTTTAGTAAACCTGTTTTTTTCTACTAGTGAAAAATTATAAAATTATTATTGTACACAAAGGCTGTTTCAAACTTACGTTCCAGTGCATTATAAAGAACTTCAAAATCTTCTTTTGTTTGAGGATTATGCCTCCGGTAATAGTCCAATTTAATCCATTCTTCTTTTTCTCTTATCTTCCTTAGTTCTTCCTCTGCTTCCCACTTCAACCTTAACATTTTCTGTCTTTTTAAATCCTTTACTACGACTTTAGCATGCCATTGTCTATAGTAAGTCTGTAACACTATTACCTATAGTTCAATTAAAAGGAAATCAAAAGTGTTTATCATCAACTATATCAGATAATAACAAAAAGCAATGGTGATTATTTCTATTCCAATGTAGTAACTTTTATAAAGTACCGAGTCTAGGTTTAGCTCTATGCCAGAGATTCTCAAACCCATTAGAACATATAAGCTGTGGATAATGCACATCAGCAATTTGACTTTGAAATCTAGCAAATATGCCTTCCTAGGAGGCAGTAGGTACAATGCTTAAAAGCATAGTCTCTGGAGTAAAATTTAGTCTAGATTTTGCCTCTGTTACTCATTTGTTTTTTGATTTTGGTTTATTTTGCATATAAAGTTTAGCTTCACCCTTACAAATCCTCAATGAATATATTATTGTTATGAATATTGTCTTTAACCATCATTAGCTTAGGCTCATATTTAAAACTTTCATTATCTAAACACAAAGTAGATAGGGTTATATGTAGAAACCATCAAAGGCAGGCTGGATAGAAGAGAGACTCAAGCCGACAAGTATGTATTAAATTGTGAGAGATATAAATATGTCTGAGGTTATAGTATAGTATTAGGTCCTCAAGAAACTTGCAATGTAGCTGAGTTTACATTTTTATTTACCAAACACATAAATAAAAATAAAATATGGAGAGGCTAGATCAAAACTGAGGACAGGGAATACACTGACACATCTCTGTACTGTATCCTAATCCCTGGTAATTATATAAAATCATATAAGCAGAAATCAATAATGATACTGGATCATACTAAAGGAGTCCTCCAAAGAACAGACACTATGAAGAATTCCCTCAAGAAAGGAGGCAGGAAGAATATATTGGAGAAGGAATCTATGCCTATCCTGCATGGGAAAGGTAAACTAGAAAACACACAAGGGTCTGTGAGACTGCTTCAAGCCCCAAACCAGTGCATCCTGTGAGAAATACAAAAGGGACAGACATCTCTAAAACAATTCAGGTAAACAGTAACAGAAGTATTTGCCTCTGGGCAAGAACAGTTAGAGTCCCTGGCAACCCCCTGGATGAATAGAAGCTCCTTCTTCAGAAAACTAGCTCTCTTCCAGAATCAAGGCTTAGCCATTCCTAAAACCACTGCCGTAAGGCTATAGTAAATAAATATGGGTAGCACACTGGACATCAGGGATCTCAATACCCTGCCTACACACCCAAGAATAACCAAACATTTGGGAAGAGCCCACAAAATATAAGGCTCCTCATTCAACAACAACAAAAAAAAGTTTACTTTTGTGTGAAACAGAATTACTAGAATAGTGGTTCTCAAAGAGTGATGGTCAACTCAGCACTATTAGTATCATCTGGAGAACTGTTAGAAATGCAAATTTTCAAGCTCCACCCCAGAGCTACTGAATCAGAAATCCTGGGTGGGGCACAGATTCTGTATCTTACAAGTTTCTGATGTCTGCTAAAGTTTAGAACCACTGTACTAGAGTAAAACAAAACAAAACAAAAGCCAAGACCAGACTAGAATTAACATTTTCAGATGGAGGAAAAGAAAAGGATATTGAATCACTATTTAAAAAACAATTTTTTTATTTTAAAAAATCAATTAGAATGCATTTAACTTGGGTGCTATTAAACTTGTTAAACTGGGATCCCTGGGTGGCACAGCGGTTTGGCGCCTGCCTTTGGCCCACGGCGCGATCCTGGAGACCCGGGATCGAATCCCACGTCGGGCTCCCGGTGCATGGAGCCTGCTTCTCCCCCTGCCTATGTCTCTGCCTCTCTCTCTCTCTCTATCTCTGTGACTATCATAAATAAATAAATAAAATTAAAATAAATAAATAAACTTGTTAAACTTATTAAATAATGACAGCAAATCACAGTCTTTTAAATAATATATAAATTTTACCCTTTTACATCACAATCCAGGGATTAGCAAGCAGTTTAGGGCTGGTAGGAAGCTCTATTATATTCAACAAATGGCTTCCCACTCTTCTGCCCTAGTGGCTGATCTATTTCTCATCATCTTCTGAAAAGTAGACAGGGAGAAAAAAGAATTGCAACCCAGTGACTTTAAAAAGTGGCATACATCACTTCCCTTTACATTTCATTTTCAGGCCTTAGTTATTTGGCATTACCAATATACGAAAGAGATTTTGAAACATAGTCTGCAATGGGGCAGCCAGGTGTCCAGCTAAAGCTTTATCACAATGAGAAGAATAGATATTGGTGGAGAGCAAGTAGTTGACTATAAAATGACCTGCATGAATGTGCAGAGCCTAAGAGGAAATTAGTAAGCAAGAAACTTAGGTGAGAAAGTCTTTTAGAATGAAGAGTAAAAAGTCATAAAAATGAGAATGAATGAAAGAAAATTAAGAGACATGGAAGATAAATGCAGACATTCCAAAATATGTCTGATATAATTTCTAGACAGAATGAAGAAAGTTGATTAGAGAAATTACTCAGAATATAATAAAAGAGCATGTCCTCAAACTAAAGAAAGACATGAGCACTCAGATAGAAAGGGTTCATGAACAAATCCCAAGCATATCACAATAAGATTACTAAGGGTAAAGTAAAAATCCTAAAAGCTTCCAGAAAGAGAAAACAAAGAAATGAGAAATTGGCATCAGACTTTTAAACAAATAGAGCTTCAAAGTTATAAAGAAAAATAATTTTGAAAATAAGTTTAAATCTGTCTACACACACTCAAATTAAACTTCAAGAATGAGGTTGATTCAACAAGACTAAGATAGTTTATCTCCCATGCATAATCTCTAAAAGAATTATTAGACAATGTGTTCTAGCAAGAAAAATAAGTTAAGGGATGCCTGAGTGGCTCAGCAGTTGAGCATCTGCCTTTGGCTCAGGGCCTGATTCCGGAATCAGGGATCGAGTCCCGCATCAGGCTCCTTCCGTGGAGCCTGCTTCTCCCTCTGCCTGTGTCTCTGCCTCTCTCTGTGTGTCTCTCATGAATAAATAAATAAAATCTTTATTAAAAAAGTTAAAAGGGAAAAATTTAAAGATTGAGCAAAAATTTCCAAGAGAGTTATCAAGCTAAATATATCTTATTTGTAAAAATATCATATATATCAACATAAACACATATAACAGTAAGCAGTTATAATTATGTAGAAAATGTAAGTATATAGCAAATTATATATATAATTGTAATTGCAGATCATCACTGGATAGGAGGAATGAGGGAGGAGGACAAAGAAATGAAAAACAGAAAAGCCTGCTAAAGTCCTTGATTTATTCATGGAAAAGATAGAACCTGAATAAATATGCTTTAGGTATTAAAAAAATATTAGGAAATAAAAAAATTTAAAACTTTTTATGAGGCACCATTAGAAAAAAATAAATATGGCACCTGCTTCTGGATTATGAAAGAACAAAAAAAGAACGAAAAAGTTCAGTCAAACTAACAAAGATAAAGAAAGGTTAGTAAAAGAATAAATAAACAAGATATGAAGAACAAATAAAAACCAAAATGAGATGGTAGGAATGAGTACAAAAATATCAATATCATACATAATACAACTTTGTTAAAACAAAAAAGATTTAAAGTAAGTACTAAGTACTGAAATCAAGAAGCTCGAGGGGTGCCTGGGTGGCACAGCTGGTTGAGCAACCAACTCTTGATTTCCACTCAGGTTGTGATCTCGGGATCCTGGGATCAAACCCTGCATTGGGCTCAGTGCTCCACACAGAGTCTGCTTAAGATTCTCTCTCTCCCTCTCCCTGTGCCCCTCCCTCCACTCATGCTGTCTCTCTCTTTCTTCTTCTGTCCCTCTGAATAAATAAAATGTTTATAAAAAGCCCAAGAATAAAATAAATATAATACAAGTAGAAAGGAATCAGTGGGCAAAAGAAGAACTTATTAAATGGAAATTTACTCCTTATACTGGCTTTTAATCAATCGCTCTGTTTACACCTCACATCCCACTTCGACCCCCTCTGAACCTCCTATTCATGTTCCAGGATTCCATGGGGCAATTCTGTTTGGTTCCTGATGCCATCCCCCTTGGCAGGCATTTAGATTTTCGCTTCCTCAGTTTAAGTAAGTCAAGCTAACATTTCTCTGTCTTCTTTACAACTTTAAAATAATAGACTGGCATTTACTCTTCTCTTTTCTCATGTATTCTTTGTTCCTGTATTTTTTTTATTCCTCTAAAATCATTGTATTGGAGTTTGGAAAGTGTTGTAGAGATTTCCACCTCCTCACCTAATCCATTTTCCCTACTTCCTTATTAAAAAATTATATGACATCACAGAGCCACCATCCAAACCCTGTACAGTAAAAAAGCAAAAATTAGTTTGGACTGAGAACATAAAAACCTATCAGGATGGAATAACAGGCCCTAATAAAGTCAGTTATGAAGTTAATGGGAAACAATATTTCTTTCAAGGACATTCTGCAGCTATAAAATATCCTGACAATCCCCTCCTTGGAGTCACTGCTATTTTCTTACTTACTGAGAAATCTAGTTCTCTAAAATCATAATCTACCAGAAACTTTGTTATTTCAAATTAGATAACTAAGAATGAAACATACCATTCTTGCAAGGGGGACGTATGTCACGTTGATAGAGAAAACCAGCCTTGATTTACAACCAACGTGCTAAATTTCAAAGAAGAGACATTCCACATCCCTCTTAACTTTGTTACTAAAGGGACAAAGCTGGAGGTACCATGCTCCCTGATTTCAAACTACATTACAAATCTAGAGTAATCAAAACAGTATGCTATTGGCATAAAAACAGACATATAGATCAATGGACAGAATAGAGAACCCAGAAATAAACCCCCACATATATGGTCAATTAATTTATGACAGAGAAGGCAAGAATATACAATGGGGAAACTGAAATGCAAAAGAATGAAACTAGGTATTATCTCATACCACACACACAAATTAACTCAAAATGGATTAAAGACTTGAATGTAAGACCCAAAACAAACAAAACTCCTAGGAGGAAACATAGGTGGTAAGCTACTTGACATCAGTCTTGGCAATGATTTTTTTTTTAATCTGACTCTAAATGCAAAGGTAACAAAACCAAAAATAAACAAGTGGGACTATATCAAACTAAAAAGCTTCTGCACAGCAAAGGAAACCATCAACAAAATGAAAAGACAACCTCCTGAATGGGAGAAAATATTTGCAATCATATATCTGAGAAGCAGTTAATATCCAAAATACATAAACAACTCCTAAAACTCAAAAGCAAGAAAACAATCTAATTTAAAAATGGACAGAGGATTCAAATAGACATTTCCCCAGATGCATATAGATGGCCAACAGACACATGACAAGATGCTGAACATCACTCATCATCTAGAAAATGCAAATCAAAACTACAGTAAGATATCACCTCACACCTGTTAGAATGGCTATTATCAAGAAGATAAGAAGTAACAAGCGTTGGTGAGAATGTGGAGGAAAGGGAACCCTTGTGCCCTGTAGTGAGAATGTAAATTGATATAGTCACAATGGAAAACAGTATAGAGGTTTCTCAAAAAATTAAAAACAAAACTACCATTTGACCCAGCAACCCCACCTCTGGGTATTTGGCCAAAAAAAAAAAAAAAAAAAGAAAAGAAAAGAAAAAGAAAGAAACACTAATTCAAAAAGATACACGAACCCCCATGTTCACTGCAACATTATTTAGAATAGCCAAGCTATGGAAACAACCTAAGTGTCTATTGGTGGATGAGTGGATAAAAAGGATGCGAGATATACATCTATACATCTATATATCTATAAATATATCTATACACACTATGGAATACTACTCAGCCATAATAAAGAATGAAATCTTGCCATTTGTAAAAATATAGATGGACCTTATAGGGAATTTTGATAAGTAAAATAAGTCAAAGACAAATACCATGTGATTTCAGTTAATATGTGGGATCTAAAAACAAAGCAAATGAACAAACAAAAATCATAGATGTCAAGAACAGAATGGTGGTTGCCAGAGGGGAAGAAGGTTAGGGCACAGGTGAAATGAATGGAGTCAAGAGGTAAAATCTTCCGGTTATAAAATAAATGGGTATGTAACGTGCAGCATGGTGACTATAGTTAATTATATTATGAAGCATGCCTGTAAGTTGTCATGAGAATAAATCCTAAAAGTTAACCTTGTATGGGGACAGATGGTAACTAGATTTACTGTGATGATCATTTCACATGTACTACAAATATCAAATTGTATACCTGAAAAAAAATACTGTTATGTATCAATTATAGCTCAATAAAAATTGTTTAATTTTGAAAAAATAAATAACATGAAATATATGGTGTACTGGACAATTTTGAGTTGGTAAGACAGTAATTCAAAGAATTTTAGTATCTTGAATATTAGTCAAACTTTGGCCCTAATAATCAGATGCTTCTTCAGAGTCTCAAAAAGAAAGTAGTAAAGAGCAATGGACATCTTGTGATTTAACAGCCATCACCACTAGAGAGACATCGAGTGGGGAGGAATCTGTCTAAAAGTCTCATAGTGGCGGGTGCCTGGGTGGCTCGCTCAGTCAGCTAAGCATCTGCCTTCGGCTCAGGTCCTGATCCTGGGATCTTTAGATGGAGCCCCATGTTGGGCTCCCTGCTTGGCGGGGGGGAGTCTGCTTCTCCCTCTCCTCCTGTTCTTCTGCTCGTGCTCTCTGTCTCTCAAATAAATAAATAAAATCTTTTTAAAAAACTAAATTCTCACAGTGGTACTCATAATGTGGCCTACGATTCTACTGTTGGCCTAGACTGCTTCTTACCTTTTTAACAGGATACAATTGTCCTCAGGAACCCTGCACCACAATGTAAATCACATTATTTAATCTGGTTACTTTTTTTCTCACAGGAAGACTTTTCAATGAGAGGAGCACTGCATTGACATAGTCTGGCACAGATTCCGTAACTTTTCATACACTTGTACTTGTGTTGCACTAGCCTAAAAGGCTTGAGTCTTTGTCATCATCAAGGGCTGCTTCTGTTCAAATGATGCCCTGAGCTAGAGACCCAGCAAAGCTGAGTCATAATCCAAGAGGACCCTTAACACTGAGTCTGAATCAGCCAGAAACACCCAGCACGGAAGAAGGAGGATTGCTAGTCAGCGCTACTTCTTTCTTCACTAATAAGCGGTCTTTTCCATTTCAACTGCCAAGTGTTAAAACTACGCAATTCAGTTGAGCACCTTCGGGTAGGAAGAAACTAAGTAGGTATTCTTTAAGCTTAACCCAATCCAGAAGCTATTCAGTAAAGAATTCAAGACACACAATTTGACACATGGCATGCTCTCAACTGTGCTCTATACGTGTGGGAAAATGAGAGGAAATACGCCAGCCAGTCCAATAATATGAGAGCATTACTTTTTATCAAATTTCTGTTTCAACTTCACCCTTAACCAAATTGTCCTGGTTGGTTTCCCCTCCTTCAAGTTAATGAGTCCTGTTGCATGGGTTGTGGTTTCTCTGGCTTCCTCACAGAGGCAGGTTCCTCAGGACACAATCAAGTCAAAGCACAGGGCTGCTGAGAGTGATCTTGGCAGGTGGTGAAAGTACGGTAGTTGTTATATGCGTGATCTCGTAACAAATGAACTGGGGCATGGAGGGAAGCCTTCGTGTTCTTGGGCTCCTTGACCTCCAAACTACCAGCCCAGCCTACCTCCTCCAGACCCTTAACGCCTGCACTAGCTGCGGTGTTCAGCTGACTTTCCAAGCATCACACACGAAATGGACAGGGAATGCCTGTAAATCTTATTCCAATTGTAAAAATCCTGTCATGTCCTGTCAAAATAAGTCCTTGAAAATTCTATCTGGGCCTGGGGACAGGACTACCAGATCAGAAAAGTCAAAGTCTCAGCAAACACTCTGTCCAGAATGATAAAACTGGACAAAATTGTATTTAAAAAATAGCCATTTCAGGATTCTGGAAATTGACCAAAGCCACACATCAAATAAATGTTTATTGAAAAAAATTACTAAACTTCAAGTAGGAACACTGACAGTCTGTGGCATTTCAACTTAGGGTTGCTCTCATAGCCTCCTTCCCCTAATCCCTGGCTTCATCTGTGTCTACTTTCAGGCCGCTAAATTGATTTAAGGTAAGGCAAGGAAAAAACTCCATATTCTCTGAGCAATGTCACAAACAACAGTAAACTCAATCCAAAAAACCAAAAAGAAACAACAACAACAAAAAAATGGCCAGCAACTCAGCCGTAAGGGTCTTCCAGAGCAAGCAACAGACAGGTGAGTGGCCAGAAATTAATCAGGGACATCAGGAAAGTGAGACAGCCGTAGGGAGCCACCATAACCTCCCCAGCATGCCTGGTAGCCTGGGCGGAACACAGGTACAGGGTAAACACATACTAGGAGCAAGCAGAAAAGGCCCCCCCTTCAATATCCCAGGCTAACCGTGAGGCCTTGTGCAGAACAAATACAAGAAAACCCAGCAGAAAGTAAAAGCCAAGATGAACAGAAACTCAACTTGTCTGAACTTTGAATGCATCCTCCAATCCACACATGAGTCCATTAGCAAAAGTGGAAGCTTTACTAGATCAAGGGACTTGAACACAGCCTCTGATCAGTCACTACCTAACCATTATGCTTTGCTAAACCAGGGACAACCCTTAGGAAGCCAGACTTACGAATAGGAAGACAACAACCAAAAAAAAAAAAAATTGAGTGGAGACATCAATGGCTACCTTCTGTGCTAGAGACAGACTCTCTAAAGCAGATTTCAGCAATGACACTGTTGATACTTTGGACCAGATAATCATCTGTTGCAGTGGGGGTGGAGTTTTTATGCTTACAGGATGTTTGGCAGCATCCTTGTCCTCTACTCATTAAAGTACAGTAGCACCTCCCCCAAGTCATCATAATCAAAAATGTCTGCACCAATGTAAATGTTGCTATTAAGCACATGAAAAGATATTCAATATCATTAGCCATCAGGGTATAGAAATCAAAACCACAATGAGACGACCCTTCACACTCACTAGGAGAGCTATAACGAAAAACACAGAAATAACAAGTATTGATGAGGATGTGAAGATACTGGAATCCTCATATCCTGCTCGTGGGACATAAAATGGTGCAGCTGCTCTGGAAAACAGTCTGGTAGTTCTTTAAAATGGTCTCAAGAGAAATGAAAACATATGTCCACATGAAAATGTCCATCAACCCATAAACAGACAACATACAGTATATGCATTGGCATGGATACAATATATACCTAATTGAGTATATTCAATGGAATATTATTCTGCAATATAATAGAATGAAGTATTGATACATGTCACAACACGGATGAGTCTTGAAAACATTATGCTATGTTTAAAAATATTTATTTTTATTTTTATTATTTTTTAAAAGATTTTATTTATTTATGATAGACATAGAGAGAGGCAGAGGCACAGGCAGAGGGAGAGGGAGAGGGAGAGGCAGGCTCCATGCCGGGAGCCCGACATGGGACTCGATCCCGGGACTCCAGGATCGCGCCCTGGGCCAAAGGCAGGCGCTAAACTGCTGAGCCACCCAGGGATCCCCAAAAATATATATTTTTAAAAGCCAATCACAAAAAACTACATATTGTATGATTCCACGTATATGAAATATCCAGAATAGTTAAACTGATAGAGGCAGAAAGTGGATTAGTGGTCTCCCAAGGCAGAAAACATTGGATGGAAATAGGGACTGACTGCTGGTGGGTCCAGGAATTTTTTCTGGGGATGATGACAATGTTCTAAAATGTTGTGTAACTGTTTCTATAGTAAAAAAAAAAAATCATTAAATTGTATACTTTTTAAAAAAGCATATATTTTATTGAAAATAAAAGTTTTAAATGGAATAAAAACAAAAGAATTAAAATGGTACATTAGAAAATACCTATGTAACATAAAAGAAGACAGTAAAGGAAAAAGAGAGGATGAGAGAGACATCTGACATAGAGAAAACAAGTAGCAAGTGTTTGATACCATCCAATCTTATCAATAATAACATTAAAACAAATGTATTAGACATTCCAATCACAAAGTAGAGATTATTAGACTGCATAAAAAGATAAGATCCAATTATACGCTGTCTATAAAACACACATTCTAGATTAAGACTCAAAATAGGTTGAAAGTAAAAGGATAGAAAAAGACCATGCAAACAATAACATAAAGAAGTTGGAGGAGCTATATATTAATATATATCAAAGAAAGCAGACTTTAGTATCCTGTTGCTCTCAATTACTCTGGAAAGCTCCGTAGGTGACTCTACTATACCAAGGATTAAGGCCAAGGTAAAGAGAAGACAAAGCTAATAATGGCCAGAGGTAACACACAAATCCCTGGGGCTCTGCAAGCATAAGGAAAGGACTAGGAGCATTTAGAGTTCTGGTTCCTTTTACGGAGGGGAAAATGGAGATAAAACCTGCCTTTAATACCTGTGAAACATAACTCACACTGATAAAGACTCTCTCCTTGACCAAACTCTGATCAAGCTCCTCTGAGCAGTTTCTCAATTAGGCTTCAACTCTTGGCTTCTGTGATCATCTCCGCATTGTTTGATTTTCCCCAAGTCCTGCTAAGTCAAGTTTAAGGAGAATCCCTCCCTCATTTGATCAGGTTCCTCATCTTAAAACATATCCCCCCAGATGACGCCTAACCACTCAGTGAAAGACCCTGTTAGAATGCTTTACTCTCCCCTTACTCCTGATGTTTTAGTAATTTTCCACCATTGACCCGTACCCTACCCCTTGGCTATAAATTCCCACTTTTCCTTATATTTAGAGTTGAACCCAATCTCTCTTCCCTTCCACAAAACTCCACTGTACTAGCCCCTCTTAAATAAAGTCTTCCTTATCATCTTTAACATGTGTTATGAATAATTTTTTCTTTAAGAACACTCATGTGGGTTGTTTTATAAGCTGGTGTGGCTTAAGAAAACACATGTAGACACGCACAGAACAACTGGCTCATTTATTTCATTTTTAGTATTTACTCATAATAAACATTCTCTTACCGCCTGTAATCTTTGAGCGTGGTATTCTGCTGCTGAAAAATATTTTCCTGGTATCACCAGTTTATCAGTCATATTTGATACATACACACCAATTTTAGTCATCTGTGTGGATGTTGTATTTGTAGTTTGTTGGAGCTTTTTTCTCAGAAAAACTGTCTAAAATAAAAACATAAACATTTATTTAAATATCCACAATATAGACATATCAGTGAGTAAAGAGTACATTTTCCTGTGTTCTTAATTTTCTGTTATTATATGAATTACCATATAATTCCTTGGAAGATTTTAATTTATTTTTTTAAGTTTTTATTTGAATTCCAGTTAGTTAACATACAGTGTAATATTAGTTTCAGGTGTACAATATAGTGAATGAACACTTTTATACATGACCCGGTGCTCATCATGACAAGGTGCTCATCATGACAAGTGTACTCCGTAATCTCAATCACCTACTTACCTATTCCCTTCACTCCCTTCCCAAATTGTCAATTTGTTCTTTATAGTTAAGTCTGTTTTTTTGATTTGCCTCTTTCTCTGTCTCTCTCTTTTGTTTCCTAAATTCTACATAGGAATGAAATCTACATAAGAATGAATGGTATTGGGCAGCCCCGGTGGCGCAGTGGTTTAGCCGCCTGCAGCCTGGGGTGTGATCCTGGAGACCCCAAATCGAGTCCTGAGTCCCACATCGGGCTTCCTGCAGGGAGCCTGCTTCTCCCTCCTCCTGTGTCTCTGCCTCTCTCTCTCTCTGAATAAATACATAATTTTTTTAAAAAAAGAATGAATGGTATTTGTCTTTCTCTGACTGGCTTATTTTGCTTAGCTAATATGCTCTAGCACCATCCAAATCATTGCAAATGGGGAAAATTTCCATTTTAGAGAGGTACACAGAACATTTGTTGATTTGCAGTTTGAAAAACCTACATAGAAAAATAAAAATATTACCTGGGTATCTCTACAAAATACATTGTCTTTTTCAGGAATCTTTTTAGGTACAGTTTGTGTTCCAGCATTATGATATTCTATTCCTGTTATTTTATGTCTGAATCCACCAAGAAATGGTTTGTGAAAGTCAGATTTAATAATCTCAACAGGTACCTCCTGGTACTGAGCAATGCCTAAGGAGGTAAAACCAAGATTGAATGAAAGTTCACCTACAAAGGGACTCTAAAATACTTTATCTAAAAGACATCAAATAACTAACCAGTTTGTACTTTGACAGTTATGATTTGAGAGGCATCAGTTAATCCATGTATTCTTTTGATTGGAAATTGATCCGGATCTGTAGAAAAGATTTCCACCTGTACAATATCCTGTGGCTTAGCTCCATATTGCAGTAGAGTCTCATTATTTTTAAGAATCCTTCCTAAAAATGACATGAAATTAGAAGAAGAAGCATTCGTAGAAGTATGGCAAAGAAATAACTATACATACTAATTTCAAGGGGATGGAAAATGTCAAAGATGATTATATAATAAACACATATAGTTTAAGTACTGAATAGAATATTTTTTCTTCTTTTTTTTTTTTTTTAATTTTTATTTATGATAGTCACACACACACACACACAGAGAGAGAGAGAGAGAGAGAGAGGCAGAGACACAGGCAGAGGGAGAAACAGGCTCCATGCACCGGGAGCCCGACGTGGGATTCGATCCCGGGTCTCCAGGATCGCGCCCTGGGCCAAAGGCAGGCGCCAAACCGTTGCGCCACCCAGGGATCCCAAGTACTGAATAGAATATTGATGATGTTCATTCCTTGCTGTAATGTTAGTACAGAAAACTCCACAATGGGAAAAGTTAAGATGCAAGAATTCAGCATTATAAGCTACAACTCTCGTAGGATTTCTCATCAGAAATACAAATACATAATAACCATGAAACTCCGTAACTATTTAAAAACAAAAACAAAAAAAACCCATATTCTATGAGCAAAATCATATTCTAGACATTGACTCTCCAAAAAATCTGTGTGTTATATGTAAACACAGGACATATCTTTATCAGGGAAAATTTGATTTTCATACCCATCCCTCTCTCCAGTACAGAAAAGCATATACTCAGAGTTGCATCGTTCCCCTTCTGTTCCTATAGTCAGAAACTCATATAAAGAAATTCATGAAAAAGTGGGGTTAAGCCTCAGGTCTGTGCTGGAAAAAGTGTACATCACTCTATTTTTATGTTATTTTTTGTCTTTTTTTAGTTCTATCTCCTTTTATTGGTTTATTCTATAAATTGACCCAAATTTTACTTCTCTATTTTAAGGAATAAAAAATATGCATAATGTTAATGGCTGCTGTTTTGATAGAATCTATATCACTCTTCCAATGCATGGTCTTCCTAAATTACAATTAAGAATTTAAACATAGCAAAGGTTTTGTTACCCTCCTTCTTAGAAATAATATCTGATACCGCAGCCTACTTTAGCTATGTTTAAGAAAGCACAAAGTTCCTTGAGTTTCAATTTCACATCCCAAATTCTTAACTTAAAAAATTAATATGAATATTATATGGACTTTGTGATAGGTTGAATAATGGCTCCAGAATATATCCATGTCCTAATCCCCAGAACTTATTCCAAATGCCCTTAGATAGGATGGAAGGGAGATTTGACTACAGAGGAGAAGATGATAAACCAGAAGCAGAGAGAGATTTGAAGATGCTCTGCTGCTTGCTTTACAGATGGGGGAAGGGGCCATGCAAGGTGTACAACTCTAGGAGCTGGAGAAGACAAGGAGCAGATTCTCCCCAGGGCCCCCAGAGGAGGAACAGCCCTGCCCACAGGTTGGCTGCATTTGAGTGAAACTGGCCTACAATTGCCGGCACTCGGGACTCTAAGAGGAATCACGTGTTACTAAACTTGTGGTTAATTTTTACAACAGCCACAGGAAACTAATACAGATGCCCAGAGCCCTCTTCACTCCTCTGGCTTGTGTAGTAGGCTTAGTCCCACCAAATTTGAACTCCAATTCGCGGACGAGAAGAAAGCACCTATGTTAGAGGGAAGCTGACACAGAATCCGCTTTTTACTGTCGTGGCTCACGTAAGCCCGGTACCCAGTGGAGATGCCGCCACTTACAATACAGCGAATGAAGGTCATGAAGTACAAAGAACAGTCTCAGATACCACTGGCTAGTTACTCCATTCTCAAAGTGCTCTTTCTTCTCCAATTTGGAACTTCATCTTATAGTTAATGCCAAGCAGTTTCAAATATCCTTTTTGGAGTCATACGTATATTTAAGTTCAGACCCTGTCACTCATTAGCTGCGTGAATTTGTACAACTTTCTCAAGCTTTAGTTTCCTTCCTTCAAAAAAAAAGTTAATAAAATACCTACCTCAAAGGGTTATTGTGTGGACTGAATGATAATGTGATAATGACGCAAAATATCTTGTAGATGGACTAGCACATGGTAAGTCTTAATAAATTAACCATCGTGATTGTTATTACTAGTAATTATTTAAATGTTCGTGTTGTTTCCCTATCCAAGCTTTAATAGTCAGTTGTTTGAATGCATGAGCATCTTAATTTGTAGCACATTCATTATAATAGTTTTTTAAAAATAATTTTGAAATTGAACTTATTGTTTTTTCTTTGATTTGATGAGGAATTTAATAGGTAAGGCTTACCCTCTTTTTAGTGTTTAGGATTTTCCCACAAAAAAGTATTCTTATCTCCATGGAAACCTTTTTTGTGTGTGGCATTTTATAAGTTAAGAGCAAAACTTTTTAAACTAAAATATTAGCCTCTGTGCAGACATATTCTATAGAAGCATTTATTTAGCCATGTTGCTCTCACTCCCTCTATCACAGTTACAAATACCAAGTCCTCTCATGACATAAGGCTACAATAAAGTGGGTTACTCAGTATTGCCCACAAAATATAAATAAACTTGAACATCATAGGATTGTGAATTGACCTTAGCGTATAAAGTCTGACAGATAAACCATTTTTAGTCCTCTTCTTATTCTCATTCCTCATCTACTTCTCTCAACCTCATTGCCTCCCAGTCCTCACAGAGAATCTACTTCTAGCCACTCTAAACTTATCACTTCCCCAAAGTCCCAGATTTTCTCACCCCTTTGGGACTAAGCACAAGTATTATCACTTTCATTAAATGAAGCTTTTTAGAATCTCCCACTTTCCTTCCTCTCTGTTCTCAGAGTGTTTTGTGCTTATCTCCATTAAAAAACATTTACACATTATGTGGTAACTATTGCATACATTGTCTTTCTGACTAGTCTATAAACAATTTGAGAACAAAGATTTTGTTTCATGTTTCTTTACATCCTCAGTTCTTAGCTAAGTATTTAGAACAAATATATACTCAATAGGGGGCAGCCCGGGTGGCTCAGTGGTTTGGCGCTGCCTTCAGCCCAGGGCGTGACCCCGGGGGTCCTGGGAATGAGTCCCATGTCAGGCCCTGCATGGAGCCTGCTTCTCCCTCTGCCTGTGTCTCTGCCTCTCTGTCTCTCATGAATAAATAAAATATATATATAGCCTCAATAAAAATGTGTCAAATGAATGCAGAATCACAATATAATGTTCCAACAGAAGATAACAATATATTTTAACAAATCAAAGATCTTGATTATTTACTGGTAAAGCTAAAGAAGTCTTGGTAGGTTTTGTTAGCTTCCAAACTTACCTGCATATCTTATCTGCAGTATATTGGATGGAATAAGTAATTGGTATGAAAAATGATCCTTGAGGTATTTTACAATGGTGTCTATTTTAAAAGGCATTATAATTTCCTGGCCCACAGGAAAAAGCACAACTTTTACTGTAGATAAAAAGAGAAAAGAATCATAGTCAAAAGCAAGGGTCAGCAACCTACAGTCCATAAACAGAGAATTATGGGACAATTTTTAATAATATTGAAGGCAGATTGCCCCTGCCATGTTCCCCTACTGCACCTCCATGATAAGAGTTACATTTTAATATCTACAGGAAATGACATTCAGATTTTATTTTGCAGATTAATCCAGAATCTCAATAATTAGCATCAGTGGTCAACACCTGCACCCCAACTCCAGCTTAAAGTTCAGATCCTTTTTCCATTCTCTGCTATGGGTATCAGTGCACATTTAGAATTAACTCTTCAGTCAGAATAGCACAAGAAATAGGAAAACTAAACTGCTTTTAAAGATTCCCAATATTTGGTGTTAATTGGTACTAATCTGGTATTGGCATCTAGTATTATATTCTCAGATATAAATACGGGAACAGCTCAGAAAATCAAGCATTTTTGTGTACTGAGTACTGGAACAGGAGACCCTGAGACCTACAAGGTGTCCCTGAACTTATGATGTGCACACTTTGGTTACATATCGATAGCATGCATCAGTAAATCAGTGCATACTCATCAAGTTAAGAAAATCCAATAGAGGGGGATTCCTGGGTGGCTCAGTGGTTTAGTGCCTGCCTTCGGCCTGGGGTATGATCCTGGGGTCCTGGGATCAAGTCCCATATCAGGCTCCCTGCAGGGAGCCTGCTCTCCCTCTGCCTGTGTCTCTGCCTCTCTCTCTCTCTCTCTCTCTCTCTCTCTCTCATGAATAAATAAATACAATCTTTTTTTTTAAAAAAAAAAAAAAGAAAATCCAATAGAGAAATTTTCAAAGTAAAAGATCTCTAAATCCATTCTTCTTTCCATAATTGATTTATGTCTACAGTTACTAAAATGAGAAACAGAAAAAACACTCTTAATTACAAATATTTAGAATAACTACACACTAATCTACTTTTCACAAAAATAGGCATTACGTGGCTCACTAGCCATTCTATAAAATAGCAATTCAAGACACTTACATATTAATAATAAAAACTTTTCAAAAGTTTAATATAATGGGGTAAACTTTCTTCTTTTACATCTACTGACTTTAAGTTTTAATGGAGAAGATCAATAAGTAAGATGGAGGGCAGAGTACAAACTGTAGGCTGAAAAAGTTTTATATATTTCTAGATGCCTGACACATAACAATTTTCATAAAGCTAAATGAGACTTTTATCAATAATCTCAGAATGAAATTTAACCAGGCACTGTTGATGCTAAGGTTCTTTGAGATTGTTAAAATTTACTTTCACAGCTATCAACAAAGAAAACACTTTCATAGATGTTAAGTCATCAGAAGGCTATTCTAGTTGTTTTATGGATTCAAAATTCTATGGTTAATATATTTTAACATTTTCATAACAGTGACTTCCTAAGCTCTGGGAAAGGGAGGTGTATGAATTTGTGAGCCTCAAAAAGTACAGGACTAAGACAACTTTATTCTAATCCCTAAGTATTTGTTATAAACTACTATCCTGCAATCACAGAAATACCAAAAAATGGAGCCCACGGGCGCCTGGCTGGCTCAGTCAGTACAGCATGTGATTCTTGATCTCGGGGTTGTGAGTTTGAGCCCCATGTTGGGTACAGAGGTTACTTTAAAAAACAAATAAACAAATGGAGACCAAATTTATAGTGAATAGTGAAAACAAGGGATAACAGCTTCAGTTAGGTATAATAGGGCTTAATTAATTTCTTCTCCTTCCTTCTCATTCTTCTCTTGTATGGATACACCACACAAGGGTAAACTACTCCACTGGATTCAAAAGCTACATTTCATCAGCCAAACAACCTGCTGTTATTATTGTTAAAAGATGGCCCCATATTCACCACCCTATGGATGAAAAATTTCAAAACTTATGGACAAGAGAGAGAAGTAGCAGTCCGTTAATCAGCCAACTAAGCTGGTTCTAGATGTAACCACTTTCTTGCTGCTCCACTTTGGCTTTTTTACCAACAATGTAGTGGTAACTCCTACACGCCATGAATCTTATGCCTTTAAAATTAAACAATATAAAAATAAAATAAAATAAACAACAATTCAAGACAACAATTTTTCTGAAGCTAAATATAAAGTTAACACTAAGAAAAAGTGTGGAAATATATATAAGTAACGAGATATGAGGAATGAACTCTGGATATGAAACTAAGAAATCTGGAGTCAAGTTCCCTTCCAACTCTATCTAGCTACGAACAAGTAATTCCAAAGAGGTATGCAAAAGAACGACAATTGTACTCAAGAATTTGCCCATTTTACCAGGTCCCTAAACATTTTAAAAACCTACTTTATTTAGGAAAGATGGATCAATATCAACTTAAAATGTAATGGTGTTCATCTATTCAGGGAAAACAGATACTATAGAATAGAGTACCTTCACACTTAATTAAGAGATTAAGTGGTAGTGGCTACAGAGGTTTGGTGGGTGAAGGGAAGGAAAAGTACGCAATATCAAATATAAAACAAATCTTCAAGCAAAATAAATTTGAAAAAGCAACCATTCTTCAAAACGAGGAAAAGAGATTCCTGTCTTCCCTAAGTAATACCTGTTGCTAAAGGATCTTTCATTGATGCTTTCAGAGATTCCTTTATCGCCTTTATCTTATCCAGAAATGCCAGAGATCCAGCATGTGAAAACTGTTTGGCTGACTGCACTGCATTGTCATGTTTAGTGAACTTGTGCTTTACAGAATTTCTTCGAGAGTATGAAACTCGTTTGGGGAACAAAACTTCTTCTATGAGTTGTTCTTCATCTTCTGGCTCCTTGTTCAAGAAGCTCTGGTCATTTTCCTCTTTAACATGTGTTGTGTGGCCTTCACTGGATGGTGTGACTTCAGATTCACTGCCTTCTGCTTGACCTGACTCTGGAAGCTCCTCCGAGGAAACTGGAACATTGATAGTCTCAAAAGCATCATCATTTTCTTCTGACGCAGTAACAGCATTCTGAGCACCAAATTCTTCTTCCCGATCAGACATTTTTCTGAACCAAAAAAATATATGTATTTATTAGACATAAAAAATCCTTACACCAAATATCAAATTCAGTGCTGGTGTACAGTGATGTTCATAACATACTGCAATGTTGCTCACTACTTTCTTTTAAATACTGATTATTTTAGTAATGGCATTAGGTAAAAGCACCGGGGAATTTTTAATAAAAACACCATGAAAAGTAAAAATATCACTAAACGAGAACCTCAAAACACAATAAATTTGAGAAAAATCTACTGTCAAGAATATATTGAAAAATATTTTAAAATATATTGTCACCGCTTCCCTATCCAATGAACAATGCCTTGTGAAAGGGCTTATTTGAAAAGCTTTCTTTTTGAATACAGACTAACACAGGACTTTTATTTCTGGTATTACAACCGATCAGAAGCTGTAAGGGATCTGCCAGCGACCCAGCAACCACACCCTGGATGGTACGCACTCTTTGTAGTAGGTTTGTTCTCACAAACTGTAGCAAGTCTCCAATGACTTTTGTTTCCCACAACAATCAAGTGTGGGTTGATTTTGGAGCTGACTAGGGCCCGAGGTACAGCAATCTAGAGCTCTGGCTTGGGAGACTGTGACAGCACCCAGGACCTGGGGCCCGAGTGGGCTCGGGCAGCCAAGGGCCAGGCTGCAGGGGTAGCAGCGGGATCAGAGCTCTGAGGAGCCAGTACATCAGGGAGCCTACCTGTAGAAACTGGCAGCCAGCAAGGGAGGATGGAAGTGGCCTGGAGGTGTATTTCTGTGGCAAGAGCAGGGCGGATTAAAATTTGGAACAGTAGTGAAGTGGGAAAGCTGTGTTTGGGGCTAACACATTAAGCACAAATCTTTACATAGAAAAAAAAAAAATAACCTTAGTGAAGTTCTCTAGCTTTCCTCAAATATGGAATATCTGGAATAAGAATATATATTTGTTGAATTCAATGAATATAGCACTATAATTGAAGAGAGAATTGTGAAACTAAAAGATAAATAAAATGATTTGATATACAATGCAGCAAACAGATAAGGATATGAAAAATATGAGAGATTAAGGGCCATGCAAAAGAGAAAAAGTCTAGCATATCTATTGCTAAGTATATCTTTCTGTGAGCTCGGAATGGTTTTATACTTTTAAAATAAAAAAATAACAATGAATATGCAGCAGAGACTGTATGTGGCCTGAGAAGCCCTTTCCAGAAAAAGTCTGTCAGCCCCTGATCTAATTAACAGATGTCAAATCTGAATCACAGAGGAAACAAAAAGATAAGTGAGAGAAAATATTTTTAAAGTAACAGTTGAGAATTTTACAAAAGTCTTTTTTAGTATATGTGCTGCCAAAGCGAGCACAAGAATTTTACAAAACTGATGAAAAGTATGGATCCAAAGATCCAAGAAGCATAACATAAACATACACCCAATGGTATAAGTATAAATAAATCAAACCCATATGACTGTAATAACATTACAGAATAACAAAGAGAAGGTCTGGAAAGCACACAGTGAAAAAGGACATACCACCTACTGCTTTGGATTAATTGCTAATATTAATACAAAGGAAAGAAAAGCAAAATTACTGCAGATTTCTCATCCGAAATATAGAAGCCAAGGTAACAATCAACTAATTAAAAGATGATAGCTATCAACCTAGAATTGTGCATAGAGCAAAATTCTCTTTCAAGATAGAAAATAGAAATATTTATACATAGTTACCACAAAGATATCTGCTCTAAAGAAAGTTCTAAAGGATATACTTGAAGGAAGAGGAAAATGGGGTCAACAGAACTTTGAAGTGCAAAAGAAAAGGTAAACAAATAAATTATAAGCATACGGGTTAACCCGAACAAATACTGTCAACAGAATAGTAGTAGAAAATTGAAGTATTAGACAATAAGAATATATGACTGGGAAGGGAAAGATCAGAGTGAACTGTTGTCAAATTCTTAAACTTTTTACAAAATTGAGGGATAGGATACTTAACCCTAGACTTTGTTAAATTAAAAGCATAGCTGAATTTCTAGTACGGCCAATTGAAAAACTGAAATAAAGTTCTACACTTCCAAAACAATAAAAAAAAAAAATGTGAAATGAGAAAAAAAAACTGAATAAAAACTCAATTTTTAAAAAGTTCAAGAAACTTCTTTAGGTTCTCACACACCTGAAATTTTCCTTTTGGTTATTTTCTCCCATTAACAGGGCTTAATGGCCTGATTAGAGAGAGAGTATCATAAAGAAGCCCGGACTCCCAGCAACATGCTCCTCCCACCCCCCACCCCCCGAGAGGCTGAGGTAACGCTTTTGTTTCTCTCTGGTGGGTCACCTTCCCTGCACAACGGCCAAGATGTCATCTTCTAAAACAGCAACAAATCAAGAATGTCTGCTCTTCAAACAACATGAGTAGAAGAATAAAAAGACAAACCGCAGCCTGGTAGACAATTTTTTGCAAAGCTCGTATCTGATCAAGGACTTGTACCTGGAATATACAGGAAACTCTCAAATTTCAGTGAGAAAAGAATAACAGCTTAGAAATGAGTAAAACAGGGGCACCCGGTGGCTCAGTGGTTGAGCGTCTGCCTCGGGCCCAGGGCGTGACCCCGGGAGTCCTGGCATCAAGTCCTGCGTCGGGCCCACTTCTCCCTCTGCCTGTGTCTCTGCCTCTCTCTCTCTGTCTGTCTCTCATGAATAAATAAACAAAATCTTAAAAAAATAAAAATAAAAACGAGTAGAATATTTAACAAGTGAGTCAACAAGGAGCATACACAGCCTGGAGAGGCACGAGAGCGGTGCGGCACCTGCGCCGGGCCAGGCTCGAGGTGCGCCTGGAGAGAACCGCCCCTGACCACCCGGGGCAGTCGCCTCAGCCGCCTCCGCCCAGCCCTGAGCCGAGAACAGGCGCAGGAAGAGGTGCTCAGTACCCGCAGCTGTGATAGAAACGCGACTGTGGCGGCACGTCCGTAGGGACTGGACCGTCCCAACCGCATCGGGGCTGGTAGTGGAAGACGCGGGGGCTCACACCGGGAAGGCGGAAGCGGCAACCGGGCCAGCGTCTGAAGTAAGTGTCCGTTTCCTGTGGAGTCACACACACGTCACCTGGCAGTCTGTGTGCCCTGATGCGGTGAAGAGCTACGTTCACACCGAATTTGCTTGCGAAAGTACACGGAGCCCCTGTGCTCAGTCTCGAACCCTGCAAACAAATGTTCCTCGGTGGAGGCACGACCCACTACTAGGAGACAGGAAGGGGCCGACGACCGACCCTGCGGCTCAGCCCTGTACGCGAGGGCTCCCCGCCCGCCCGCAGCGGCCCGGTCACCGCCAACGCGGCGCCTCCGCCAGCAGGAGCCCCCGGGCGCGGCGCGGAGGGGGAGGGGGAGGGCGGGCTGAGCCGGGGCTGGGCCGGGGCTGGGCCGGGGGCCCCGGGGCTTCGCTGCTCACTGCGCCGCCGCTCCGGGTGGCATCATCCTTCCGTGGACCGTTCAGACGTGGACGCCTGAGACTTTAAGAGTTGCTCAGCAGGGAAGACAGCCCCGGTGATGACCACACGGCCCTGCCCCTTCACCTCCCAGGCACGGTCCCCGACGGGCCTACGAGGCCGGCGTCACTGCTCCGGGGGACCCAGTCCTGCCTGGGGCCAAACAAACCTGTTGCATCTTTAAGTTTTTTAGGAGGCTCGGACACGAGCGTGGGGAGCGGAGGGTGCCACGGAGGACGCTGTTCTGAAGCCGCCCATTTGCCACCCGGGGCCGTCGCCCTGGGCGCCCGCGGTGTCCTGCCGCCCGACCGGGTCAGCACGCGTGCGGCTTCCTTCCCACCACCCGGCAGACTCGGGGCGCCGGGAGGCGAGGCGCCACGGCCCCGCCCGGCCCCGCCCACAGCCCTCCCGCCGTCGCGGCCCCGCCCACAGCCCGCCCCGGCCCCGCCCACGGCCCTCCCGCCGTCGCGGCCCCGCCCACGGCCCCGCCCATCCCAGAGCATCTCGGGGCTCCTGGTCTGAGCCGCCGTGAGGAGAGCAGGGAACGTCGTGCAGGTGTGACCCCGATACAGGCTGCGAACCCCTGGGGTCACTATCTGAGCACGCGGGGTACGGGGTGCGGCCCCCTCAGCGCTGCCAGGAGCCGCCCGATGCCCCCCGCACGGCGGCCTGAGTCTGCGCCCCGGCTCCGCCCCCGCCCAGGCCCCGCCCACGGCCCCCCCCACAGCCCTTCCCGGCCCCGCCCACCGCACGCTGCCGCTCCGAGCCCCACATCGCAGAAACAGCCAGAGACGGACAACAGAGCTTTGCACGGACTGAAGCGAAGGTGGAGCTTCGTCCCGCGGCCAGGCAGCCCCGACCCCGCGGCCAGGCCGGTCTGCGGAGGGGCCAGGAGAGGCAGCCAGAACCTGTCCTCCCACCTGACCGAGGGACGCAGCCACCGGGTCGCTGAGGTTTCGGGGGAGCCGCGTCCGCACGGGCCCCGCCGCTTTCTCTGATGCTCGCCGCATCCTAGCAACGGCCGTGCCGCCGGCGCCGGTCCCGCGAGAAGAGGCGGCGCTCCCGCGGGATGAAGGCTGCGGAGAGGGGCGTGGCCGGGGCCCGGGGGCGGGGCTAAGAGCGGGGCCAGGGTGGGGCGGGGCTAGGGGCGGAGCCTAGCGTCGGAGCTGGAGCTGGGGGAGTCCAAGGGCGGGGCTAGCTTTGGGACGGACCTAGGGGCGGGACGGAGCTAGGTGGAGCCTAGAGGCGGGGCTGGAGCTAGGGGCGGGGCAGACCTAGGTGGAGCGCAGGGGCGGGGCAGAGGCTAGGGGCGGGGCAGACCGCGGGGCGGGGCGGGGCGGAGCTGGGGGCGGGGCGGAGCTGGGGGCGGGGCTGACGGGCCGGGCCGGGGGCGTGGCCGAGAGGGAAAGCCGGGGGCGGGGTCTGGTGCTGGGCACCCAGATCCCAGAGTGAATGCGGCGCTACTGTCCAAACTCCCTCATACACTGTGCGAGGGCACAGTTCTCAGAACCAAACGCTGACAGCAGTTTGGTTTATAGATCTAAAAAATCAGGATTGGTGACAACACAGAGTGAGAGTGAAAACCTTGACAGAGGAGAACATAGTCCAAGGCGTTAGGTGCCACTTGGCTTATGTTCAAATTAGAACTTGGCTCTTAGCTTCCTGGCAGCCTAAGAGAAAGGGGAGACAGGGGCTATTTCCTCTTCTAAATCAGGAGAAGCAAAGGTTTTGTTAATCACGGAATCATCTTATATTTATTTTTCCATTGCTATAAATTCTGCAAATTAGGGTTTTTAAAGAAGCACGTTTATTGGGGGAAAGGATGAATTCTGCTCCTCTTGCAAATATATTGGTAACTATCATGTATTTTCATTTTCATTAGTTTCCATGAGTCTTTTTTAATTGTCTAATTTGCTGGTTGACCCTCTTCCTTTAGTGGGATGCCCAAACACTGAGTTTCTTCCAAATTTCTTCTTCTGATTGAGTTGTAGTTTCAAAGCATTGTGGTCTGAAAATATGCAGGGCACAATCCCAATCTTATGGTATCAATTGAGACCTGATTTGTGACCCAGTATGTGGTCTATTCTGGAGAAAGTTCCATGTGCCCTTGGGAAGAATGTGTATTCAGTTGGGTTCGGATGGAACGTTCTGTATATATCTGTGAAATTCATCTGGTCCAGTGTATCATTTAAAGCCCTGGTTTCCGTGTTGATGTTCTGCTTAGAATATCCCTCATTGGCTGAGAGTGCCATGTGGAAGTCTACTATTAGTGTATTATTATAAAGTATCTCTTTACTTTGGTTATTAATTGATTGACGGACTTGGCGGGTCCCACATTAGGGGCATAAATATTCATAATTTTTAGTTCTTCTTGTGGAACAGATCCTTTAAGTACGATATAGTGTCCCTCTTCATCTGTTACTAGAGTCTTTGGTATAAACCCTAATTTATCTGATATTAGGATTGCTACCCCAGCTGTCTTTTGAGACCATTTGGAAGGTAAAGGAGGCTCCACCCCTTCGTTTTCAGGCTGGAATTGTCCTTAGGTCTGAAAGAGTCTGTTTAGCTTGTGTTCTCCTCTATGATATTAATGGATTCTTCTCTCACATTTAGATCTTTCATCCATTTTGAGTTCACCTTTGTGTCTGGTGTAAGAGAATGGTCCAGTTTCATTCTTCTGCACGTGGCTGTCCAATTTTCCCAGCACCATTTATTGAAGAGACTATCCTTTTTCCAGTGTATATTCTTTCCTACTTTGTTGAATATTAGTTGACCATAGAGATCAAGGCCCATTTCTGGATTCTCTTTTCTGTTCCATTGATCTATTTGTCTGTTTTTGTGCCAGTACCGCAGTGTCTTGGTGATCACAGCTTTGTAGTACAACTTGAAATCTGGCATTCTGATGCCCCCAGCTCTGGTTTTCTTTTTCAATATTTCCCTGGCTATTCGGGGTCTTTCCGATTCCACACAAATATTTTTTTAAGATTTTGTTTATTTATTCATGAGAAAGTGAGAGAGAGACAGAGAGAGAGGCAGAGACACAGGCAGAGGGAGAAGCAGGCTCCATGCAGGGAGCGACGTGGGACTCAATCCCAGGTCTTCAGGATCATGCCCTGGGCCGAAGATGGTGCTAAACCATTGAGCCACTAGGGCTCCCCCATACAAATCTTAAGATGATTTGTTTCAGCTCTGAAGAAAGTCCACGGTAGGGATCCCTGGGTGGCTCAGCGGCTTAGCGCCTGCCTTTGGCCCAGGGTGTGATCCTGGAGTCCCAGGATCAAGTCCTGTGTTGGGCTCCCTGCATGGAGCCTGCTTCTCCCTCTGCCTGTGTCTCTGCCTCTCTCTCTCTATGTTTATCATGAATAAATAAATAAAATCTTTAAAAAAAAGAAAGAAAATTGTGGGCGACCGCGGACTAGCTGGAGTAACTGAACCAAACCAGGCCCGGACTTGCGTCCCTCATTCACTCAAAAGGCTCGGGAGCCTAAAGGGTAAATAGTTGGTAGACGCTTGAGACAGGGCTTGAGAAATGGTTCTCAGGGCTCGCTTGTACGTGATCGCCCACATTACACAATAGATACAACTTATACTGACCTGGTCATAAATGTAAATAAGGGTCTGTCTGTCCTTGCTGGTCTGTTTACCAAACCTAATATTCCTTTGAAGTATGCACATCTGGAGCAACAAGCTTATCTATTTACCAAGGTCTTCTGGCACCTGTGAGTCTGTCTTGCATGCTGAGAAAGGGGAACTTTGGAGGGTTTCACAAACCTGCTAAAAATAAACACCTTCTTGGCTTTGTTTTGCTCATGCTATAAAATGTTGTAAAACCTTGAATAAAGCTGGAACTGCTTGGACATCATCCACAGTGTCCCTCCTGTCCCCATCTCTTTACTTTTGTTTTCCTCATCCCCTTATCCTCAGGACCCTGATCGTGTTGCTGCAGCGCATGCAACAGAAAGTCCATGGTATTTTGATTGGGATTGAATTAAATGAGTTAATTGCCGGGGTAGCATTGACACTTTCACAATATTAATTTGTCCAATCCATGAGCACGGAATGTTTTTCCATCTCTTTGTGTCTTCCTCAATTTCTTTCACAAGTATTCTATAGTTGTTAGGGTACAGATCCTTTACCTCTTTGGTTAGGTTTATTCCTAGGTATCTTATGCTTTTGGGTGCAATTTTACATGGGATTGACTCCTTAATTTCCCTTTCTTCACTCTCATTGTCTCAGGGTAGAGAAATGCCACTGACTTCTGGGCATTGGTTGTGTATCCTGCCACACTGCCGAATTGCTGTATGAGTTCTAGCAATTCCTGGGGTGGAGTCTTTTGGGTTTTCTATGGACAGTGTCATGTCATCTGTGAAGAGGGAGAGTTTGACTTCTTATTTGCCAATTTGAATGCCTTTTATTTCTTTTTTTTTTTCTTTTATTTCTTTTTGTTGCCTGATTGCTGAGGCTCGTACTTCTAGTACAATGTTGAATAGCAGTGGTGAGAGTGGACATCCCTGTCTTGTTCCTGATCTTAGGGGAAAGGCTCCCAGTGCTTCCCCATTGAGAATGATGTTTGCTGTGGGCTTTTCGCTATGGCTTTTAAGATGTTGAGGAATGTTCCCTCTATCCCTACACTCTGAAGAGTTTTGATCAGGAATGGATGCTGTATTTTGTCAAACGCTTTCTCTGCATCCCTTGAGAGGATCATAAGGTTTTGTTTTGTTTTGTTTTGTTTTGTTTTAGGATCATAAGGTTCTTGTTTCTTCTCTTATTGCTGTGATCTATCACGTTGATTGTTTTATCAATGTTGGACCAACCTTGCATCCTGGGGATAAATCCCATTTGGTTGTGGTGAATAATCCACTCAATATACTGTTGACCCTATTGACTACCATCTTGGTGAGAATTTTTGCATCCGGGTTCATCAGGGATGCTGGTCTGTAATTCTCCTCTATGGTGGGGTCTTTGTCTAATTTTGAGATAAGGTAATGCCGGCCTCTTAAGATTGGAGGTGTTCATGCTCTTTATACCTTCAAAACAGCTTCACTAGAATAGGTATTATTTCTTTTTTACTTTTTTTTTTAATTAATTTTTATTGGTGTTCAATTTACCAACATACAGAAAAACACCCAGTGCTCATCCCGTCAAGTGTCCACCTCAGTGCCCGTCACCCATTCCCCTCCAACACCCGCCCTCCTCCCCCTCCACCACCCCTAGTTCGTTTCCCCGAGTTAGGAGTCTTTATGTTCTGTCTCCCTTCCTGATATTTCCCAACATTTCTTCTCCCTTCCTTTATATTCCCTTTCACTATTATTCATATTCCCCAAATGAATGAGAACATACACTGTTTGTCCTTCTCCGACTGACTTATTTCACTCAGCATAATACCCTCCAGTTCCATCCACGTTGAAGCAAATGGTGGGTATTTGTCGTTTCTAATTGCTGAGTAATATTCCATTGTATACATAAACCACATCTTCTTTATCCATTCATCTTTCGATGGACACCGAGGCTCCTTCCACAGTTTGGCTATTGTGGCCATTGCTGATAGAAACATCGGGGTGCAGGTGTCCCGACGTTTCATTGCATCTGAATCTTTGGGGTAAATCCCCAACAGTGCAATTGCTGGGTCGTAGGGCAGGTCTATTTTTAACTCTTTGAGGAACCTCCACACAGTTTTCCAGAGTGGCTGCACCAGTTCACATTCCCACCAACAGTGTAAGAGGGTTCCCTTTTCTCCGCATCCTCTCCAACATTTGTTGTTTCCTGCCTTGTTAATTTTCCCCATTCTCACTGGTGTGAGGTGGTATCTCATTGTGGTTTTGATTTGTATTTCCCTGATGGCAAGTGATGCAGAGCATTTTCTCATGTGCTTGTTGGCCATGTCCATGTCTTCCTCTGTGAGATTTCTCTTCATGTCTTTTGCCCATTTCATGATTGGATTGTTTGTTTCTTTGGTGTTGAGTTTAATAAGTTCTTTATAGATTTTGGAAACTAGCCCTTTATCTGATATGTCATTTGCAAATATCTTCTCCCATTCTGTAGGTTGTCTTTTAGTTTTGTTGACTGTATCCTTTGCTGTGCAAAAGCTTCTTATCTTGATGAAGTCCCAATAGTTCATTTTTGCTTTTGTTTCTTTTGCCTTTGTGGATGTATCTTGCAAGAAATTACTGTGGCCAAGTTCAAAAAGGGTGTTGCCTGTGTTCTCCTCTAGGATTTTGATGGAATCTTGTCTCACATTTAGATCTCTCATCCATTTTGAGTTTATCTTTGTGTATGGTTAAAGAGAGTGGTCCAGTTTCATTCTTCTGCATGTGGATGTCCAATTTTCCCAGCACCATTTATTGAAGAGACTGTCTTTCTTCCAATGGATAGTCTTTCCTCCTTTATCGAATATTAGATGACCATACATTTCAGGGTCCATTTCTGGGTTCTCTATTCTGTTCCATTGATCTATGTGTCTGTTTTTGTGCCAGGACCACACTGTCTTGATGACCACAGCTTTGTAGTACAACCTGAAATCTGGCATTGTGATGCCCCCAGCTATGGTTTTCTTTTGTAAAATTCCCCTGGCTATACGGGGTCTTTTCTGATTCCACACAAAGCTTAAAATAATTTGTTCTAACTCTCTGAAGAAAGTCCATGGTATTTTGATAGGGATTGCATTAAACGTATAAATTGCCCTGGGTAACATTGACATTTTTACAATATTAATTCTGCCAATCCATGAGCATGGAATATTTTTCCATCTCTTTGTTACTTGCTCAATTTCTTTCAGAAGTGTTCTATAGTTTTTAGGGTATAGATCTTTTACCTCTTTGGTTAGGTTTATTCCTAGGTATCTTATGCTTTTGGGTGCAATTGTAAATGGGATTGACTCCTTAATTTCTCTTTCTTCAGTCTCATTGTTAGTGTATAGAAATGCCATTGATTTCTGGGCACTGATTTTGTATCCTGCCACGCTACCAAATTGCTGTATGAGTTCTAGCAATCTTGGGGTGGAGGCTTTTGGGTTTTCTATGTAGAGTATCATGTCATCGGCGAAGAGGGAGAGTTTGACTTCTTCTTTGCCAATTTGAATGCCTTTAATGTCTTTTTGTTGTCTGATTGCTGAGGCGAGGACTTCCAGAACTATGTTGAACAGCAGTGGTGAGAGTGGACATCCCTGTCTTGTTCCTGATCTTAGGGGAAAGGCTCCCAGTGCTTCCCCATTGAGAATGATATTTGCTGTGGGCTTTTCGTAGATGGCTTTTAAGATGTCGAGGAAAGTTCCCTCTATCCCAACACTCTGAAGGGTTTTGATCAGGAATGGATGCTGTATTTTGTCAAATGCTTTCTCTGCATCTAATGAGAGGATCATATGGTTCTTGGTTTTTCTCTTGCTGATATGATGAATCACATTGATGGTTTTACGAGTGTTGAACCAGCCTTGTGTCCCAGGGATAAATCCTACTTGGTCATGGTGAATAATTTTCTTAATGTGTTGTTGGATCCTATTGGCTAGTATCTTGTTGAGAATTTTTGCATCCATGTTCATCAGGGATATTGGTCTGTAATTCTCCTTTTTGGTGGGGTCTTTGTCTGGTTTCGGAATTAAGGTGATGCTGGCCTCGTAGAACGAATTTGGAAGTACTCCATCTCTTTCTATCTTTCCAAACAGCTTTAGTAGAATAGGTATGATTTCTTCTTTAAACGTTTGATAGAATTCCCCTGGGAAGCCATCTGGCCCTGGACTCTTGTGTCTTGGGAGGTTTTTGATGACTGCTTCAATTTCCTCCCTGGTTATTGGCCTGTTCAGGTTTTCTATTTCTTCCTGCTCCAGTTTTGGTAGTTTGTGGCTTTCCAGGAATGCGTCCATTTCTTCTAGATTTCCTAATTTATTGCCGTACAGTATTATTTCTTTTTTAAACTTTTGATAGAATTCGCCTGAGAAGCCAGTTGTCCCTGTCTTTTATGTCTCCGGAGTTTGATGATGACTGCATCACGTTCTAACCTGGATATTGGTCCGTTAAGGTTCTCTGTCATCTCATATCGCAGTTTTGGAAATTTGTGGTGAGGGTAAGGGTGGTGGTTAGGCTTAGAGTAAGGGGTTAGGGGTTCGGGGTTAGGGTTCGGGTTCAGGTTCGGATTGGGGCTCGGGTTAGGGTTCTGGTTCCGGTTTGGGATTAGGGTTCAGGATTGGGTTCAGGTTCGGGCTTGGTTTAGGGTTCAGGTTCAGGTTAGGGTTCGGTTAGGGTTCAGGTTCGGGTTCAGGGTTGGGGTTAGGGGTTTGAGTTTGGGTTCGGGGTTAGGGGTCGGGTTAGGGGTTCGGGTTTCAGTTAGAGTTCGGGTTTGGGTTCCAGTTCAGTTTAGAATTTGGGTTCGGGTTTGGGTTCAGGGTTTGGGGTGAGGGTTACGGTTAGAGTTCGAGATAGGGTTCGGGATAGGGTTTGAGTTCGGGATAGGGTTTAGGGTTTAGGGTTCGGTTTCAGGATAAGGCTTGGGTCCAGGTTTGGGATAGGGTTTAGGGTTAGGGTTCGGGTTCCGGTTCAGGTTAGGGTTCCAGTTCTGGTTCAGGTTAGGGTTAGGGTATGGGTTAGGGAATGGGTTGGGGTACTGGTTATGGTATGGATTAGGGTACGGGTTAGGATACGGGTTTATGGTACAGGTTAGGGTACGGGTTAGAGGTTAGGGTAGGGTGAGGGTACAGGTTAGGGTATGGGTTAGGGTATGAGTTAGGATACGGTTTTTTGTACCCCATTTTTTGTCTTCAAGCCCACCATGTCTGGGGTGGCACCTGCCTGCACGTCTGAACCGTGCACCATCCTGCAGCTGGACACGTTGCACCGGGAGGGTGGGGAGGGAGTTCCATCGCTGGGGGGGAGGTTTGACGATGGCCTGGCCGGGAGGGGGTCCGGGTGGCTCAGGCTGGGTGACTGGGCCCGGGGAGGCCGGCTCCTCCACCCTGGGCGGTGGCTCAGAGGCCGGAGAAGGGAGGAGAGGCCCGGGCGCCGGGGACACTGGCTCCAGGCCCAGGGGCCTCGTGGGGAACTCCTCAGGTCCTGCTGGAAAGAGGCCGACGGGGTCAGCGTCTCCAGCAGGCTGTGTGTCCCCCGCTGGGGGCCCCGGGGGTCCTCACGGCTCCCGCGTGGCCCCCCGGCCTGACCCTGTGCTCAGCCCCCCACACTGCTGCCCGGGCCCTGCAGTGGGTACCCACCCGCCCAGCCCTGGCCTGGGGTCCCCAAGGCTGGAGCAGAAGAGGAGAGCCCCAGAGATGAGGACGGGGGACCCGGGGGCTCTGTCCCCTGTGGGCGGCCCCAGCAGGCCGAGTCGGGAGGGGCCGGGGCCCTGAGCCCACCTGGCGGGGGCAGGTCCCACCGCATCCTGCGGAGCTGGGTCATGGAGGCCCGAAGGTGTCTGAGCACGGCCTCGTCCTCCAGGGCCCAGGGCTGGGCCAGAGAGTCCTGGAGGAACTCCCGGAGCCCTTCCAAGGGCAGCTTCAGGAGGCGCTCTGGGCGGTGGGCGAGAGTCAGACCCAGAGGGCCCCGCCCTGGGGCCCCCGGGGCCCCCAGGCCAGCGGCTGGGGTCCCGCTGTGCCCAGGAGCGCCGCGGGCAGTGCGCTGGCCGCGGTGGCCCCTGCCCGCTGCTCCACTCGGGGAGCCCCGCTGCACCCGCCTGCCCCGCCGTCCCCCCGCCCCAGGTCTGGGTGCTGCTCAGAGCCCAGGGTCACCACCCCTGCCCCCCGCCCCCGGCACACCTGGGCTCCCGGGGGCTCACTTACTCCTGTGCACCTTGAGGATGGTATAGGCCATGGCCGTGAGCACCCTCTCCCCATCGAGGATGTAGGCATCCCACAGCTTCAGGGTGAGCGAGAAGGGGGTCTAGGGGGACGGCGGGGTGGGAGGAGCGGCCTGAGCAGGGCCCCTGGGGGGCTCGGCTGGGGCTAGGCTAGGCCTGCCATCTGGCCCCCGGCTGCCTCCGACGAGGCCCCGCAGCGCCCCCCCCCCCCGCCCCCCGCCCCCCGCCTCCCCGTGCGTGCCCTCCTCCCAGGGAGATCAGGGACTCCCGGCCGCTCCGGGTTCCGACCCCGGCCAGCACCTCCCGCACCCCTGGGGGCACAGACTCTGCCTGCACTTGACGACACCACGCCTCGAGAGGACCCCAGGCTGGCCGCCCGATGGGCCGAGGGCCCGTCCACACCCCGGGCTGACCCTGTCCCGTGGGACCTGGAAGAGCCAGGAAGGCACAAGGCGCCCCCGCGGACCGCGGCTCCGGGTCTGGGGTGCGTTCCTGGCAGCCCGTGCAGCGCTGGGACGGGGGACTGGGGAGACACCCGGGGATGTCCTGGGGGACAGGGTGCAGACAGCTGGCCCCAGCCCCCCCCATGTCCTGCCCGGGGCCCAGGACGGGCTCTCACATTGGCCTCGCGGGGGCTGGGGCCGGGCAGCTCCTTGTCCCTGGAAGGCAAGAGACGCAGAGCCCTGAGGCCCCAGCCCCCCAGCCCCCCCCCCCCCCCCCCGTCTGCACCCAGGTGCAGCCCTCGGCAGTGCAGGTGACGGCAGCAGGATGCCGGGCGGAGGGCCGGGGCTGCTCCGATCAGGCCCGTGGCCCGCAGTCCTGCCAATTCAGAGCATTTCTTCCGGAGCCACCTAGACAGGGCCGTGTGTGCACATGTCACCATCCTCACCCTGCTTGTGCCGTGAGACGACCAAGTGTCTGTGCGGTGACCCGGCGCTCGGCTCCCACGGACCTCCTGTCTGCGTGTCGGGAGGGGGCCGCGGTGACTGGAGCCACGGCGGTGGGGTGGACAGAGCAGCCTCCGTGGGAAGGGTGTTGGTGTGTTCAGGCCCCACGAGCAGGGCGTAGGTGTCCTCGCACACGGCGCACACTCAGCGGGCCGCCCCAGGGACCCCGGCCCTGCCTTGGGGCCCTCGTGCCGCACACGGTGGCGTGGAATTCCTGCTCACGCTGGAGACAAAGCGAGTGTGTGTGTCAGAACCTGAGCTGTTGATTCACGCCTCTGAGCAACTCCTTTGACTTTTTCCCTAGATCTTCAGCAATTAAGGAGTTTTTTTCGAAGCCCAAGTACAACCACATTTTGAAGCCAGAAGACTGTCTGTCTGAACCGTGCACCATCCTGCAGCTGGACACGAGAACCGTGCAGATCGCTGACCTGGAGGTGAGAGCCCCGGAGGCTAAGTGGGCGGCGCACGGACCAGACTCTGTGCGAATAAACAGGTTGAGGAAACTTGCCTTCGATTTTCTGAGTCTTGTCTTTTTTATGCTCTGATTTTATATTTTTACATTATTTTTTCATGTACCTCTTTAACACCATCAGTAATTTTTATATTTATGTTTAATATTTTCAGCATCTTGAGATTCTAATAAATTATATCTAGTTTCTTCAAGGATTTCAAGTTAAAAATTTTTTTTCTAAGTTGTGCTGCCGTGGATGACAAAATTCTTAATTCTTACTCTTACATTCCCCCTGTTGCCACGAGGTGGCGCGTGTGCATTCAGGAGCGGCTCATTTTCAGGGTGTGCTCAGAGGTGCAGAGCTTGGGAGCGGGTCCCTGGAACCCCCTGGAGCTCAGCCGGGAGCTAAGCTGTTGGCTCTGCACTTAGTTTCGCAGTATAGAGAGGCCCGGTTCTTTATGCCAAGAATGAGAAGAAATAGGATTCCACTCAAATATGGGACCAGAAAATGAGGCAAGTGAGGCCCACGTTGCTTGAAACCTTTTCTGATTATCTGCCGCATGTGAATTTGTGCTGCCAGCTTTAGTGGTTCTTTCCCGAGGAGCAGGTTTGCTGTGTTTGGCTACACTAGCAAGTTGCATCCACAGTTACTGGACTAGACGTGGGCCCGGCAGTGCAGCGGCATTGAGCCGGGCTGGCGGGGGGACAGCTGCTAGTTCCTGCCCGGAGCCCTCCCGCCTGCTGTCACGCGCTCACGGCAGCCGCGTCCCTTCCTTATCGTTGCCTGAACAGACCACGAGCGGCGAGCTGCACTTTGAGATCAGGAAGGCCGGCGCGCTGCATGGATTCACCGCCTGGTTCAGTGTCCGGTTCCAGAGCCCGGAGGAGGACGAGCCGCAGCTGGTGCTGAGCACAGGCCCGTTTCACCCGTGAGTGTGCAGCACCGCAGGGGCTCCGCTGCCCCGGGAGGAGCAGGTGCAGGTCCCCTGCTGCAAGGCCGTCGCGGAGGCAGCGGCGTGTGCGGGCGGTGGGCGGGGGACCCGGACCGTGCCCCACCCCGCCCTGCCCTGGGCTGCCCTGCCTGCCCTCTGACCCCTGCATGAACGGGCGGAGCGCACTTTGCCTGCCTCAGTGGCCCTGGACACTGCTTCAGCTTCCCATGGTCTAATACAAGCACAACCCATGGAATTTTAGGGGCTTTTAACTCCCCAAGACTTTCTTGGGGAAGGTCAGTGTTTCTTGAGACAAATTTTTTTTAAAGATTTTATTTGAGGGAGAGAGTGGGCGAGAGAGCACATGAGCAGAGGCGGGGGCAGGGGAGGGGGAGGCAGATGCCCCACTGAGCAGGGAGCCCGATGCGGGACTCGATCCCAGGCCCCGGGGTCATCCCTGAGCCAAGGCATATGCTCCCCGGACCGAGCCCCCAGCCACCCCCGGGACACTTCTGTGCAGTAGCATCTTGATGCTGCTCGCTGCTCCGGTGAGCCGGGCGCTGCGGTCCGCCTCGGAGCTGGACCCAGCAGCCCGGCAGCGCTGCCTTCCTGGGACCTCCGCGGGCCTGTGCGGTAGGTGCCGGGGCCGGGGCGGGCAGCTGCGCTGCTCGGGTCAACACTGGCTGCAGCGGGGGTCCTCGGGGCCTCGCGTCTGTCTGCACCACAGGAGCCAGGCTGTTGGCCGGAGCGTCCGTGGAGCTGGCGGGGCCAGGCCTCCGGCCGCCCTTCCCAGTCCCAGCGCACAGATGCGAGCTGTCACCAGTCGAGGGCGGGAACTCAGGCCCCTGGGGTCGTGCGCCCGCACACCGTGGGATGGGGCAGGCAGGTGCCGAGCCCGGGCAGCGCTCTGGGACGCGGGGACAGGGGCCCTCACGGCGACTGGGGCCGGAGGGACGTGAGGGCTGAGCGTGACCCCGAGGCCGTGGAGCCGTGTCCTCAGGGCCTGCAGAACCCAGAGAGTGCGGAGCGTGACCGTTTGTCCCAGATGTCGCACTTGCCACTCACCCTCCAGCCCGACTCCCAGGGGCAGTGACCTTCCTGCGCTGCGGAAACTAGAACTCGGCATTGGCAGCCTAGGGACCAGGCAGGGACGCGGTAGACGCCCGTGCCAGGGTGCTGGGCCCTGGGAGCACCTAGAGCCGCGTGCTCGCTGGGCTGTGGCCCAGTCCCTGGCGCCCACAGAGGCCTCGCCGTGGGCCTGGTGCGTCTGCCCCGCGGGAGAGCCTGGGGGTCCGGCCCACAGAGGTGACGCGTGCCCCGTGTCTTGCAGAACCACCCACTGGAGGCAGGTGCTGTTTATGATGGACGAGCCCGTGTCTGTGCTCTCGGGAGATGTGGTCACAGGCTCGGTTGTGCTGCAGAGAAACCCCGTGTGGAGGAGGCACATGTCCGTGGCGCTCAGCTGGTCCGTCACTTCCACACAAGACCCCACATCGCAGAAGGTAAGGCTCGTGCCGCAGGGCGGGTGGGCGCTGGTGCTGGGAGACGGGCGTGGCGGTCGCGGTGCCACGGCCTCGGCCTCACGCGCCTGCGCTGCTTTCTCATCCTCCTCGCGGGCAGTTGGTGCTGTTATTGGTAGAACAGGAAACGGGGGCAGGAAGGTGAGTCTGAGGGCAGGGACCCAGCCCAGGGCCACCCTTCCCGTGTCCAGGAGGCCCCGGTGGAGAGCGGGCTGGGCCGCCGTTCCCACACCTGGTGCAGGACGGCAGAGGGGACGCGACGGTTCTCCTCTGGTCTCCTACCTGCTTTGTGCTAATTTTATGTCAAAGTCTTAATGTTGGTCATTAAGAAACTTCTCCGCCTGAAGCTCTTGGGTGCGATCCTGAGTCGTCATCAGGAGGTGCTGCGTGTGAGTCACACTCAAGCGGTTTATTATGACTGATTTGCTTGGTCTGTTTCCAGGTGGGAGAGAAGGTCTTTCCCATCTGGAGACGACGGTCGAAGCTGTGGGAAGCAGGTGCTGCAGGAACGAGCCCGGGCGGAGACGCGCTTGGATGTGAGCCCGCGTTCCTGTGGCCCGCGAGCTCCCCTGCCCTGCGGCGGGACACCCGTGTGCGTGCGCGCTCCCTTCCTCGGGCCTCCACAGGCGCCGCGTGGGGCTCGGCGGGGACCCCTCACCCCTGTCACTGCCCGTGTCTGTGCTCTAGAAGTAGGCTGTGTCCCCAGGTGTCCACAGTCTGGCTCGTGGCCGAGTCGGTGGCACCGTGTCCCTAAGCTAGGTCTAGATCTCAACTCACAGGGCACACGCGCATCACCTTGTACTCCTGTGAAAGTGGCTGTTCACGCATCATGTGTCATGGTGTCCTTGCTGCCTGGGCCCCTCCCTGTCGTGCGAAGGCGGGCGCCCCAAAGCCGTGCAGGGCCTGGAGGCGGCGATGCATGTGACGGGACTCTGCATGGATAGTACAGTCGTAGAGATGTCTTCCACGTAAATTATGTGTTGGCGCAGAGCACATACTCAATAAATATTTTTAAAGAAATGAGTGTTGGCATGTTTCCGTGCGCGTGTGCTGTGTCGGCAAGCGCGGGGTCCTACCGCGTGTGCTGCTTTGTAGCCTTTCTCCCCTGGTGTGAAGGAACGTCCCTGCCTGTAGGTCCAGGTCTACGTCTTTTGGTGTGTACTGCTTTGACTTTTAGTTGACTTTACATTGCAGAATGAACGGTATGTCCCCACCGCGTGAGTGACGGGCGTGCAGGTGCGCATCTCCTGGAACAAGCACTGGACCGAGACCGTCAGCCGCGAGCGGCCGCCCCAAGTGCCCGGCACGCAGTGCCTCCGAGGGTGGTGCCCCCGGTGACGCGCAGCTTCCTGGGGCCGGTGGGGCACACAGGCCGCTTCTGGAGCCCGAAGCTTGTGCCGCCCACACTCCTAGGCTGAGGCTCCCGGCGGGGGGGCCATTAGGGGCAGGTGTTTGGGAGGTGCTTAGGCCTCGAGGGGGCCCCTGGGATGGACTCGCGCCCTTCCAGGGGAGAGCCCCGCAGAAGGCGGCTGCCTGGGGACTGGGCCGGGTCTCCAGGTCCCAGGGGGGAGGCCGCCGGGCTGGGGCACGTCCAGCCCCCAGGGCCGTTAAAGCCTCCGGGCCGGTGCCATCCAGGCCCTGTCCCTCACTGAGGCATGTCCAGCCCCCGGGCCGTTGAAGCCGCCGGGCCAGTGCCATCCGGGCTGTGTCCCTCGCTGTGGGCGTCGCTCAGCTCACGGGCACCTGTGAGCCCCGACCCCGTGTTTGCCGCGGGTTCCCGCCGCGTCCTGCCCCGCCGGTGGTCAGCGGGTGGCCAGCGGGTGGCCTCTCGGCCCGGCCCTGGCAGGTGCAGCGGGTGGTGCGTGTGGGCCCGCGCGTTCCCCTTGGGTGCACAGCTGCCGTCGGGCTCCCGGGAGCCAGGGCCCTCAGCGTCGGCGTCCTTGGCGGGGCCGGCTCGAAGCCCTTCATAGGCTTGTTCTGCGAACACCTGCTCCGTGGCTTAGTCTTCTCTCTATTTTGATAAACAGAAGTTCCTAAGTTTTATTTTGTCTGATTCGACATTATTTTCCTTAAGGATACACTTGCTGCGTCCGGTGGAAGGAATCTGCTCTCCGTTTCCGGCTCCGTCGGTCGCCCTGGCGCACAGCTCAGCGCCCCCAGCCTCGGTTTCTCCCGGGCCGTCAGGGCGGGCTCGGGATTCGCGTCCCCGGGGGTGGCTGCTCCGGCGGTGGAGTTGCAGCTTCTGTCCTCTCCTGCTGCCCGCACCCTCGCTTTCTCCTCTAGAGCTGCTGCGGCGGCAACAGCATGTTTTGATTTATTTTCAGTATCTCCCGGGTCCAAGTATTTCTAATTCCCATTATGAGTTCTCCTGCTGTCCCAGGGCTATTTAGAAATTGTGGCTTAATTTCCAAAGGTGGAATTTTCTAGGTATTTTTTCTTATTAATCTCTAGCTGAATGTCCCTGTGCTCAGAGGACGACCTGAGTGATCTCACTCCCCTGAGGTCACAAGGACTTGAATGTGCGTCATGCTGTCGGATGACGCGGAGGCCACCATGTCGCCGGGATCGGCTCGGGCAGCCGTGTTGCATGTTGCTCGCTTGGCCCCGATGCTTCGGCCACTTGTGCCTCCTCGTCCCCTCAGGCAGCCGCCACGGGAGGAAGCAGGGCCTCCGAGGACACAGCTGCACCTCGGCGGCCTCATTTGACCCATGTCCTTAGGGCCCCGATCTGCAATGCAGTCACACTGCAGGGCCCTGCTGTGACCCCCGACATCCCCGTGCTGCGATGGAACCCCCACTGCGGAGCGGGCCTCTGGGGATGTCAGGGGTTCCTGAATGAGGCTGCAGGGCATGTCGGGGGCACCTGAATGATGGGGGGGGCCACAGGGGATGTCAGGGGCACCTGTGGGGGCGCCTGGCACTCCTGTGGCACAGCCCCACCCCGCGCTGCTCACAGGGCCATGAGCTTACCAGCCCCCATCCCGGCGCCCCTTGGAGGCCTGGCAGCTGGCCTGTGCTCGGGGTGGTGTGGCTTTAGGGGTATCTGCTCACCGGGGCTGCCCCCGCTGTGGGGGGGTGGGGGGAGCAGCCCCAGGCCGACCCCTGGCCTGACCCCTCGCCCTCTGCACCCCGGAGCTGACCCCGTGGTGGACCTGGAAGCTCAGGCAAGGTCATCGTTGCAACAGGAAGACCTCGACTGACCTGCATGTCTGGTTTTTTACAAAGCGTGTTGTGCCCATGTGTGGCAGTGCCCAGGGCCCAGACTGGGTGGGGGCGACTCATGGTTGTGCAGCACGGCCTGCTGCCCCTGCTGTGGCGTCGGAGCCCTCGAGGGTAGGCTCCAGCCTCCGGCCTCCGGCCTCCAGCCTCCAGCCTCCAGCCTCTGGCCTCTGGCCTCCGGCCACCACAGCCCGGCCAGCCTGGGTTCTGAGCGGTTCCCAGCCTTCCCCCCTGAAGCCAACACGGGGTCCGGCACGTGGCAGGCGCTGCGGGAGCGGGAGACCGAGGGGGGATGAGGCCGGTGCGTCCCGGGGAGCCTGCGGGGGGCCGGGGGAGGGGTGTGGCACCTGGGCTGCAGGCCCGCTGCCCTGCAGCCTCCCGGCCCTGTCCCCGCTGCTGCGCCCCGAGAGGCCTGCAGGCGCCCCTGCCCCGGGCACACACCGGGCCGCCATCCCAGCAGCGGGGAGGGCAGTGAGCAGATGGCGGGAGGGAGCCAAGGCTCGGCCCGGATGCGCCGGGCACCTGGGTGCTGGGCTGCCCCGGTCCGTCTGCTTGCTGCCCCTGGGGAGCCGAAGCTCAGCACCTTGGCCTTGCGATGGCCCCGCTTGGAGAGAAGCCCCCTGGGATGGCTGCTGCGTCCCACCCCCAGCTGGTCTCCCTGGCCGCTCTGCTTCCACAGGAAATACAGAAAGTAGCAAGTGGAGCCTGGAGCCTGGCCTGGACTGAGCAAGGGGTGGGGGGCCGCCGGCGGGGCGAGTCCCCCCTGGAGCCCTGCCACGGGCGCTGGTGGCAGCTGGAGGCACCGGCATAGGGCTCTATAGATAGTTTATGCATTTGCTTGGAGTTTACACTAACCTATATTTAAGGTATATGATAATTTAGGTTGACTTAGTGGGATAGAAATTTTTTTCTTTAGAAATTGTCCATATGTTATTTGTGCAGGAAATAGTGACCTGACACAAGACACCTGTCCTCAACTTCACACTGTGGTGAGAGGTAACCAGGATAAACTGCACTTTACTGTGAAAACTGACACCCACTTCCATCCTGCCAAGGTCTTGCGTCGTTTGCCTCATTGTCAAGGGGACTTTACTTTCCCTGCTCACATCACAAGGATGTGGCCAGGATCAGGTATATGGAACTGTGTTGGGATCTGCAAGAGACACACTCCAGCCAGCCAGCCATCTGTCCATCTATCCGTCTGTCTATTTATTGCCTTTATTGAGCTTTCATTCACGCTCATGCATGCAGATGCTCACAGAGCCCCGAAATCACAGTGTCCCTCTTTTACAGACTAATAAATGGAACTTGAAGAGGTTAAGAGGTTTCCCCAAGGTCATGCAGCTGCCAGGCAGGTGCTGGCGTGACCATGTGTTGTGACAAGCACTGGATGGTGACTTCAGGTGTGTTAAAAGAAGGCCCCTTGTGGGTTGGGAAGGGCCAGGGGTGGACAGGCTTCTTCACTGCCCTGCAGCTTTCTCCCTAATGCACGAACCTCATTTGAGCTGTTCTGCTCCACTGCACACAGCCCAGAGGGCCGTGAATAATGCGGGGGAAGCAAAGGGTCGGCTTTTGGGGGAGACGGGCTGTATCAGCTGGGAGTACTGTTAAGTGAGGCCTGGGAAATGAGTTCCATTTTTAAAATGTCATTTCATAAACTCACCCTGGAAGCAAATACATTCTCTGCCGTGCGAGGAGCGAGGAGCTCCATGTGGACTCAGAGCAAAGCAAACGGTGGTGATGCTGGTGATAATGACCATTGACATTTATTGCTATTTTGGGCCAGACTTTATGCAGCATCCCAAAATAGGTATTAGTGCAATTTTACAAAAAAGAAATGGGTTACATATTAAAAAATACATAAAAGTGGAGGTTGAGTGGGGGCCCTATCAGGAATAAATATGTTTGTTTTTAATGTGCTAGAACATAATTAATATTAAATGATGTGTAAACTAACTAGGAAAATTGGCTGTAGCCGGCCACAATCTACTCTTTTCCATCCAAGAACAACAGCTCACCTCTGAAATTCATCAAAGTTCAGTTTGAACACAGAAGAGAGAAACTGGAGGCAAGCATAACTTCAATATTTTCAGCATTACTTTTTGTTAATTTGACATTTCATGTTGCCCTTTTTATATTTTGGGGAGCTGTATTTCCTGAAATATTCTCCCTTAAGAAGTACTGTCTTGTCAGGGTTCTCCCGAGAAGCAGAACCAATAGGATTTACGTGCGCTACCCATGTCATCTCTCTCGATCTACAGCGTCTCTATCTTTATCCTTCATCACTATCTGTATATGTGGATCGTGCCTCTCTCCCGCAGGCTGGAGACCCAGGAGACGTCATGCTGCAGCTTGAGTCCGAAGGTCATCTGCCATCAGAATCCCTTTTCTCAGGGAGGTCAGTCTCATCTCTACTAAGACCTTCAACCGACTGCATGAGGCTCATCACACTGGAGAGCCGCATCTGCTTTACTCAAAGTCTAATGATCTGAATGTTAATCACATCTAGAACATACCTTCACAGAGAAATCTGGAACAATGTTTGACTAAACAGGCCTAGCCAAGTTGGCACAAAATTAACCATCACGTGTCATTCATTTAAAAAAATATATATTTGGTTTTTAAAATATTTTTGAAAAGGATCCTGCATCTAGTCAAACATTTAGAGCTAACTTCTACTCTGCAGGTAGAAGGTCTAGTGAAACAGCAGTCCACAGACGCCAGGTCCCACCTGGGGAATTCTGGGGGACGGATACACCGCTCAGTCACTTGTGGCAGTGACAGCACAGATCCTGCCTCCACTCGAAGAGGGTGGGCTGAGAGAGAGGTCTAGGAGGCACAGGAACAAAATACAGTGTGTGCACCACGTTTGAGTCCTGATGGGAATAAAACCAACCGTCAAGGGACCCCTGGGTGGCTTAGTAGTTGAGCATCTGCCTTTGGCTCAGCACATGATCCCGGGGCCCTGGGATCAAGTCCCACATCAGGTTCCCCGCAGGAAGTCTGCCTCTCCCTCTGCCTGGATTTCTGCCTCTCTCTGTGTCTCTCATGAATAAATAAACTAAAAAAAAAAAAAACCCAACTGTGGAAGAACATTTTCTTTTTCAGAAATGGCAAATTTAAATTTGAAATTGGCACAAACTGACGTTAAGAAATCATGGTGAGGGGATCCCTGGGTGGCTCAGCGGTTTAGCGCCTGCCTTTGGCCCAGGGCACGATCCTGGAGTCCTGGGATCGAGTCCCGAGTCGGGCTCCCAGCACGGAGCCTGTTTCTCCCTCCTCCTGTGTCTCTGCCTCTGTCTCTCTCTCTCTCATAAATAAATAAATAAATAAATAAATAAATAAATAAATAAATCTTTAAAAAAAAAAAAAAAGAAAGAATTCATGGTGAATTTTCATAGGTGTGAAAATGCCACAAGTAAAATGTCTTTTCAAATTTAAATAAATAAATAAATAAATAAATAAATAAATAAGGGATCCCTGGGTGGCGCAGCGGTTTGGCGCCTGCCTTTGGCCCAGGGCGCGATCCTGGAGACCTGGGCCAGTGCATGGAGCCTGCTTCTCCCTCTGCCTGTGTCTCTGCCTCACTCTCTCTCTCTCTGTGACTATCATAAATAAATAAAAATTAAAAAAAAATAAAGAAAATGTCTTTTCTTTTAAAAGATTTTATTTGAGACACAGCCAGAGCGAGTGAGCGAGCAAGAGAGAGCATGGGGAAGGGCATGGAGAAGGACAAGCAGACTCCCTGCTGAGGGCAGAGTCTGACCTCAATCCAAAGACCCTGAGACCATGACCTGAGCTGAAACCAAGAGTCAGACAATCACCCAGGAGTCCCGGAAAATGCCTTTTTTATTTGAGATGTGACTGATGGTTTTCCAGGTGAAATGATGTGTTTAGGGTTTTCTTTGAAATTACTCCAGCAAAAAGAAAACTGAAGATCAGTGAAACAAGTACGGCAAAATGCTAATGATTGCCAAAGCTGGGTGACATGTGTGAAGTCCACTGCTCTATTCTGTGTATGTGTAGATGTTTTCATCAATAAAAGTACACAATAAATAAACCTATTAAATATTGAGAATTTGCATGTTTACATATATAAATATAGATAAGCCTATTAAAACATTATGCTGATTTTCCATATAAAAAATCTTACATAACAATTTGAATTTTTTTGGTAAAACTGTATTGTTGAAATTCTTTTCCGCATCTTCCAAGTGCACCTTATACTTCCTCTGTAGATAGAAGTCGTCCGCTTCCTCGGTGGTCTCGTCAACAAGCCAGCTGTTCCTTCTGCATCCCCACCTGCTCTAGGACAGAGGCCTCTGCAGGGCAGAATTTCAGTGATGCACCTACCACCTCCAACACTAATACTTGTTGAATGAATAATTGTTTTTCTTGCCAGAAAATACTCTGAGTCGTGAATAGTCATTTCATAAGTTTGAACGATGCCTCCATTCAACCATGGAATGATGAGCCAGTGCAACTTTTCAGTAAAAATGCATGAACATAGCATTAGTTTTGCATCTTTTCAGGATTTCTTCCTTACAGTCCGTACATTTTACAGGCCTGGTAATGTAGCACGATCTCACATTACGGTGACCGGCAGATCACAGAAGACTCACATTAGGTCGTCGCAAGAGCATATTCATGAAACTCCGCAGAAAATACCCGAAACTACCTGCACTTCCCTCAAGTACCACCTGACGCGGGCAGCTCAGTGGAGGGAGCGCCCGGGTCCGGCCGGGCCACTCCTGGGGACGCGCGTCGGCTACGGGACGGTCACCGTCTGCGACGCCCAAGTCAACGTCTGATGGAAACTGGCTTCTGAGCAAACAGGAAACGGGTTTTGAAGAACAAAATTCCTTACTGGCTGCTTCCGGGCCCCGCAGCCCACACAGATGGATCTTAGTGACTTAGGGCAGGTCACAGTGTTCAGGCCTCCGCGGCGAGGGGCCACCTGGATCCGTGAGGGGTAAGATAAGGTCCCCGAGCTGGGCTCTCCGCTTCCCAGGCAGGGCTGCAGGATTCACAGGAAAGCGTTGACCTTGCGAGATAAAGCGGTTATTTTACCAGCAAACCGGGTTTCTCCAGGAGCAGCAGTGGGCGGGAAACTCTTTTATATGGAAGGGGGTGGGCGGGGCTGTATGGAAGGAAAGCCCATTGGAGGGCGGAGGCGGCTTCTCGCTGGCTGCGTGTGGCGGCGGCTTCTCATTGGCTGCAGGTGATGGTGGTGGCTTCTCATTGGCTGCAGGTGATGGCGGCGGCTTCTCATTGGCTGAACGTGGCGGCGGCCCGCCCGGAAGTCTCGGCGCTTCCTGCTGCCCTGGGCCGGGCGAGGCCTCCTTTCCCCCTGAGGCTGTCCCGACGGCAGTTCCCGCGAGGTCTCCTCTGCCCGGTTCCGGTTCCGGGGCAGCAGCAGGGGAGGCGGCGGAGGCCCCGTGGAGCCCCGGCTTCCGGCCGGGGCGGAGCTGCTCGGAGGCCTCGCCGCGGGGGCGGCGCGAGGGAGCACGCGGCCTCCCCTCGAGCTTGGCGGGTGGCGGCACCTGGGCCCCGAGCGCGTGGCGCGCCCGTCCCGCGGCTCCGTCTGCCTCCGGCCTCCTGGACGACCCCCTGTGCCCGCCCGTGGCCTCGGCCCGGCCCTGCCCCCGCGTGGCCCCGCGTGACCCGGACGTGGCGGTGCCGACCGCGCCTGCAGGTAGGCCGAAGCCGCCGCGACCTCCACGCTCCTCGGCGCCGGGGAGCCCCGGGGGTCGAGCCGTGGCTCTGCGTCGTGCTCCGCGTCCCTGTGGGGCGGCGCGTGTCCTCGCTGCGAAACACGGGCCTGGAGCCGGGCCCGTTGGGGGAGCCCTGGCCTCGGCCTCGGGGACGCAGGGGTGAGCCCCCCCCCCCCCCCCGCCGCCGTGCAGGCGCGCCCCGCCGGCGGCTCCCTGCGCCCCACCCGGCCAGGCCGCGCGCTTGTCCCCGCGGCTGCCCCGGCGTCTCCCCGCTCCCGGAGGGGCGCGCCCGGCCCGTCCTCCCGCCCCGTCCTCCCGGCCCGTCCCCGTCCTCGGGACCCGGAGCTCTCGGGAGCACACGCGGGCGTGTCCATGCCGGGTCCGCGCTGGTCCCCGGCGGGCGCCCCCCCCCCCCCGTACCCGACACCCCCGACCCCCGCGGGCCGCCTCGACTTTCCTTCCATTCCTGTCCTCCGGGGCCGGTTTCCCTCCAGCGCAGGTCCCACGTGCTGCGGGTGTTGGGGTTCGGGTGTGGGGGTCGCGGCCGCCTGTTGCGGACAGGCCCTGCGGGTCTCCTCTGCCGCCGGCAGGGCTTGGAGCGCGGGGGCGGCCCCGTGGGCTCGGCGGCTTGTGCGGGGGCGTCGCTCCGGTTACCGGGACGCGGAACCAGCGCAGACGCCGTCTTCGGTAGCACAAGTCGGGGCCCCCTCGGGGTGCAGCTGGGGCACGAGAGCGGCGGCATCGGGACCCACTGCGCCTGCTGCGGAGGCGCCCCCCCCCCCGGCTCCGTGGTTCTGGGCCCCACGTGCTCCGCGGACGCCGAGGGCTCCGCGCCTCCGTCCTGCCAAGGCCCCGCGGAGGCCTCCGCCCGGTCCTGTGCTCCGCGGAGCGGCCGCGGCCGTGTCCGTTCTGCCCCCGCCCTGCGAGCCTCGTGGGAGCCCCCGGAACACCCGGGGAGCCTGGACCCGAGACTGCCCTGGGGGATGAGGCGTCCTTCAGGATGTGCACAAGGTTTGGCCCGTGCAGAGGGGGCGTAAGTAATTGTTCTGTTGGAACAGGGAAGCCCCGAGGTTAGCGCTTCTCGGAGATGCTCTGTCCTTGGTTCAGCGCGTGCGGCGGGTCCTGGCGAGGCCCGCGGCGGTGCCTGGCTTCGTGCCCGGCGGCCGAGTTGCCGGAAGGTGGAGCCTCCGCCCACAGTTCACTGCTTTCTCCTGGCCCCACGCGGCTCTCTCGTGTCCTTACTCCCACCCCAGGATCGTGTTTATTTCCTAGACAAAGTCACTGGTATCTTTGTTTCTCCGGTTCCTGCCAAGCGTTCGGAGCCGGGCTCTTCATGCCCACAGCAGTGATCAGGATTTTTCGCCCTGGAAAACTCCTTTTGGAGTTTTTCTTTTCTTTTCTTTTCTTTTCTTTTCTTTTCTTTTCTTTTCTTTTCTTTTCTTTTCTTTTCTTTTCTTTTCTTTTCTTTTCTTTTCTTTTCTTTTTTCTTTTCTTTTCTTCTTTTCTTTCTTTTCTTTCCTCTTCTCTTCTCTTTTTTCTTTCTTTCTTTTCTTTCTTTCTTTCTTTCTTTCTTTCTTTCTTTCTTTCTTTCTTTCTTTCTTTTTTAAAGATCTGAAGCATTAAAAATGTAGTTATTTCAGCTTGAGAGTGGGGAGAGATCACAGATTGACTTTTAAGTTACTCTGAGAAAAGTGATGATTTGTCTCAATAGATAAATAAGCCCTGACCACACAAAGATGCAGTGATCTTTCATGCCACCCCTTCTTTCCTCAAGAACAGACCCAGCCTCTTCTGTGGCCACTCACCCAGTGGTGATGCATGTTCCTCCTGAACTGTCCGTGGAAGTTTTGTACTTCTGGTTTGGGAGGTGAAGATCTGTTACATTTGAGCCACCCAGAACCTGGATTCCTTGCTAAGGTACCAGCAATATATCTTACTTACTTACTTATTTATTTAAATATTTAATTTATTTATTCATGAGAAAGAGAGAGGCAGAGACACAGGCAGAGGGAGAAGCATGCTCCATGCAGGGAGCCCGACGTGGGACTCGATCCCAGGTCTCCAGGATCAGGCCCTGGGCTGAAGGCGGCGCTCCACCGCTGAGCCACCAGGCTACCCAAGATATCATATTTAGATAGAAAATTTCAGAGAAAGAAAATGTTCAAGTGCCCGAAGGTAGTAAAAGTGAAATATGGTATGCTAATATTGCTAATATTTCCATATACACAAAAGATATTTTTCCTTTGTATGTTTGTTTCCTTTCTTGTGTTTGATGGCTTACGGTATGATTTACACATACACCCCTCCCCCTGAGTCTCACACCTCCTGAAACAGATAGGACACGTGCAGCATCACCCTTGTGGGGAGAGGTGGCTGCTCTTTAACTAGCAGGTGGCTGTCAGGGATGGACATCAAGGGTTTCTGAGTCTGCCCTGTGTGACTCTCACCCACATGGCACTTTGGTTATAGAATTGTCTGAAAAATGGAAGGAATAGATACAGAATACTTTATCCAACCAGAAAATTGACTTGATAATTAAAGATAAATTCAACAAGACTTGTATATGTGCTGCCGAAGGGAGCACAAATTCAACAAGATTTGAAATGAAGTGTTTTTTGAAAATCTCTGAGGCCCCGATTCTGCTATTATCATAACCACTGACAGGAGATAGATTTGGAAAATGTCATACCGTACCCGAAGAAGCAAGTCTCCTTCAGAAAACAGTTCTAGATTGACCTGTGGAGAGGCATGCTCACTTCCTCCTGGATTCATGGGTCGGTCAGCTGGGCAGCCTGCAATGCTGTCCTTTAGGGTGGCTGAGGAAGAGAAAATGTCATTGAAAGCAAATGTTTAATGTTCCTGTTTGGCTTAGCTCTTTTTTTGGTATATTTTTTTTATTGGAGTTTGATTTGCCAACATATAGCATAACATCCAGTGCTCATCCCATCAAGTGCCCCCCCCTCAGCGCCCATCACTCAGTCACCCCGTCCCCCCGCCCACCTCCCCTTCCACTACCCCTGTCCGCTTCCCAGAGTTAGGAGTCTCTCATGTTTCATCACCCTATCTGATATTTCCCACTCATTTTCTCCTCTTTCCCCTATAATCCCTTTCACTATTTTTTATATTCTCCGTATGAGTGGAACCATATGATGATTGTCCTCTGATTGACTTACTTCACTCAGCATAATACCCTCCAGTTCCGTCCACGTTGAAGCAGATGGTGGGTATTCATCCTTCTAATGGCTGAGGAATATCCCATTGTATACATAGACCACATCTCCTTTATCCATTCATCTGTCGACGGACACCGAGGCTCCTTCCACAGTTTGGCTATTGTGGACATTGCTGCTATAAACATCGGGGTGCAGGGGTCCCGGCATTTCACTGCATCTGTATCTTTGGGGTAAATCCCCAGCAGTGCAATTGGTGGGTCGTAGGGCAGTTCTATTCTTAACTCTTTGAGGAACCTCCACACAGTTTTCCAGAGAGGCTGCACCAGTTCACATTCCCACCAACAGTGCAAGAGGGTTCCCCTTTCTCCACATCCTCTCCAACATTTGTTTCCTATCTTGTTGATTTTCCCCATGCTCACGGGTGTGAGGTGGGATCTCATTGTGGTTTTGATTTGTATTTTCCTGATGGCAAGTGATGTGGAGCATTTTCTCATGTGCTTGTTGGCCATGTGTGTGTCTTTGGTGAAATTTCTGTTCATGTCTCCTGCCCATTTCATGATTGGATTGTTTGTTTCTTGGGTGTTGAGTTTAATAAGTTCTTCATAGATCTTGGATATGAGCCCTTTGTCTGATTATGTCACTTGCAAATATCTTCTCCCATTCTGTAGATTGTCTTTTGGTTTTGTTGCCTATTTCTTTTGCTGTGCAGAAGCTTTTTATATTGGTTAAGTTCCAATAATTCATTTTTGCTTTTGTTTCCTTTGCAACAAGATACATTCATAGATGTATCTTGCAAGAAGTTGCTGTGGCCAAGTTCAAAAAGGGTGTTGCCTGTGTTCTCCTCTAGGATTTTTTTTTTTTTTATTTATGATAGTCACAGAGAGAGAGAAAGAGAGGCAGAGACACAGGCAGAGGGAGAAGCAGGCTCCATGCACCGGGAGCCCAACGTGGGATTCGATCCCGGGTCTCCAGGATCGCGCCCTGGGCCAAAGGCAGGCGCCAAACCGCTGCGCCACCCAGGGATCCCTCCTCTAGGATTTTGATGGGATCGTGTCTCACATTTAGATCTTTTATCCATTTTGAGTTTATCTTTGTGTCTGGTGTAAGAGAATGGTCTAGTTTCATTATTCTGCGTGTGGATGTCCAATTTTCCCAGCACCATTTATTGAAGAGACTGTCCTTCTTCCAGTGGATAGTCTTTCCTGTTTTGTCGAATATTAGTTGACCATAGAGTTGAGGGTCCACTTCTGGGTTCTCTATTCTGTTCCATTGATCTGTGTGTCTGTTTTTGTGCCAGTACCACACTGTCTTGATGACCACAGCTTTGTAGTACAACCTGAAATCTGGCATTGTGATGCCCCCGACTCTGGTTTTCTTTTTCAATATTCCCCTGGCTATTCGGGGTCTTTTCTGATTCCACATAAATCTTAAAATAATTTGTTCTAACTCTCTGAAGAAAGTCCATGGCATTTTGATAGGGATTGCATTGAACCTGAAAATTGCCATGGATAGCATAGACATTTTCATCATATTAATTTTTCCAATCCATGAACATGGAATATTTTTCCATCTCTTGGTGTCTTCCTCAATTTCTTTAAGTGTTCTGTAGTTTTTAGGGTATAGATCCTTTACCTCTTTGGTTAGGTTTATTCCTAGGTATCTTACACTTTTGGGTGCAATTGTAATTGGGGTTGACTCCTTAATTTCTGTTTCTTCAGTCTCATTCTTAGTGTATAGAAATGCCACTGATTTCCGGGCATTGATTTTGTATCCTGCCACACTGCCAAATTGCTGTATGAGTTCTGGCAATCTTGGGGTGGAGTCTTTTGGGTTTTCTATGTACAGTATCATGTCATCTGCAAAGAGGGAGAGTCTGACGACATCTTTGCCAATTTGAATGCCTTTTATTCCTTTTTGTTACCTGATTGTTGAGGCTAGGACTTCTAGTACTATGTCGAATAGCAGTGGTGAGAGTGGACATCTCTGTCGTGTTCCTGATCTTAGGGGAAAGGCTCCCAGTGTTTCCCCATTGAGAATGATATTTGCTGTGGGCTTTTCGTAGATGGTTTTTAAGATGCTGAGGAATGTTCCCTCTATCCCTACACTCTGAAGAGTTTCGATCAGGAATGGATGCTGTATTTTGTCAAATACTTTCTCTGCATCTATTGAGAGGATCACATGGCTCTTGTTTTTTCTCGTTGATATGATCTATCATGTTGATTGTTTTACGAGTGTTGAGCCAACCTTGCATCCTGGGGATAAATCCCACTTGGTCATGGTGAATTATCTTCTTAATGTACTACGAGAGGACTCAGGCCCCCAGCTCTGCCCAGACCAGGGCCGGGACCAACTGAGGATCAAGGTGTTCTCCACGAAAGCAGTTCACAGCACACAACTGGTAGACGGCTGCTCTCCAGGGCAGCCCAGGGCCCATGTGTGCCCCTTCGCTTGGGCCATCCTGGGCAGGGGGTCAGAGTGAGGGCAAGGGTCTGAGGTCTCTACCACTGTCAGTGGCCTGCAGCACAGCTCAGTGGGTGGGGACAGGCCCGAACTAGCGACACGTGGGCAGGCTGCTTGGAGACAATGGCAGAGGCAAGCAGAGGACCTATTCAGGGTCTTCGAGGGCTGACAGGCCTGCAAAGGACCCCTGCCTCCCTCCCCGCAAAGGATCCCAGCCCCTGTGGGATTCACGTAGCCCAGAATTAACCATTTTAAACTGAGAAACCACCACCTCTCTCTCCATCCAAGATACTGTCCACACCGCCAAAAGGAAAGCCGGTGCCCATTTAGCAGCCCTCCCCGATGCCCTGACCCCATCCCCTAGGGTCACAGTGGACCCCTGCATGGACAGTCCACAGCACTGCTGTACGAGACTCCACAGGTGCTGCTGCTTTGCAGTTACCCCTGCAGCTGGGTAATTTCATAGTTCTCAGTGTATTTTCTTTTTCTTTTTTTTTTTTTTTTTAATTTTTTATTTATTTATGATAGTCACAGAGAGAGAGAGAGAGGCAGAGACACAGGCGGAGGGAGAAGCAGGCTCCATGCACCGGGAGCCCGATGTGGGATTCGATCCCGGGTCTCCAGGATCGCGCCCTGGGCCAAAGGCAGGCGCCAAACCGCTGCGCCACCCAGGGATCCCTCTCAGTGTATTTTCAAGGTTGACTAGACCCATTTCATCTTTGAGTTTCTTTTCGAGCAGCTGTAACCGTCTGTCCCGTGTTGTTCAGGCCCAGAGTCTTCCTTGGGCCATCTTCCTGTGAGGCTGCTTACTAGCTATGGAGGGGATGTGCTCAGCTGCATCACCCAGTTTACTGCGTACAGGTCCCAAGCACAGGAATGGGTTAGGACTAGCTCTCAGCAATGACACAGTGGATTAGCAGGTAGGACACGGAAGAGTAGACTGTGCCCGTTACATGGTAAGGAAGTTTAGGAGAACAAGTGCTCCGGGAGATGATAAGAAATAGCCCAGTTCATAGCTTCAGAAAAATGAGCCCTTTGTTCTGAGCCAAAGCTCTGGAAGGTGGAGGAACATTTAATTTATCACAAAGGAAGGAAAGAAGTTAGACCATCCACTAGGACCTCTCCCCTGCACCTGCCATTCTGTGAGCCTGGTGGGAAGCCCGTGCTCGTCTCCTTCCACAGAGAACAGAGCCCAGGGTCCATATGACAGGCTGGGCAGAGAGACACACCTGCGGTCTGGGTCACCTATTGTACCTGAGCTGAGCGTGGGGCCTTCTTCCTGTGTCCAGGACCCAAACACTGCGGTGCCGCTTCTCCCTCACAGGTCAACGCTTAGAGCTTGTGGGCAAGCTCCTCTCGTAACTTGATCTGGAGCCATGCGGCCGCTTACCTGCAAAGCAGCTCTTCACCTTCGGGTAGCCCACGACCAGCCTGAGGATGCAGAGCTTGTCAAGCCGGGCTGCACGTCCTCGGGGAAGGGCAGCAAGGTGGTCAGTTTGCTCAGCTCTGGATTCCGACGGTCCCGGTGCTGCTTTGAAGGGTTTCATTTGACTCCTCTGGAGGCTGTGGCTCAGGACTTGGCAGGGAGAGAGCAGCAATCATTCTCTACCTCCCTCTGTACCTTCACCCGAGTCACCTGCAGGGCCCCCAGGCCATGCCGGACGCCATCTGGTCCCAGGTCCTGGTGCTTGGAGGCAGGGACCCTTGTCCTTCGGGTTCGGGTTCTGTCCTCACTGCCCTCCTGGCCGGTGGGCCCTATTCATACTGTGCACATGCGAGACCTGGTGGCCCTCAAGGCACTAGGGGCCCAGGACTGGCCATCCCCTCCCAACTTTCTGGTAGCCTGACATGTTTGCAACCATTTTTAAAAAATATTTTATTTACTTATTCATGAGAGACACAGAGGCAGAGACACAGGGAGAGGGAGAAGCAAGCTCCCTGCGGGGAGCCCAATGTGGGACTCGATCCCAGGATCCCGGGGTCACGCCCAGGGCTGAAGGCAAGTGCCCAGCTGCTGAGCCACCCAGAGGCCCCGACATCCATACATAAATTTTAAATAAGTAAATCTCCATACCACAATTAACACCGAAAAGGCTGAAACTCCATTTAAGAAATTATAGTTAAGAATTGAGCCTACACACACACAAACACACACACACACATTAACATACATCTACATGTATACTCTCTTTCTTTCTCTGCATGCACACACCCATGCACACCCCAGACCAATGTACATCATAATTACATTGTTAAAAACCAGGGATGGGGAGAGCCGAAGGAATAAAGACCCATTTCATACAGACAAATAAAGACAGAATAAATGACTTCTTGTCAGAAAAAATGCAAACCAAAACACAACAGGGTGATATCTTTAATGTTCCAAAAGAAGGAAGCTGTTAACCCAGAATCTCGTATCTGGAGAAATGATCCTTCAAAATGAGGGCAAATTAAAGAAATTTTCAGACAAAAATTCAAAGATTGTATCTCCAGATTTGAGCTACAAAAATATTAAAGAAATTTCTTCAAGCTGAAGAAAAATGGCACTAGGGAGAAATGTGGGTCTCCACGAATGAATGAACAATGTTGTAGACAATAAAAAATGTAATGATTTTACTTAAATGGTAATTGTGTAAATAAAAACAGTATTGCATCATGGGGTTTGCAACATATGTAGAAGTAGAATTTGTGAAAACAATAGCACAAAGGATGGGAAGTGGAATTACATTGTTGTGAGGTGCTTATGTCGTCCATGAAGTAGTACAATATTATTTGAAAGTAGACAGTAATAAGTTAAGATGTGCACTTTATGCCTTATGGCAACCACTGAAAAAATAAAACAGAAGTACAGCTAATCTGTACTTATTAGAGGAGAAACATGAGATACTAAAGAAGAGTGAAATCCAAAGGAAGTAAGGAAAAGAGGAAAAATAACAAAGAACATAAGGAACAAAGAGAAAACAGCAAGATGGCAGACTTAACCCTATTGATAGTGACAAAAATGTAAACAGAGGATATCAGACTGACCTGATACATGGTGTCTGGAAGAAACCCAGTTAAAAGGTAAAGACACAGATTAAAGTGAAAAGATTGAAAAAAGACATACTATGTACACATTAGACATAGGAAATCTGGAGGTGCTGACAAAGAAGACTCACCAAAGAGAAAGATATTTTCATAATATTAAAAAGGTCATACCAATCATATATGCATTTAATAACAGAGTTTCAAATATGTGAAGCAAGAACTGACGTAACTGCCAGGAGAGACAGGCGAATCCATTAACTGGAGTTGGGGTCTTCTGCGCTATTCTCTCAGTAACTAATAGGACAGATTGCTAGAAAATCAAGGACATACAAGACATGAGCACTATCCTCTAACTTGGTATGATTGACATTTATAAAACAGTACCCAACGACTGCAGAGTATAGATTCTTTTCATGCACATGCAAAAATTCACCACGGGAGACCATAAAACAAGTCTTAGTACATTTAAATAGATTCAAATCATTTAATCATTTATCATAGAGTATATTCTCAGACCATAATGATATTTATGAATCAATAATTAAAGCATATCTGAAAAATCCTCAAATATATGAAAATCAATACATTTTAAAATAACTCATGGGCCAAAGAAGAAATCACAGGGAAAATAAAAACATTTCTAAGTGGTAATGAAAGACAACATGCCAAAATTTGTGGGGTACAGTTAAAGGATTGTGTAGAAGGAAGATTATAATCTTATATAAGTAAAGGAGGAAGTTTTACAGTCAGTGATCTGAGTTGCCTCCTTAAGAAGCTAGAAACACAAGAGTAAACTAAGCCCAAAGCATGTAGAAGGAAAGGAAATAATCAAGTTAAAGCAGAACAATAAAACAGAAAATGGAGGAGCTAAATGAACCAAAAACTGAAAATATCAACGAAATTGTTAATCATCCAGCTAATCAGTTCCCGCCAAAAAGAAAATGCACATTACCAACAGCAAGGAAAAAAGGGAGATAGTTCTAGATCCTACAGACATTGAGAGGAGAAAATCTTTGACCCTGCAATATGCAAAGATGCCTTAGATGGGACACCAAAATCACTAACCGTAGCAGAAAAAGATTGATGAACTGGACTTCACCAAAATTAAAAAACCGAAAAGGCAGGCCACAGAATGGGAAACAATACCTGCAGTACATGTAGCTGAGAAAGGAATTGTATCCAGAATACCTGAAGGACTTTCACTAACCAATTAGAAGTGGGCAAATAATTTGAATAGATACCTCATTAAAGAGAATATGCGGGGATCCCTGGGTGGCTCAGCGGTTTAGCACCTGCCTTTGGCCCAGGGCGCGATCCTGGAGTTCTGGGATCGAGTCCCGCGTCGGGCTCTCGGCATGGAGCCTGCTTCTCCCTCCTCCTGTGTCTCTGCCTCTCTCTCTCTCTCTTCTATGTCTATCATAAATAAATAAATCAATCTTTAAAAAAAGAAAATATGCTAATGACCAAAAAGCATGTAAGATCATAGGCACCATCATAATTCATCAGAAAAATGCAAATTAAAGTAAATTACTTGTATACATATATTAAAATGGCCAAAATTCAGAAGATTGACACCCAAGTGTTGGAGGGGATTTAGAGTAACTGAAATTGCCATTAGTGGAAAACTTTGTCTCTTTTCTTTTTTTTTTAACTTTCAACATGACCTAGTAATTCCATTCCTATCTACCCACTGGAGTGAAATGAAAACATGTGTCTGCAGGGGACTATTTATAGCACTTTATTCATAATGGCCCCAAATGGGACAAGCCAGCCAAGCGGGTGAGGAGGGGCTCAATAGCTCAACCCCCACTTCCACCCTGTAAGGCTCCTTGGAGCCTGCTAACCGGGGGACCCTATCCCACGAGGTCTGCCCTGGTCTTCTCCAGCCGGAGCCCAGCCCCTTTGAACAAGCCACAGAGAGGGGCCAGGTCTCTGTTGGGCAGCCCCCTCACCACCCAGCTTTGGTGACTCGGCCCGAACCCGGAGGATAACAGAAGTCTCCACCTCTTAGGTTGCCTGGGGATCAATGACAACACAGATGCCATGGTGCAGAACCTGTGCCATCCTCGTGTGGTTTGCTGACAACGTTAGTTTGTGTGTCCCATCACTGTATTATGTGGAAATGTGGACGATTTCATTTTACATTTAAAAAAATTAGGGCACTGGAGGATGTAACTAAGTTCAAAGGACTTTGGGTAGATTCGTTTGTTAAATCTTCACAAACTGCTTTGAAACAGAGCCCTGAGGAGGTTTGTAGGGCAGGATGATGCCACCAACACCTGGATTTGAATCAGCAGAACAAAATGGGCAAATTGGTATATGCTGATGTTTTTTACCCTTGAAAAAAAAAAGAAATACAATTTTCAATACATGTAACACTCTTAGGGACCCCTCGCCCCATTTTAAACATCTTTTTCAATTAACCAGTGATGACTGGTTTCCATGCCCTGGAAAAATAACTTCTGATGAGCTGGTTCTGGGATACCTATGCCCCTACCAGGAAGTTTTATGATATATACATATATATCATAAAAATTTACCATAAAAACATGGTAAAATACACACACCATAAATGTTACCATTTTAACCATTCAGTGGCATTAAGCATACTCTGGATGCTGTATAACCATCGCTGCTATCTGGTTCCAGAACTTTTCCATCAGGCCAGGGAAACCCTTCACCTGGTAGCAGTCGCCTCCCCTCTCCCACTCCCTTGCAACTACCCATCTACTTTCTGGATTAGCTATTCTGGACATTTCACACATGGTGTCATGGGCCATTTGCCATTTTGTACGTGGCCTTGATCACGGCATTTTATGCAGAATTAGGATCGGTACTTCTGGAGGCTTTGGAAATTTCTCACAAACCTGCCTCCAGGTGCTGGGAAGGAACCCTGCGCCCCTGGAGGCTGCTCCGGGTCTCTGCGTCCCTGGGGAAGCGCTCTGAAGCCTGTGGAGGCCAGCCGGGCTCTGTGGGTCTCCCGGGCTCTGCGGGTTAGGGACACCTCCCGGCAGGGTGTACCCCACTCCTCGGTGGTTAGGGACACTCCCGGCAGGGTGTACCCCAGCTCTTAGGTGGTTATGGGACACCGACCGGCAGGGTGTACCCCGCTCTTCGGTGGCTGCTGGTGGAGCCAGAGCACCCAAGCGGGGGCCTGTGCGAGTGCGTGTTCGTGTGAGTGTGCGTGTGCCCAGGAGCTGCTCCCCCATTTGTGCCCGCTGTGTGTGTGATGGTCCAGGTGCCTCAGGCTCCTGAAGAGTAGGCTTCGCACCCCTCGGGTATGGGGATGACATAGGAGTGCTTTTATTTTAACTGATCATAGAATGAAAATAATCAAGGGCACTTAAAAAACACCGGTAATACGATACATTAGGGACCGACTGTACATTCTCCAGGAGGCGTGATAGGCATCTCTGTGTTCCTTTGCACGTCAGACCCCTTCCTTGAATTTAATGAAGTTGATTCGAGGAGTGGAGGCAGAAACACGGAGCCCAGTCCTGAGAGCAGCTTACCCCCAAGTGTTTGCAGACGTCAGAAGAGCACCCGGCCAACTGTGAACTGCAGTCGGAGGGGTCTAGGGCCCCGGCTGAAGGTGGAGGAAGGGAAGCGTTTCCTGCCCATCCCCCCAGCAGCGCCTTTGCAGTCCCTCCACATCCATAGCTGGGACCCCCCTGACAAGTAAGAGAGTCATGGTGGTGCCACAGAGACCGCGCTTCTTCCTGGGTTCCTCTCCCTCTTCCTTCTCTTCCTGGGTGATGCAGAGGCCATTTCCAACAAAATCTGGGAATACATTTCATAGCCTGGGACTTAAGGGCCAGTGCTGCAGGTTCAGGGATCCATGCGCCACAGCCTCTTTATCTCTGATGTAATGGGGGCTGAAAAAGTGGTCTCTAAGTCTTTTACAATCTTTTCTCAAAAAAAGACTTTTAAGACTTCTGCTAATTCAGTGGCATCTTTATTCCTAGAACCACTTGAGTTTCAATGGTATTGCCTAATTTCCCTGTCCATGCTGTCCTCTAGTGTTTTTTCTCTGCATTTAAAAAACAGATGATGTGGATAATGTGAGTATTAAACTGGACCCTTTGGACTTTACAACAAGGAAAACTTGGTAATAATTAATTGGATAAAGGGTATAGGCTTATACCGTATAGGCTTCCTAAAAGAACCAGGGTGTGTGTTTCATTGTATGATTGGACATGCTCTGCTCACTGTTAGCAAGGGCACTGGGTCTTGGTGCCTAGCACCTGTGGGGAGGAGCCAACATTGTTAGCGTGCTGGCTAGCGTGATGGCTGAGGCCATCAGTGAGGCAGTGCACAACTGACGCATTTCGTTTCAGTCCTGCAGATTGGACAGCAGGAAGTTGCCAGCTGGAAAGTCTCCTGAGATTTAAGAGTGCAGAGGACCAGGGCCACTTACAATTCAGCAATTGTCTACCTTCTTGAATTGCAAAAGCTGAATTATTTGGCCCATGGCAGCGTTAGGGATGGGATCATCAAACTGTGGTATTCCGGAAGCCGGGATGTGATAGGCTGGAGGATCGGGGGATCCTGCCCCCCAAACCACTCTTGGTATGCCTGCTGCTGCTGAAGGCCTCTGTGCCTCTGGCTCTACCATAAATTTGGGTGGGATGGTGGCCTGGGGACTGAGAAGTGTCCTCGGACTGGTTGGGGCCACCTGGCCATCCCAGTTCTTTGTTCCCACTGCTTTGGAGGCAGAGAGAAGGCTGGGCCAGAAGCCACTGACTAAAGGGATAGGACCAATAGTCATGGCAGGACTCAGGAAATCAATCAATTGGCATCAAAATAGTGTTTGGGACAGTGTCAGCGAAGGGTGCCCTGGCGCAGGAGCCTCTTACTGTTCAGTCCCCAGGCCACCTCCAGGATAGTTACCTCCACCCTCAGAATGCTGTCCCCAGGCAATAACCCTTTTAGTAGGGCCACAGAGAACAGAAGGGAGCAGAAGCCAAGTCTTCCGTGCAGGGGGAACCCAGCCAGACAAGCTGTCCATTGAGCAGGACGTCACTTTCTCCCTATCCAGAGGGGCGTGATGTGTTATTCAGACCACTGATGACTGGATTTACATTTCCTTTTCTGAAAGAGAGTTTTTATTCTGATTGCTCTATTTTCCCTACTTGATTAGGTTAGATGTCTGGGTAACTGTTAAATCCATGGTTGCAAGATCATGAAACTGAACATTTTCACCTTCCATGATGCATGTACAGCACCTCCAGGTTTTCATCTTGTTGCAGTATGATCTACTTGGATCCAGTCCTGAGCCATCTTCCAAAGGAAGATGAGTTTTTTGTGATTGAAAGAAGGATTGTTGCATTATGAGAAGTGCAGTCTTTGGAATAATTAGTTAGGGAAAGGGTGTGTGTACATGTATATGCAAATCTGCATGCGTACTCGGGAACCGAGGGGTGGACTGTGGTTGAATATGTAATGTTTTTTGCTTGCTCTGTTGTATTAATTGTCAGTGGCTGTTGTAACAAATTTCTTGGTGGCTTAAAACAACACAGATGTGTTCTCTTAGAGTTCTGTAAGGAGTCAGAGGTTTAATACAGGTTTCACCAGGCTAGACTTAAGGTGGTTAGCAGGGCTGTATTTCTTTCTGGAGGCTCCAGGGGAGAAGCTGTTTCCTATTCATTCAGCTTGTTGGCAGGATTCAACAAGTTGTCGGACTGAGGTCCCATCTCCTTGCTGATTATGAGCTGAGGGCCATTCCCTTCTTCTTTTCTTCTTTTTCTTCTTCTTCCTTCTTCCTTCTTCTTCCTTCTTCTTTATTCTTCTTTCTTCTTCCTTCCTCCTCCTCCTTCTTTCTCCCTCCTCCTCCTTCTTCCTTCTTTCTTCCTCCCCCTTTTTCTTTCTTCTTCTTCTTCTTCTCCTTTCTCTCTTCTTCTTCTTCTTCTTCTTCTTCTTCTTCTTCTTCTTCTTCTTCTTCTTCTTTTCTTCTCCTTCCTCCTTCTTCCTTCTTCATCTATTTATTTGTTAGAATAAGTAGGAAGGGCAGATGGAGAGGAAGAGAGAATCCAAAGCAGACTCTGTGTTGAGTGTGGAGCCTAATGCGGAGTTTGACCTCATGACCCTGAGATCATGACCTGAGCCAAAGCCAAGAGTCAGATGCTCAACTGACTGTGCCACCCAGGTGCCCCCATTCCCAGCTCCAGAGGCCACTCACATGTCTTGATTTGTGACACCTTCCTCTATCTTCAGTGCCAGCAATGGTGAGTCCAGTGCTTCTCACAGACTCTTCTGCTTTCCTTCTCTATGGACTCATCTCATTAGATTGGAGCCACTTGAGTAATTCCAGATAATTTCCCTATTTCAAGGTCAACTGATAAGGTAACCTTAATTCTATCTGTAACCTTAATTATTTTTTGCATGTAGCAGAATATATAAACAGATGCTGGGGATTAGGTGGCCATCTTTGAGGTGCCATCATTCCACCTGCCACAGTTACATGCTCAGGAGGGGGGGACTTGTGGAGCGTAGAATCTGCATATGATCAGTTTTACCTGATTCTGCTAAATAATTTTCCAAAGTGGTTGTACTCACCAAACACTATTCTGTTTTGTTGATTTATTTGTTTAATCATATGCTCATATCATACTGCCTGAGTTTCTGTAGCTTTTAATTAGTAAGTCTTAATATCTGGTAATGTAAATCTTCTTTCTTATTCTTCTTTGATATTGTATTTGCTATTTTAGTCTTGCATTTCCATATAAATTTTTGAATTAACTTGACTTCCACAATACCTGCTGGAATTTTGAATGGGATTGTTAGATTCTATAGATAATTTGGGGGAAGAATTCACATTTTATAATAGAGTCTTTTGTTTTTAAAAGATTTTATTTATTTATTCATGAGAGACACAGAGAGAGGAAGAGGCATAGACACAGGCAGAGGGAGAAGCAGGCTCTATGCAGGGAGCCTGATGTGGGACTTGATCCCGGGTCTCCAGGAGCACACCCTGGGCTGAAGGTGGCATTTAACCACTGAGCCACCCGGGCTGCCCCTATAATAGAGTCTTCTAATCCATGGATAAGGCATATCTGTCTTTATTTTGGTCTTCTTTATGTCTCTCAATAATGTTTTACAATCATCTATCCATTTATTTATTTGTTTTAGAGAGAGGGTGCGGATGGAGGGAGGGGCAGAGGGAGAGTGAGAGTGAGAATCTTAAGCAGACTCTGTGCTGAGCAGGGAACCTGACATGGGGCTTCATCTCACAACCCTGAGATCAATGACCTGAGTCAAAATCAAGAGTTGGACACTTAACTGACTGAGCCACCTAGGCACTCCAAACACTTAGGTTTTTATTTTTGCATATACTTTATTAGATCTTTTCCTAAGTGTTTGGTATTTTTGAAGCAATTATAAATGGTGTCATTTAATAATTAGTTTTCCAATTGTTGCTGTTGTTTAGAAATATAAAATTGTGTCCAATAACTCTGATTATTAATCATAGTAGTTTCTCATAGACTTCTATGGATTTTTTTAGTGTTCATATGATGTAATCAATAACTAATGACATCTTTACTCCTTTCCAGTCTCATTACTTTTCTCTTTCTTGTCTTATTGAGTCTGGGTGGCATCTCCAGCCCATCATTGAATGGGGATGGTGTGAGCAGCCATTTTTATTTTGCTCCAAACCTCAAGGAGAAGGATTTTTTAGACTTCACCATCAAGCATGATGTTTGGTTTGAGTGTTTTGAAGACACATCAACAGGTTAAGGAAATTTACTTCTATTCATAGTTTTTTCTTTTTATCATGAATGGATTTTTAATTTTATACAGTAATGTTTCTTCCTCCACTGACATGATCATATGTTCTATAGATATGGTTACTTAAGTAGATTTTTGAAAGCTAAATCAATCTTGCTTTTCTAGAATAAGTCTGTTTGATCACACTGTACTACCCTTTAATACTGTTTGGTACTTTGATAGCATTTTATATCGTATAGTTTTGTAATGTTTTCTTTAGTGATTATAGATTTGACTTTCATTTCCCTTTTATTTAATGCCTCTGTGAAGCTTTTGTATCAAGGTTTGCTAGCTTCAGATATTGAATTGGAAATGTTCTCTCCTTCCCTTTCTCTGGATAAATGGATATAAGTTTGTGTTATTTTGACGCATGGCAAAGTTACCCAGCCTGGAGTTTTTGGTTAGAAAGTGACCCAGGAGGGGTGCTTCCAGCCTGATTCAATGTCCATCAGTCGATTCAGTGTCCAACTGGTGATTTTGGCTCAGGTCATGATCTTGGGGTCCTGAGATCGAGTCCCGAGTCTAGCCCCACACTCAGTAGGGAATCTGCTTGAAAATTCTCTCCCTCTGCCTCTGCCTACCCCCTATTTGTGGATACAATCTCTGTTTCTCAAATAAATAAATAAATCTTAAAAAAAAAGAAATAATAACCCAGGCGGGAGGGATGCAGGACCTGCTTGTCATGGAGCCAAGGAATATGATAGGAAGAGGCATCTGAAGGAAACAAAGACGGAACATACAGCACTTTAGCTATGTGGCTCCAGTGGACATGAAAAGGGCATAGTGTCTGAGTCTCAAGGTCTGAAGAATTTTCAAAACCTGTGCCCACAGTTGGCTGACTTTCCCCTGATATGAACCAGCATCAACTCCCAAACTATAAACTCCCTCATTTGCTCTTTTGTTGTCCTTGTTATATTAAGAGTTTAAATAAAAATGCTTTACACACAAAAACAAATAAACGAGGGGCCTGAATCCCAAGACTTCAGTGAGTCTGACTTCCTGCTGCTTCCCCTCAGAGTGCCTGCTGTTTCAGGGCTGAGAAATTGGGCAGAATGGGGCTGATCGGAAGCAAATGATAAGCAGTGAGTTCTAGCACCTGGGGAGACAGGAGTCTGGAGTTCTGCAGAGAAGTGAGCCTCATACTCTCTGTTTTCTGCCCACAACAACATTTATCTAGAAATTGGTACTGAGGTATACAATAAGGTATAATAAGGTATATAATAAATAATACATGATGATGAAGATAGATGATAGATAGATAGATAGATAGATGATAGATAGATAATAGATAGATAGTCTCTTTCTGTAACATCCAATAACAATGATCCCAGTCTTGGCTTCTACAAATGAACCAGAGCTCCATGATTCCAGGGCCATGTTAGGAAAATTACAAGGTGAAGCCTGGAGCATCTTGTGCCAAAAAAGCAAGGAGGGGCTCACAGAGTGGAGGCATGTTACAGGGATACAGGAGCCATCCTGGAGGGCCTCCTGTTGGTCAAGTCTGAGATGGTTTGAATGTCAAGAGAAACAGTGAGAGAACGGACTAACTCAGTAAAATAGGAAATCATATTACAGATATAGATACATAAGTGATTACATCGAAAATTCTATGATGAAGGGGGTATTTATATAGTTGGAAAGTATTTCCCTACAAAATGCTTAGTAATTTCAAAGGAGAAAGAGTATCATCATGGTGGAGACTGTGGGAGATCCCAGCTTCAGTGCGTGTTTGTCAGTAGTACAAGGAGAACTTGTGTGCCTCCTACAAGGACATAGGCACAGCATTACCTCAAGATGTTTTGCCAAAGACACACGACTTTAATCTATGCATGAGGACATGTCAGATGATCCAGATGAGGGGCCTTCCATGTTCTGCAAACAGCTGGCTGTGGTGTTGGAAAGTACGCAGGGACTGGAGAGGAGACACGGAGTACCTTTTACTCTGCAGGGTGTTATTATAGATGAGACTTGAGTACAAGCCAGAAGGCCAGGTATCAGCTCTACATCCGTGACAGCTCCCTCATTTTCAAGGATGCACTGCATTTGTGTGTGGGGAAAAGTCCTTGTTTGTAGGAAATACATGCCAAAATCTTCAGGGGTGATGTGGTGTCAGTTTTGCAACTTTCTCACAAATGTATGTCTAGATTTTCTCTCAGTTTGTGATTATTTCAAAATTATAAGAAACAAATTGAATTTATAGCTTTCCCACTAAGAAAACTCCAGGCCTGGCTGGCTTTCATTTGGTAAATTCTATCAAAAACCTAAGGAATAATTTAATTCAATATTATAGAAAATCTTTTAGAAAATAGAGGCAGGAATACTTCTGAGATCATCTCATGGACCCAGGATACCAGTGATGCCAAACCAGACAAGGATATTAATAAGAAAAGAAAATTGCAAACCAGTGTCCCCCCATGAACAGAAAAGTCCTCAACAAAATATTGGCAAATTGATGGAGCAACCCATAGAAAGAATAATACATCACCATTTCCTTGTTGTGTGACCTTGGGCATTTTACTTGGCTGCTCTGAACCTCATGGCCCTCACACACCCTTCCGAGGATAGTGCCTCGAACATTCGTTCTAATGATTTCCCCATCTTTTTCACCGCAGTAGGCCAGAGCCAGTATGAGGACCCCAGCCCCGGGGCACAGTCACTGGGTCGAGGAGCAGACCCGCTGCCTCTGCGGGGCCCATCAGTTTCTCTCTTCCTGGAACTCAGGTCTTGAGCGGTGACCAAAGGCAGCCACAAGAGGACATGGAGGTGGCACCCACTGTTCCCACAGCAGCCGGGACTCCGTCTTCCCAGGTGTCTGTCTCTCCCTTTGGCACAATGAGGAATGACTTCACCTCTCAGTATATCCCCATTGCTTTGGTGGTTAGAGTGAATTTCTCTTGCTTGTAAGCAGCGCTTCTCACTGTGGGAGAGGAGAGGATGTGCCTGCACATGGGTGAGGGGGTGGAACTTGAGGGAAGGGCGAGGAGGGCTGAGTCCCCGACAGCAGGTCAGACGGTCAGCCCTGAGGGGAGTGACCTCAGGGTGGGTAGTGAAGAGAGCAATATTTACATGAACATAGCTGAAACTTGCCTGCTTGATGAAAGATTAAGAGTTGGACTCATTTTAAAAAAAGATTTTATTTATGCATGAGAGACGCAGAGAGTGGCAGAAACACAGGCAGAGGGTGAAGCAGGCTCCCTACGGGGAGCCCAATGTGGGACTCGATCCCAGGATCCCAGGATCACACCATCAGCCAAAGGCAGACCAGACGCTCAACCACTGAGCCACCCAGGTGCCCCCAACTCAGTTTTTGACTTTGGAGTGCTGGCAGCCTCCGAGCCTCACCTTCCTCTTTCCTTTTGTCCCATGTCTGGGTGAGTTGGTGAGAAAGCTAAATGCTCCCTCCTTTGGCAGGTGGGAGATTCAAACAGAGAGTCCCTGAGCCAGTGTTGCACTGGGGATTTGTGGTGATTTCCTAAATGCCATAATATATGTAATTCATTCTGAATGTCCTAGTCCTCAAATGTCCAGTTCCCAGAGGGAGAAGAAGGAAAAATAAAGGGGGCTGGAATAAAACCCTGTCTCTTAATTTCCCCGGCGGCTTCTTTAGCCAGTAGGTTTGCAACAATGGCAGTCTACCTCCCTGCTTGTACCTCCAAGATCAGAAGCAGCAATCACAATATAAATCCCTGATACTTGTCGGGAAAGATCCATATTGTCTACATTAGCCCCCCAAAATCACATTCATGACATGTCAGGGACGCAGACATGGATGTCTGCCATGTGGCCGAAGATGAGGATTGAGTGGCCACCACATGCTGAGAGTGGAGAGAAACCACAGTGTGCTGCCCAGTCTTTCCCCTGAAGGCTGCAAGCCTTTGAAAAGACCCCAGAATAAGTACAATTTTTGTCTAGAATGGGAGATGTTTTCCTGGAGCTGCCTGCTTTGCCACCTTCTCTAACATCATTCTAAGACGATTCACAGTTACTGTAATCCTTGCCTTTCTGAAAATTTGTTCCAGAGGTGCCTGGGTAGACTCCATCAGCTAAGGGTCTGACTCTTGATTTCAGCTCAGGTCATGGCCTCGGGGTCGTTAGAGTGAGCCCCGCATGGAGTTTGCTTGGGATTCTCTCTCTCTCTCTCTCTCTCTCTTTTAAGATTCATTTATTTTTTATTTTTATTTTTTTATAATAAATTTATTTTTTATTGGTGTTCAATTTGCCAACATGCAGAATAACACCCAGTGCTCATCCCATCAAGTGCCCCCCTCAGTGCCCGTCACCCATTCACCCCCACCCCCCGCCCTCCTCCCCTTCCACCACCCCTAGTTCATTTCCCAGAGTTAGGAGTCTTTATGTTCTGTCTCCCTTTCTGATATCTCCCACACATTTCCTCTCCCTTCCCTTATATTCCCTTTCACTATTATTTATATTCCCCAAATGAATGAGAACATATAATGTTTGTCCTTCTCTGATTGACTTACTTCACTCAGCATAATACCCTCCAGTTCCATCCACGTTGAAGCAAAGGGTGGGTATTTGTCATTTCTAATGGCTGAGTAATATTCCATTGTATACATAAACCACATCTTCTTTATCCATCATCTTTCGATGGACACCGAGGCTCCTTCTAGTTTGGCTCTTGTGGACATTGCTGCTAGAAACATCGGGGTGCAGGTGTCCCAGAGTTTCATTGCATCTGTATCTTTGGGGTAAATCCTCAACAGTGCAATTGCTGGGTCGTAGGGCAGATCTAATTTTAACCCTTTGAGGAACCTCCACACAGTTTTCCAGAGTGGCTGCACCAGTTCACATTCCCACCAACAGTGTAAGAGGGTTCCCTTTTCTCCACATCCTCTCCAGCATTTGTGGTTTCCTGCCTTGTGTGAGGTGATACAGTCAACAAAACTAAAAGACAACCTACAGAATGGGAGAAGATATTTGCAAATGACCTATCAGATAAAGGGCTAGTTTCCAAGATCTATAAAGAACTTATTAAACTCAACACCAAAGAAACAAACAATCCAATCATGAAATGGGCAAAAGACATGAACAGAAATCTCACAGAGGAAGACATAGACATGGCCAACATGCACATGAGAAAATGCTCCGCATCACTTGCCATCAGGGAAATGCAAATTAAGATTCATTTATTTATTTGTGATAGAAACGGAGAGAGAAAGAGAGAGGCAGAGACACAGGAGGAGGGAGAAGCAGGAGGAGGGAGCCCGGCGTGGGACTTGATCCCGGGACTCCAGGATCGCGCCCTGGGCCAAAGGCAGGCACCAAACCGCTGAGCCACCCAGGGATCCCCAGGATTTTCTCTCTTGATCTCCTTCTGCCCCTCCCACCCTGCTTGTACTCTCTTTCAAAAAAAAATGTGTTCCATCTGTTCTTTGTTTTCCAGCATTTCCAATTTGGAGATTACTGGACATTGGTTCTAAACTGACACTAATTTCAGGAGACCTAAAATGTCACTGTGGTCCACAAGTCAGCACGGGGGCTTAGGGAGACCAGGTGAGCAAGGCAGTTTGGTGCCAGGGCATCTCCGAGCGCACCTGGTATGTTTCCAGAGCGATCTTGTGTAACGGAATTACATTTATTGAATTCACATACTCAGTAACTGGCCGAACCGCGTTGCTTCCCTGGCTGCTGGAATAGCGCTATACCGGTGGGAAGGAAGAGGGGTAGAATTCACTAGAACTCTTTCTACTTAGGAAAATAGTAAACCAACAGAAATTCCACATTCTGGAAGAGATTAATGCCACCATGAAGGACTTGAAAGGACTTGGAAAATTGGGGGGTGGGTGGTGAATCTCTCTTAGGTTATTCAATTCACATATCTGGCCTGTGCAGAAAACAGAAGGATCTTGTAAAATGATGGTAAATTCTAGTAAGCTTAACTAGATGGTATCTCCAATTGTAAGTGTTGTTCCAGATGTGGTTTTATTGCTGAGCAAATTAACACACATCCCCCATACCTGGGTATGCAGCTTTTGATCTGGAAAATGCCTTTACCACACCTTGACATCTATTAGTAAAGACCAACAGAATATTTTTCCTTTAGCTGGCGAGACCAGAAGTACACGTTCCCTGTCCTACCTCAGAGGTATATCTGCTCTCTAACTATGTATCATAATTTGGTCCACAGGGATCTTGATTGCCTTTCCCTTCCACAGGACACCACATGGGTCCTGATGGCATTATATTGATTGACCTAGTGAGTAAGAAGTAGCAAATACTCCAGAGTTATTGGCAACACATTGGCATGTCAGAGGGTGAGAACTAAATATGATAAATTCAAAGGCCTTTCTCCTCAGTGAAATTTCAGAGGTCCCTTGGCACCAGGCATGTCAAGATATTCCTTCTAAAGGGCAAAAAAGAGGCAGAATGCCTAGTGGGCCTCCTTGGATTTTGGAGACAACATATTCCTCATTTGGGTCCATTTACTGAGTGACCTTGAAAAGCTGCTAGTTTTGGGTGGGACTCAAAATGAGAGAAGGCTCTGCAATAGGTCCAGGCTGTCATGCAAGCTGCTCTGCTACTTGGGCTGTATGATGCAGCAGATCCAGTAGTTCTCAAAGCAGCAGTGGTAGGTAGAGGCCTTCTGGATGTGAGTCACAATGTGGACACCTAGTATTTGTGAGGAAAGTCCTATTATCCTCCAAAAACCCTATCATCTCTCTTTGGGGAACAGCTTTTGGCTTGCTACTGGGCCTTGGTAGAGACTGAATGCTACCATGGGCCACCAAGTTACTATGCAGCCTAAGCTTCCAGTATTAAGCTAGACATCGTCTGACCAATAAAGCCATAGGGTCGGGCATGCACTGCAGTATTCCATTGTTGAATGGAAGCGGTCCATACAAGATTAGGCTTGTACATGCCCTGAAGGCACAAGGAAATTACACGAAGACATAACCCAAAAACCCACGGACCTCACTCCTGCTACATTACCTTCTCTCTCCTAGCCTGCATCTGTGGCCTCCTAGGGATGTCTGCACTATTAGTTGACTAGGAAAGTGAAAGCTCAAGCCTGGTTTACAGATAATATGCACGCACCATTCAAAAGTGGACAAATGTGGCACCACAGTCCCTTTCTGGGACATCCATGAAGGACAGTGGTGAAAGGAAATCTTCTGAGTGGGAACAATCAGGTGCAGCTAATTGTTCATTTTGCTTTGGAAGAAGTAGTCAGAAGTATGGGTATATACAAGGTTTTGGGCTGTGGCCAACGGTTTAGCTGGATGGTTAGCAATTTGGAAGGAATATGATTAGAAAATTGGTGACAAAGAGGTGTGGGGAGGAGAAATGTGGATAGACCTTTGAGTGTTCAGTAAACATGAAGATATTTTTGGGAGCTACTGTACTGGGTGGGATCATTTATCTCAATTAGCAAGGGGAAATTGGGCTGCTACTACACAGTGGAAGTAAGGCCAAGGGTGTCTGAAATACAAGCGAGCCTTTAGGATGACTTTTACTACTACCAGTTTCTGTGATTAAAGCTGATGGAAAACTACACTGATCCAATTCAGGCAGGAGTATTAATGATCCCCACACTTCAGAAATGAAGATTTGTGTAATCCATCTGTCTAAGAACTCCACCTAAGCCCCACACATTATTAAAAAGCTCAAAATGGATATCAAGCATATGTATACTGTAAAACTATAAAACTCTTAGAAGATAAAATAGGAGGAATTCCTTGTGCCCTGGGTCTTGGTAAAGAGTTCTTAAACATGACAAAAAATGGGGCAGCTGGGCGGCTCAGTTAGCGAAGCCTTGGACTTTGGCCCAGGTCATGATCTCAGGGTCTTGGGATTGAGCCCTGTGTGAGGCTCTGTGCTGAGCTGGGAGTCTGCTTGAGGATTCTCTCTCTCCCTTTGCAACCACCCCCCCCCCATCTCTCTCAAATAAATAAATCTTTAAAAACAAAACAAATGAAAAATCCCAGGGCACCAAAAGCATGATCTGTAATAGGAAAAATTGGACTTCATAAAAATTAAAATCATTTTTTCTCTGAAAGATTCTGTTAAAAAGATAAAAAGACAAGCTACATCCTGAGAGAGAATATTTACATGCTATATTATTTGACAAAGGAGTCCTATCTAGATTATGTGAAGAAGCCTGAGAACTCAATGTTTAAAAAACAATCTAATTATAAAATGGACACCCAAAAAGAAAGACACAAAGAGAAATTTCACTGAATAAGATATACAAATGACAGATAAGCACATGAAAAGATGTTCAACGTCACTACCCTTTAGTAAAGTATTGAGACCATGATAAGGTATCACTACACAGCTATCAAAATAGCTAAAATATAAGATAATGGCATATGCAAGTTACCTCAAACTGGATTAAAGACCTAAATATAAGATCCCAAACTCCAAAATTCCTAGCAGGAAACACAGGGGAAAGCTTCGTAACATTGGATTTGGCAGTGATTTCTGGGACGTGACACCAAAAGCATAGGCAATAATAGAAAAGACAAATGGGACTACATCAAACTTTAAAACACTCATGCATCAAAGGGCACAATGGACAGAGTGAAAAAAGTCTATAGAATGGGAGAAAAGATTTGTAAATCATTAAAGTGATAAGGGATTAATAATATAAGGAATATGTAGACAACTCCTACAACTCAACAGGAAAAAATCAAGTAAGTTGGTTTAAAAATGATCCAACAATATGAACAGACCTTTCTCCAAAGAAGATATACAAATGACCAACAAGTTTACAAAAAGATGCTCAACATCACTAATCATTAGAGAAATGCAAATCAAAACCACAGTTAAATATCACTCCACACCCATTAGGAAGAGTACTATCAAAAGATCAGAAAACAACAAGTGTTGACAAGGATGTGGAAAAATGAGAAGCTCTGGAAAACCACTATGGGAAACCGTGTGGCAGTTCCTCAAAAAAAGCAAAAGTAGAACTACCATGTAATTTATCAATTTCATTTCTGGGTATAATCCAAAAGAATTGAAAGCAGGTCTTGAGATATTTCCACACCCCTGTTCATAGCAGTATTATTCACAAAAGGTGAACACAAGGGGATCCCTGAGTGGCTCAGCAGTTTAGCGCCTGCCTTTGGCCCAGGGCGCGATCCTGGAGTCCCAGGATCGAGTCTCGCGTCGGGCTCCTGGCATGGAGCCTGCTTCTCCCTCTGCCTGTGGCTCAGCCTCTCTCTCTCTCTATGTCTTTCATGAATAAACAAAATCTTTTTTTAAAAAAAAAGGTAAACACAAGAAATCCATGAATGGATGGAAGAATATACAGAGTGTGGTATATACATCTACTGGCATGTCATTCAACCTTAAACGGCAATCCTGTCACACACTACAGAATGGACATTAAGCCTAGTACTATGAACCAGTCACAATATGACAAATACTATATGATTCCAGTTAATGAGGTATCTTAAGTAGCCAAATTCATAGCAATAGAAAGAATGGTGGTTACCAGATGTTGGGATTAAGGGGAGAAGGAGGGCATTGGTTAATGGGCATAGAATTTCAGATTTGAAAGATGGAAAAGTTCTGGAGATCCATTGCACAACAACATGAATATACTTAACACCTCTGAGCTATATGCTTATAAACAGTGAAGATGGTAGATTTTACATTATTTGTAGTGTACCACAATTTTTAAGAAGATAACCACATACTAAATATTGGGGAGGATGTACAGCAACTGGATTGCTCCTACACTGTGGTAGGGTTGTAAATGTCCCAGCCACTCTGGAAAACAGTTTCGCAGTTACTTTAAACATTGAATATACCTGTATCACACAGTACATCAGTTGTGCTTCTGGGCATTTGTTTCGGAGAAATGGAAACTTATGTTTACACAAAGATTCGTATACAGTTGTTCAGAGTAATGCAAAACTGTTGTCTGTTTGTGGTAGCCATACTGCAAAACAACTATAGAGTTTGTCAGTAGGCAAACGTTAAATGAACTGTGGGCCACTGATATCAGGAATTTTATTCCACAGTGAAAAGAATTTAGCTACTGATGCCTGCACAACGTGGATGGATCCAGAGACTAATGCTCAGTGATAAAAACCAAATCCCAGAAGATTATATGCTGTATAATTACATGATATTTATATAGCAATCTAGAAATAGCAAAAATAAAGTGATGTAAAACAGATATGTGGTGGTGGGGTGAATGTGAGTATGAAGAAGTAGCATGAGGGAACATTTATGTAGATGGAATAGGTTTTTTTGTAAAGATTTTTATTATTTTTATTTATTCATGAGAGGCACACAGAGAGAGGCAGAGACACAGGCAGGGGGAGAAGCAGGCTCCTGCGGGGAGCCCGATGTGGGGCTCGATCCCAGAACCCTGGGGTCACACCCTGAGCTGAAGGCAGACACTCAACCACTGAGCCACTCAGGCATCTCTGGGTGGAATAGTTTTGTATCTTGAGGGAGGTAGCGGTTACATGAACCTACACATGAGCCAAATACTGTACATATACATTGCATCATCATCAAATTGTTCTATATCGTACCCTATTGTGAAAGATATAATAATCATTAGGGGAAACTTGGTGAAGGGTTAATATGACTTTTCTGCCCTGATAACCTCCTGTGAATCTATAATTATTTCAAAAAGAAACATTTAAATAAAAGAGATTTTTTCCTGTATTTAAAGTTGTGTACATTATATCACTGACCCTGTATTGAGAATTAAAATAAAAACTGGATTGATTTGGTCACTGAACAAGACAAAGCAATATGCTTGTTTTATATGGAAATTTCAGAAACCTGAAATTCAACTCTGAATAGTCACCACCCCAGCCTCAGGGATGCTGCACTGTGGCCAGTGTCCGCATAGTTTGGTCCGCTGAGAGAACTGAACTTCTGATTAGCATCCCATCATTACTCTGGAACCCTGAGGAATAATTTACAACTAGGCCAACCTGGGAGCCGTCTGTTACATCAGAAGGTAATTGTGCACTTGTGACTGACACTCTTAATGACCCTAACAGGAGACACCCGGCACCACCGAGTCCCGCTCAGGCTCCTGTGTACATGCTGTACATGCCGGGCTGAGTCCCTGTACACAAGGCCAATTCCATTTTGGATAACAAAGCAGTTAGTGCCCAGGGGGGAGATGAAGTCACACGGCCCCTTCCCCATAACCCTGACATCCTGCCATTGCTCTTCAGCACGGCCCATGAGCGTTGTCCTCCTGCCCTGGAGCCACAGAGACGGGCTTTGGTAAGGATGCTGCTGTGACTGGGGTCTCAGGGCTGCAAAGGAGATACTAAGTCCTTTCCTGAACTCTGCTACTCATTTTATTCTCTTCTTTTCAAATCTAAACTTGATCTTCTATCTCTTAAAATTTCCCCTTTATTTCTTCTTTGTATTAATTTTTTATGGTATGATAAGCATTTTGGTTTTGCTATACCACTTTATAAAAAAGATTTTATCTATTTACTCATGAGAGACAGAGAGAGGGAGGCAGAGGGACAGGCAGGCTCCCCATGGAGCAGGGTCCCCGATGCAGGACTCAATCCAGGGACTTGGGGATCACGACCTGAGCTGAAGGCGGATGCTCAAATGCTGAGCCACCCAGGTGCCCCTACTATATCACTTTTTAAAAATTGTTCTATTATCTTCTTTTGCTGTTATATTAGTTAATTCCCCACTCATTAAATTCTTAAATTTCTCCTTTGGCTTTCCTGGCTATCTCCATCTTTCTTCTTTAATTGCATGTATTAAAAAAAAATCTCTACGTTTAATTGAGATAACATTATTAGTGCACATGGTCTTACGTATACTTGATGATAGATTGACATATACCATGTACTGATTGCGTAGCCTAGTCTTTGCCTTTCCTCCGTATTCCTTCCTGGTCCTTCACACTTTGGAGCTCATCCAACTTACTACTTCTATTCCCATTTCTTGCTTTCTTTTATTGGTTGCACTTTCTCTTCAGCTTTTATGCACTTTTTGTTGTTTTGTTGTTTTTAAGGATTTATTTATTTGAGAGAGAGAGAGAGAGTGTGAGCAAGTGTGGGGTGTGAGAGGGGCAGGGGGAGAAGGAAAGAGAGTCTTAAGTAGACTCTGCTTTGAGTGTGGAGCAGGACCCGGCTCCAACTCAGGACCCATGAGGTTATGATCTGAGCCAAAACCAAGAGTTGGACACTTAACCAACTGCACCACCCAGGTGCCCTGTATGCACTTGTTTTTAAGCCGTTTTTAAAGATACTCTACAGTCTTTTATTTCTTTTAATTATGTACCTAATCGTTTTCCCCCAGGTTAGTATTTTATGTAATTTTTCTCATTATTCCATTTATCTGCTTCTGCAACCCTGTCACTCTCCCTTTCTGTTAATAATCACGGTATTTCTGCTGTTTCCAAGATCTTCACTACCATACCCTATTTCCAGAAGTACATTTGTTGTCCTTTTGCATTTCTTCCCCTTTTCCTTTGTTTCTCTTATAGTCAATATTCCTTCTTCTAGCCTGAGTACAATGCACATATCCAAATACATTCTGCATACCAGAATTTGCGGTTATGTTTGTGGCAAAGAACTCCTCCTCCCTAGGGCTTGTTAGCACACTCACTTTATGTCTTAATTTTAGAGACATAAAAATCTTTTAATATTTTTATTTACACTTGGGCTTTTAAAAAATTCAAGAAAAATATATTGGGTCTAATCTCTTGAAGATAATTATTCTATAAAATATTTAATAGATTTGTTTCTACAATTAGGTGTTCAGTGCATATGAAAATGATATTTTATGTGACATGATATCAGAAATATCTCAGGTCATACTTAGAAAAGAACCTACAGTACGGTTGTAAACCATACTTCTTTACTTGATCACATGTATCGGGACTAAAAAACTGTGTTGATTGACTGCTGGGAACTCTAATTTGTTTCATAAGGTGCTCCTGGCACCAAACCCATCATATCTTAATGATGTAGCTTCATACTGATTTACCTTGATACTTCATGGAAAAATTCTTTACATTCTTTTCTTCCTTTAAAATTGCTTTGATTTTTTTTGACATTGTGAGTATCATAGACATTTGTACAGGTGAAAAAATCATCTTGAGAATCAGACCTGGATTCTATAATACTTATGCATCATGGTGGAAACATGGACATTATTTGCATATTATATCTTTGAGGCTTTGAACATGAAAAATTATATGCTTTTTCTCTTACTGCTTTCACATGTCTTTTGTTTTTATTTATACTTACTTGATATTTTTATACTGTTTAGGTAGTATCTCAACCTTAAACTTTATTTTATAGAAGGAGTTTGTTTCTGGTATATAAATGCAAATGGTTATAGTATAGTGATATTTTTATCCATTTACCTTGTAAAATTCTTATTTGTAATTTTTAAACTCTAGATTCTTTGCAGTTTATACTTAGAAAATGATACCGTCTAATGAGAAAATTGTGGGGTTTCTTTCCTTTCCAAAATGTGTACTAGTCATTTTCTTGCCTTAGCTTGTAGATCATCTCCTCTGGTACAAAAAATGGTGAGTCAACCTGGTATTTTCCCGTTCAAAGAGAGGTTGCAGTATTTAGTCATTTTGCAGGATGATCACAGGCCCAGATAATAATTATTTTCCTAAGTTAAGCATGTACCATTTTGTTCTTGGTTTCCTACCATTTGTTTTAATTTTGAATGCACTTTGAATTTTATCAAGGAATTTTGATACAAGTATTGAGGTAGTCATAGTTTAAGTTGTGAATATAGTTAATTTTATTGACTTATTTGATTTTTTTTTACTAATTTATTTTTTTAATTTAAATTCAATTTCCTGACATATAGTATATCATTAGTTTCAGATGGAGTTTTCAATAATTCATCAGTTGTGTATAACACCCAGTGCTCATTCCATCACGGGTATCCTTAATGCCCATCACCCAGTTACCCCTTCACCACCCACCTCCAGCAACCCTCGGTTTGTTTCCCAGACATGAGTCTCTCATGGTTTGTCTTCCTCTCTAATTTTTCCCCATTCAGTTTCCCCTTCTTCCCATACAGTCCCTTGCACTATTTCTTATATTTGGCATGTGAGTGAAACCATATGATAATTTTACTTTTTCCTGCCCATTTTGAGGATTTTTTTTTTTTAACTAATTGCTATGATTGAAAATTCCAGGATAATACCGAAGGGAAGCAGTGAAAGCAGGCATCTTTGTCTTGTGCTTGATCTTAGGAGGGGAGCTTTCAGTCTTTCAGGCACCATTTAGTATGGTGCTACTTTTGGGGTTTTCATATATGCCCTTTCTCATGTTGAGGAAGTTACCCTCTATTCCTAGAATATTGAGTTTTTTTTTTTATCATGAAAGGATGCTTTTTTTTCCTCCCAAATGCACTGAAATGATGGTATGGATTTTCCCCTTATTCCATTAATGTGCTGTATTACAGTATTTGATTTTATATGTTGAACCACCGTTGCATTCCTAGGATAAATTTCACTTGATCATAGTATGTCCTCCTTTTAATATGATACTGGATTTAGTTTGCTAGTATTTTGTTGGGGAATTATGCATTTATGTTCATAAGGGATTTTGTTCCCCCCCTTTTATTTTCCTTGTGATGCCTTTGTCTGGCTATGATATCAGTATAATGCTGACTTCATGGAATATGTTAGGCACTGTTCCCTCCTATTCTTTGGAAGAATTTGAGAGGCATTAGGATAAATTTTTTATTGGAAATTCACTAGTTAAGCCACGTGATCCTGAGCTCTTTTGAAGGGAAAGGTTCTTGACTACTAATTTAAGCTCTATATTTGTTTAGGGCTGTTTAGATTTATTTTCTATGTTTTCTTTTTTTAAAGATTTTATTTATTTATGATAGACATAGGGAGAGAGAGAGGCAGAGACACAGGCAGAGGGAGAGGCAGGCTCCATGCCGGAAGCCTGACGTGGGACTCGATTCTGGGACTCCAGGATGGCACCCTGGGCCAAAGGCAGGCGCCAAACTGCTGAGCCACCCAGGAATCCATATTTTCTATATTTTCTTGAGTAGGTTTGGTAAATTTTATGTTTTTAGGAATTTGTCAATTTCATCTAAGTTATCTAGTTTGCTGATATAAAACTTCATAATATTCTTACATAATATTTTTTTTCTGTAATATTGTTAGTCATGTGCCCACTTTTCTGATTTTAGTGCTTTGAATCTTCTTTTTTTCTTAATCCATCTAAGATTAGTCAATTTTGTCAATCTTTGAAAGGAACAAACATTTTGTTTTACAGAATTTATTGTATTCTTACTCTCTGTTTTGTTTCTCTGTCCTAATCTTTATTATCATTTTCCTTCTGCTACTTAGGGTAAATTTGCTCCTCTTTTTCTAGTGTCTTTATATATAAAACAATATTATTGTGTTGTGTTCTATCTTCCTTTTAAATATGAACATTTACAGTGATAAATTTCAAATTTTAAGCAAAATAAACAATATATTATAAAACAACCAATAGGCCAAAGATAAAATTCAGAAAATGCTCAGAGTTAGAACTGATAAATGAATTCATCAACATGACACATGAAAAGATGCTCAATGTCACTGATCATCAGGGAAATTCATATCAAAACTACGAGACAGGGATCCCTGGGTGGCGCAGCGGTTTGGCGCCTGCCTTTGGCCCAGGGCGCGATCCTGGAGACCCAGGATCGAGTCCCACGTCGGGCTCCCAGTGCATGGAGCCTGCTTCTCCCTCTGCCTGTGTCTCTGCCTCTCTCTCTCTCTCTCTCTTACTGTGTCCCTATCATAAGTAAATAAAAATTAAAAAAAAAAAAACTACGAGACATTATCTCACATCTGTCTGAATGTCTAAAATCAAGAACACAAGAAACAATAGGTGAGGATGTGAAGATAAGGGGAACCTCTTGTATTTTGGTTAGAATACAAACCTGTGGAGCCAGTTGTGTTCCCTCAAAAAGTTAAAAATGAAACTGCCTACGATCAAGCAATTGCACTACTAGGTATTTGCCCAAAGGATACAAAAATACTGATTCAAAGGGACACAATGCACCCTGATGCTTCCAGCAGCATTGTTTATAACAGCCCAAGTGTTCATTGACTCATGAATGGATAAAGAAGTGGCATATATATTCACATTCATATTCATATTTATGTATTTCTCAGTTATAGAAAAAGAATGAAATCTTGCCAGTTGCAATGCCCTGGATGGAGCTAGAGAGTATTATGCTAAGTGAGATAAGTCAGAGAAAGACAAATACCATACAATTTCACTCATATGTGGAATTTAAGAAACAAAACAAACAAGCTAAAGGGAAAAAAGGGAGAGAGGTAGGTAAATCAAGAAACAAACTCTTAACTATAGAGAACAAAGTGATGGTTATCAGAGGTGGGTGAGGAGGATGGGTAAAATACAGAATAAATATTAGGGAGTGCACTTGTCATGTTGTGCACTGGATGATGTATGGAAGTGTTGGGTTACTGTGTTGTATACCTGAAACTAATACTACACTCTATATTAACTAACTGGAATTTAAATAAAAACTTAATAAATAAATTGAACAACACATTTCTTTTTAAAAAATTTTAATTTATTTTAGAGAAAGCATGAGCTTTTACTTTTATTAATTGGCACAGAACATATGATACTCTGTCTTCATAAAAATTGAATTCTGTTCCTTGACAGTTCTGTTCTTTAAGAACCTGGATGATCCCTCGTATAGCTACGTAGTTGCCAATTCTGCAGGAAGACTCCCTGAAACTTGATAGCTTAGCCCTCAGTCTCAATTACCTTTACTATTTATATTCATAATTAAATTATTTGTCTATAGGATGTACTGGACTTGGTTTAAAGATCTAAGAGAGACTGAAAGACAATGATTTCCAGTGACATAATTTGGGGGATTTTCTTTATCTTTCAAACTTGTATTGGTTTCATGGGGAATTCTTTGTTATTTACATTATATATGTACACATGTTTAATTTTTCCTCATAAGAAGAAGCCTGTAGATATGATTCTTGCCCACTTAACTTTGGCTAATGCTCTGACGCTCATATTCAGAGGGATTCCAAATATAATTACATCTTTTGGAATTAGAGTGGAGATGGGCGATACTGGATGTAAAACAGTGCTCTATATTCAGAGAGTTACCCGGAGCATTTCTCTGTGCACAACCGCCCTCCAGAGTACATTTCAGGCAGTGACTATTACTCCAAGTAGTCATAAATGGGCCTGGCTCAAATACAAAATCCCTGCATTCCTTCAACCCTCCTTACTTTTCTTCTGGATGATCAACATGGCCATCTATTCTGTGGTCCTTTTACGAACTGTGGCCAACAGGAATATCACCGATGATAGACTTGGGTATCAGATTGCTTATTGTAAAAGCAGTGCACATGATGGCCAGATATCATCAATATTTCTAAGTACGGTATTCCTTCGAGATTTGTCCTTTCTCTCTCTGATGACATGTAGTAGCATCTACATGGTGAATATCCTTTACAGACATCACAGAGCAGCTCAGAATGTTCGCAGTACCATCCAGTCTTCACGCTCTCCTGAAAACAAGGCTACTCACGTCATTCTCATACTGGTGAGCTGCTTTGTTTTCTTTTACTGGACCAACACCTTTCTTACTGTTTATTTAGTTTATACAAGTAAGAAAAAGGAGCAACTGGAGAAATTTAATAACTTTTTTTCATCATGTTACCCAACTATCTGTTCTTTCTTTCTAATTAAAAATGAAAATAGAATAAATTTCATGAAACCCCCAAAAAGATTTTTCTCTTCTTAAAGAAAATTCATTGATCATAGAACACTCTTTAGCATTCTTCTGCACCACAGGAGTCATTTGTATGAATATAGATTAACATGCTTATCGATGACATGAGTTACATTTATCGTCCTCATTGAACGAACAATCCAAAGAACTGTAATTAAATTATTGTTTTCAAATGTTTACAAATTATTGTTTAAAATGTTTAAAAAACATTTTAAAGATTAAATGTAAGGTTTAGATTATGATACCATGTATATAAGTTTTAAACTTTATAAAATAGCAACAGGTATGTAATGTAGAATGTTTTATAATATTGGAAACATTATCATACAATTATAGAAATCAATAAACCTACAAAAGGGTAGTGGTTACTTTTTTTGTGTAAGGTAACCTTAGCTCTAAGCAAAGTGATGAAATGTGTGTGCTTATTAAATTGTGCTCTATACTTTGTGTGTCAGAAATATGTCATATTTAATTTTAAAAGTAGAATTATTAATATTCTCATATAAATTCAGAAATGTGTTCAAATTTGCAATAATTTTTTACCTACATTTAAGATGAAGAAGAAACACTAAGAAATATACAAGATCTCAAAACACCAGAAATATTATTGTCCTGAGAACTGTTGAACATATAGATGACTTGAGGTTTGAATTGAAGAGTGAAAGAAGAAGGGGGCAGGGGCACCTGGGTGACTCAGTTGGTGAAGCATCTGCCTTCGGCTCAGGACATGAACGCAGGGTCCTGGGACTGAGCCCTGCATGGAAAGCCTGTGTGCTCAGTGGAAAGCCTGCTTCTCCCTCTCCCTCTGCCTCCCACTCTGTCCACTTGTGCTCCCTGTTTCAAGTAAACAAATAAAATCTTAAAAAAAAAAAGAAGGGGGCAAAAAGGCCAACACCCAAGAACTAGGTATCTCCCACACCAGAGAAAGTAAGGCAGCTTGTCACAATTACAGCTTATTACAAAGGGCTGCATGCTCAGCTTATGGCGTAGTAGGATAATGCAGGTCAGATGGTTCTGGTATGTAGTTAGGAAATAAGGTATAGATTCAGGTTTGGGCTTAGGGTCAAAGTCTGGGGTTAGGGGTTTGGGGTCGGGGTCAGGGTCAGAGTTAAGTTTAAACATAACTGGCTCTCTTCCTCTCCTCCATCTGCCTGGGCCCCCAGGGTGGACAGGACTTGCCCAGGGTCACATGTGAGTCCAGACTTGAGCTGAAGCATTGGTTTTCTGCCCTTTGGTCCTCTAATAGAGGCTCTAATAGAAGAATGAAGTGTTTACCTGGTCACTTACTGTTTCAAATCCAACCCAACCCCAGTCAAGGCTTGTGGAGGGTGTCAGAGGTTATGTATTGTTCTTTCCACTGCCCCACCTGGGAAGAGTGCTCCTGGCCCCATTCTGCCCGGGCGGCTCCAGGGACCAGCACAGCCCTGACCGGTGAGGGCACTCGGGGGACACGCATGGATTCATACAGGACTGTGTGCACGGGCCCAGCCGGCCCCATGTGCACCCTTCTCGCAGGCTGGTGTGGCCTTCCTGGCACCCTTCACTTGGATGCACCGCAGTTTGCTTATGGGTTCATGTACTGAAGGACATCCTGATCTCTTTAAGGTTTTAGCTACGATGAATAGAGCTACCGCGCATACTCGCATGCTAGTTTTTGCGTGGAAACAGTTTTTTCAAAACAATTGTCTAAATACTAGAAGTATGAATGTTGGGCCCTCAGGAGAGATTTATTTAGCCTTGGAAAAAACTGCTAAACTGTCTTCCAAAGCAACCGTATGCACATCCCCAGCATGAAGGAGCATTCCTGTCATATACAACCCTCCAGCAACTGGGATCCTTTTTTTTGGACTTTAGCATCTCTAAATGGTGTGTAGCACTATCTCGCTGCTGTTCTCATTGGTAACTTCCTAATGATAGAGGATGTAGACCATATTTTTTCAGGCTTGTTTTGGTTTGTTAACACAGTATAACAAAGTTTCAGTGTACCACATAGTGATTCAACCATTGGCTACAATGCCTGGTACTCGTCACAGGTGCCCTCCGTCATCCCCATCCCATTTCCCTATCCACCCCCCCCCATTCCTCTGGTATTTATTACTTTATTCTGTATGGTTAAATGTGTTTCTTGGTTTGCTTCTCTCATCTCCCCCCGCCCCCCGCCCCTTTGCAGTTTGATTGGTTTCTTAAAATCCACACGTGAACGCAATCGTATGGTATTTGTCTTTCTCTGACTGACTTAGTTCATTTAGCATCAGTCCTTTCCGGTTCTCCCACATCATTGTCAATGGCTTCATTCCATCCCTTCTGATGACCGAGTGACGTCGCAGTGACTGTATTTCCCCCATCGTCTGTGCCCACTCATCTGTCGGTGGACGCCTGGGCCCGGTCCGCTGTTCGGCTGCTGTTGATGACGCTGCTGCAGACACTGGGCTGCACGTCCCCCTTAGGATCTGTACTTCTGTATCCTCGGGGCAAGTACCTTGCTGCGCAATTCCAGGATCGTAGGGTCGCTCTACTTTTAACTTCTTGAGGTCCCTCCGCACCGTTCTCCACAGTGGCCGCACCTGTTCGCATTCCCACCAGGAGTGCAAGGGGGCTCCCCCTTCTCCCCAGCCTCACCAACACCTGTTGTTTCTCGTGTTGTGAATTTTAGCCATTCTGACGGCTGTCAGGTGACATCCCATTGTGGTTTGGGTCTGCATTTCCCTGGTGATGGGTGATGCTGAGTGACTTTCCGTGTGTCTGGTGGCCATCTGGATGTCCTGTCAGAGACAATGTCCATTCATGTTTTCTGCCCATTTTCGGTTGGTAATTTGTGTTTAGGATGCTGAGATTTATATTTGCTTTATCTATTTTGGACACTAACTCTTTATCGGATGCGTCGTTTACAAATATCTCCTCTCATTTTGTACGTTGCCTTTTCACTACGGTTGTTTCCTCCACTGTGCGGAACCTTTTCAACTTGATGAAGTCCCAATAGTTTATTTTTGCTTTTGTTTCCCTCGCCTCAGAGGCGTGTCTTGAAAGAAGATCCAATGGCCCATGTCCAAGACATTGCTGCCTATCTTCTTTTTATGGTTTTAGGTCTCACATTTAGGTCCCTAATCCATTTTGAATTTATTTTTTACATACATGGTGTAAGAAAGTGGTCCTGTTTCATTCTTCTGCACGTGACTGCCTAGTTTTCCCAACACCGTTTGTTGAAGAGACTTTTTGCTGTTGGATATTCTTTCCTGCTTTGTTGAAGATTAATTGATCATAGAGTTACAGGTGTGTGTCTTGTTCCGGTTTTCCATTCTATTCTATTGATCTAAGGCTCTCTTTCTTGTGCCCGCACCATACTCTTTGGATCGCTAGAGCTCGGTGATATAACTTGAAATCTGGAACCCCAGCTTTGGTTTTTTTTTTTTTTTTTTTTGTTTTGTTTCAACACTGCTTTGGCTATTTTCGATCTTCCGTGGTTTGTTTTTGTTTTGTTAAAGATTTTATTTATTTATTCATGAGAATACACAGAGAAGGGACAGAGAGAGAGAGAGAGAGAGAGAGAGAGGGAGAGAGAGAGAGAGAGGGGCAGAGATCCAGGGCAGCCCATCTTCCGTGGTTCTATACAAATTTTAGGATCATTTGTTCCAGTTCTGTGAAAAATACCATTGCTATGTTGATGGGGATCACATTAAATGTATAGATTGCTTTGAGCATAATTTGAGAAGAATGGATATTAACTCTTCTTTAGATATCCGGTAGAATTGCCCCGGGAAGGCCATCTGGTCCTGGACTTTGTTTCTTGGGAGATTTTTGGTTGCTGATTCAATTTCTTTGCTGGTTATCTGTCTGTTCCAGTTTCTTATTTCTTCCTTTTTCATTTCTGCTATGTTATCCAATTCTAGGAATTGATCTATTTCTTCCAGGTTCTAAGTTGTTGGCATATAATTTTTCATAATGTCCTCTTATAATCGTTGGTATTTCTGTGGTGTTTGTTGTTATTTCTCTTCTCATTTGTGATTTTATTTGGGTCCTCTTTCCTTTTTTTAAAAAAGATTGTATTTATTTTTTCATGAAAGACACAGAGAGAGGAAGAGACACATGCAGAGAGAAAATCAGGCTCCATGTGGGGAGCCTGATGTGGGACTCAATCCCCTAGGACCCCGGGATCCTGACTGGAGCCAAAGCAATTGCTCAACCACCGAGGCACCCAGGTGCCTTGCTGATTCAATTCCTTTGCTAGTTATGGGTCTGTTCACATTTTCTATTTCTTCCTATTTCAGTTTTGCTCGTTTGCACATTTCTAGGGATTTGTCCATTTCTTCCAGGTCTCCCAGTTTGTTAGCATATAATCTTTCATAGTATTCCCTTATAATTGTCTTATTTTTCTGGTGTTGATTGTGATCTCTCCTCTCTCATTTGTGATTTTATTTAGAGAAGGTCCCTTCTCTTTTCTTGTTGATGAGGCTGGCTAGGGCTTGATCCATTTTATTAAGTATTTGAAGAACCGGCTCTTAGTTTCGCTGTTCCATTCTACTGTTTTGTTCTTTCTGTATTGTCTATTTCTGCTCTCATCTTTATTATTTCCCTTCTGCTGCAGGCTTTAGGCTTTGTTGCTGTCCTTTTTCAGCTCAAAGTACAATGAAAGTAAACAAAAGTAATATATAAGGTATATACATAAAAACTAAAATCAAGCAATTAATAAAAAAGAATTGAAGAAAAGAAATGAAAATAAAGCAAGCCCAAAGTACAGAGGAAGCTCGACCCCGCTCTCCTTCCGGAGCTGGAGCTCTGCGGCCTCTGCGGTACCTCAATCTGGCAGCAGCCAGAGGTCCAGTCGGGGTCTGGAGGCGGGGCCGCCGCACTGACTTCAGGTGCGCACCTGCCTCGGGGACGATGCACCTGCGGATCAGAGGCAGGGTCTGGCCTCCCGCGGGCAGCGCCATGCTACTCGGCGCTGATGTCAGGTGCGCACCTGCCTCGGGGGCGATGCACCTGCCTCCGGAGCAATGCACCTGCGGGTCAGAGGCGGGGTCTGCCTCCCACGGGCAGTGCTGTACTGCCCCCGAGCCTGAGAGCGGGATGTGGGTGGGGGCGCCAAGTCCCCTGGGCCGGGGGCTGAGCATCCGCGCCCCGGTCTGCAGGGGCCTCCACAGAGGAGCCCCCGGGCCCCGGGCCTCCACCGCTTCTACAGACCCTGCATTAACCCTGCCTGTCTGAGTTTTGTTTTTTTGTTTTTTTTCTTTTTATCTCAGACAAGTGACTGAGTTTCACACCTCCAAGTTTTAGGGGCTGCCCTGGGGGAGACCTGTGCTCCTCCCGCCCAGGAGGGTCTCCTCCGACTTCTGGCCTTTGCTAGCCCAGCCCAGGGATTCGGCCCCGTGACCGCACAGGGGTTTGCAATTTGTGGCCACACAGGGCAGACAGCTGGCCCTAGTCCCGCGGCTCTCGGCCGGGGTCCCCGCTCCTGGGCCTGGGAACCGTTGGCGCCACCGTCCCTGGGACCCCGGGGACCCTGACCCCACCCTGTCGCTCAAGGGGCCGCCCCCCACTTCGCCTCCCGAGCACGGTCGAGGCCGGCGTGTCCCCCCCTCTAGCAGACTTCTGGAAGTTCTGACTTTGTGCTCTGCTGCTTCTAATAGTGTGCGTAGACCCGTCAGCTGGCTCCCTGCCCCTGTGGGATCCGGGGCTGTGTCTCCCCCAGACCGACTGACTGATTTTCTTTTTAAGATTTTATTTTTCTGTCATCTCTACACCCACATGGGGCTTGAACTCTCCGCCCCAAGAACAAGAGTCGCGTGTTCTTACCAACCACCCCAACCACCCCGAGAGCGGCCAGGCTCCCTTTGATTGATTGACAGGGAGTAACTGAAGCCGACGTGCTGCCTGTGTCGTGTCAGGGCAGAAACTGAGCCCCGGCGTCGAGGTGCGGTGAAGTCATTGGGACCTTGGTCGATGTTAAAGAAAGCGGAGCCTCCCCGGGAGCCCCGGGAGCCCAGGGAGCGGGGCCCACACACGTGACAAGTTGGCCGTTTCCTTGGCCAGGAGTCATTGGGCTGGCTGCCGATTTATTTGAGTTGCTATTCGACGGCGAAGGTCGTTCTAGGATGGGGACACAGCGAGAACGTTCCGGGTTCTTGCGGGTTCGGAGGTAGCTAAAGCTCCCCCGTCGTGGACTCGATGTCCCAGTGGGTGCAGAGATAGGCGAGCCAGCAAAGAGATGAGAAACATGGCCCTGGGGTGCCTGGCCGGCCTGGTCGGGGGACCTTGATGTCAGGACTGTGAGCTGGAACTCCGTGTTGGGTGTAGAGAGGACATAAACGTAAAACCTTTAACAAATAATAAATGGATGAACTAAGACAGCGTAACGTGGAAGGGGAGTGCTCGCTTCAGGACAAACCTCAGAGCGGACCATGTCTAGCCTGCGACCTGTTCTTGATGGCCCCGCTCGCTCTCCCGGGCCCAGATGACGGGGTCCCCCACGAGGGACGGTCCCGCCCGAGTGGGAGTGGGCCTCCTTCCCCGTAAGGCCCGTGCCTCCCCTCGTTCTGCAGGACAGAAGAGCCGGGAAGGCACGAGCTCGGGGGGATCAGCATAAACCTCGGCGATGGTCCTTCCCGATCCCGGGAGCCAGAGCTCGGCCTCCTTTTGGGACCCGACGTCCTAAAGAAGCCCGTGTGGTCAGTGGCTCGGATGCAGGGCGGAGGCCGACGGAGAATCAGGAAGAGCAAAATGGGGCGGGGGGGGGAACCAGAAGCTGAAGGAGAGGGGGACAGCTGTCAGCATCGGGAGCCTTCGCGGGGACCCGGCGTCCTTTCCCAGGAGGGGCCCCCCTCTGTAGGGTGCTTCCCGCCGCCCCGCGCTCCCCGTGGGCACCCGCAGGCGCATCCCCGGGCCTCCAGCGCCTCCGCAGCCGTGGTCTGGAGCGTCCTCCGTGTGTCCTACCGGGGACCCCAGCGTCACGTCTGTAACCGTCCGGCTGCTGTCTGACAACAGTCGGGGGATTCCGACGTTTGTTGGGTTTGGGGTGTGTGCCTGTCTGTCGCCGTGCCGCGATCTGATCCTCGGGCCGCGTCGTCCTGACGCCGAAACGGTTGAAACACCATCATTTCCGGTGCTGGCGCTGGGCGGCTAGCTGGGTTCTCCCGGCCGACCCGGGCCCCCTCGTGCCGTCCCGTGCCGTCCCGTCCCGCCGGGGGGTCAGCTGAGCTGGAAGGTCCGGCTCGGCCACATTCCCGTGGGTGGCAGCGGGTCCCCGCCGAGCGCCGGCCGCTTCTCTTCTCCCCGATGCCTCTCCAGCGGGGAGCCAGACCTCGGGGCCGCCCTGGGGGGAGCTCCTGAGGGGCCGGCTGCCCGTGGGGGGAGCCCTGGGGCTGCCTGTGTGTGTGTGGGAGTCGGGGTGGGGACGGGGCCGGGGTCCCTCGGTCCCCTGCGCTGCCTGCCCCCAGGCCGAGCCCCGCGCTCACCCAGCCCCTACTCTCCAGGGCGTGCAGGGTGCCCTCCACACTCTGGTGCGAGGGATCCAGCAGCACCGGGTGTGCACGCTGAGCCCGCCCGGTGAGGGTGGCCCAGGTGTGAGAGCTGCAAGGGCCTGCTGTCCTGACGTCCGCTCCGGGGCCACGCTGACCGCCCCGCGGGCCCTCTGTGCCCCAGGCGCACAGGCCCGGGGCGGGGAGGGGAGGAAGCGCCCCGGAGCCCGGGCAGCCCAGGCCCCCTGGACAGAGGGGGCACAGACCTCCCAGGGCGCTTAGCACAGACCCTGGTGACCTGAGGCTCCCCGGCTGTCACTCTGTCCCAGGCCCGTCCTGGCCGCGGGCGCAGGCTGAGTCGCAGTAGAGTCTGCGGGGTCCTGACCCTGGCGTCTGGCCGCCCCGGGAAGGCACGTGGGGACGTCAGCTGTGTGTGCCTGGCGGCGCCCCCGCAGGGGCTGGTCGGGGCCTGGGCGGCGCCCCCTCCTCCTCTCTGGGGGTGTCTCCGCACCCCGTGCACAGAGCTCCGGGAGACGCAGAAACGAGCCGGCCGTGCCCTCTCACACAACAACACTTTATTGAACTTGCAACAGCAAACAGGGGCTCAGAGCCGAGGGTGCGCGCCTTCCCCTGGGAGACCTTCCTGTCCTTAGAGGAAAGCGGGAATCCCACAGGGGTGCGGGTGCTGGAGTCCCCCGCCTGGGAGCCTGTGCGGACTCGACTCCGGGTGGGGGCGCGTGTCCTGAGGTCGGGGCGGTGAGAGGCGGTTCTGGGGGCGGCAGGGCTGACGTGGACCTGCGGCCCATGGGCTCCTGCGCTGGGTCCCCGCAGGGCAGCTGGACCCCGGCCTCGGGCCCCCTGGGGCCGGGTGACTGACTGCTGGAGCCCCAGCGCGTGGAGGAGCCTGCCTCCTCGTGTGGGTGTGGGTGGGGGTGGGGGTGGGGGTGTGGGTGGGGCCCACGGGCCTGCCCCCGCTGCCCTGCCCTGGGGTGTCCCGGGATCCCCAGGGCTGCCCTAGGTCAGCGACCTGGGTCTGTGGGGCACGCCCAGGGCCCAGGAGGCCACATCCTGCTGTGAGAGGGCTCGCTCGGCCCGGGGCCAGAACGCAGGCCTGGCCAGGGCCCCGGGGCGCTGGATCCCATTAGCGCTGGGCCTGGGGCAGGCGCTCGAGTCGCCCCTGCCCCCACAGAGCCCGGGGCCAGGCCAGCCCAGGTCCCTCTGGGTCAGGGGCTGGTGTCCCGTGCGGGCGGTGCCGCCCTCCGGGAGGCACAGCGAGACGAGGCAGGGCACGGTGACGGCGGGCCGGAGCCTCCGGGCCCCCGCCCTCACCGCCACGCTCTGCCCCCGAGGCCCGCGAGCATCGAGCTGCCCCGTGGACGCGGGGGGCAGAGGGTCCCGGGCCTGTGCGGGGCCTCGGGGCAGCGGGCTCAGCGCCGCCCTGGCTCTGCCCTGGCTGTGCCCGTCACTGCCCAGCGAGGGGCACGAGCTGCAGTGGCCGCGGGGCAGGAAGGGTGTCCTGGGCCCGACAGCGTCATCCCTAGGGGGCTGGGGGGACCGCGTGATGGGAGTCCCGGGGGTGCTCCAGGGCCCGGTCCGTCGCGGGGCCTCTGGGGTGGCCCAGGCAGGTGCCAAATGGAAGGAGACCCCGTTTTCTGTCTTGAAGCCCGCCGTGTCCCGGGGCCGCCTGCCTGCACCGCCTTGTTGCCCCGGGAGGGTGGGGAGGGAGTTCCACCGCCGGGGCTGGGGGGCAAGTTGGACGATGGCCTGGCCGGGAGGGGGTCCGGGCGGCTCAGGCCGGGCGGCTGGGCCCGGGGAGGCCGGCTCCTCCACCCTGGGCGGTGGCTCAGAGGCCGGAGAAGGGAGGAGAGGCCCGGGTGCCGGGGACACTGGCTCCAGGCCCAGGGGCCTCGTGGGGAACTCCTCAGGTCCCGCTGGAAAGAGGCCGACGGGGTCAGCGTCTCCAGCAGGCTGTGTGTCCCCCGCTGGGGGCCCCGGGGGTCCTCACGGCTCCCGCGTGACCCCCCCCCCGGCCTGACCCTGTGCTCAGCCCCCCACACTGCCGCCCGGGCCCTGCAGTGGGTACCCGCCCGCCCAGCCCTGGCCTGGGGTCCCCGAGGCTGGAGCAGAAGAGGAGAGCCCCAGAGATGAGGACGGGGGCCCCGGGGGCTCTGTCCCCTGTGGGCGGCCCCAGCAGGCCGAGTCGGGAGGGGCCGGGGCCCTGAGCCCACCTGGCGGGGGCAGGTCGCACCGCATCCTGCGGAGCTGGGTCATGGAGGCCCGAAGGTGTCTCAGCACGGCCTCGTCCTCCAGGGCCCAGGGCTGGGCCAGAGAGTCCTGGAGGAACTCCCGGAGCCCTTCCAGGGGCAGCTTCAGGAGGCGCTCTGGGCGGTGGGCGAGAGTCAGACCCAGAGGGCCCCGCCCTGGGGCCCCCGGGGCCCCCAGGCCAGCGGCTGGGGTCCCGCTGTGCCCAGGAGCGCCGCGGGCAGTGCGCTGGCCGCGGTGGCCCCTGCCCGCTGCTCCACTCGGGGAGCCCCGCTGCACCCGCCTGCCCCGCCATCCCCCCGCCCCAGGTCTGGGTGCTGCTCAGAGCCCAGGGTCACCGCCCCTGCCCCCCGCCCCCGGCACACCTGGGCTCCCGGGGGCTCACTTACTCCTGTGCACCTTGAGGATGGTATAGGCCATGGCCGTGAGCACCCTCTCCCCATCCAACACGTAGGCATCCCACAGCTTCAGGGTGAGCGAGAAGGGGGTCTAGGGGGACGGCGGGGTGGGAGGAGCGGCCTGAGCAGGGCCCCTGGGGGGCTCGGCTGGGGCTAGGCTAGGCCTGCCATCTGGCCCCCGGCTGCCTGCGACGAGGCCCCGCAGCGCCCCCCCCCCGCCCCCCGCCCCCCGCCCCCCCGCCCCCCGCCTCCCCGTGCGTGCCCTCCTCCCAGGGAGATCAGGGACTCCCGGCCGCTCCGGGTTCCGACCCCGGCCAGCACCTCCCGCACCCCTGGGGGCACAGACTCTGCCCGCACTTGACGACAGACACCACGCCTCGAGAGGACCCCAGGCTGGCCGCCCGATGGGCCGAGGGCCCGTCCACACCCCGGGCTGACCCGGCCTCCCCCGGGGGAGCTGAGGCAGAGACGGGCCGCCCCCCGGGACCTCGTCCAGGGACCCTCTGGGCTTCTCCAGGACGGGCTGGGCTGCGAGCCTCAGCCTCAGCCTCAGGACCCCGGGGTCGGGCCTGGCTCGTCTGGAGGGTGGGGCTGAGCTGGGCCCTCCCTGGGGGCAGGGGGCAGGTCCGGGAGCGGGGGTCCCGGGGGGGGGGGCCTCACCTGGCCGAGGAAGCACTGGAGAAACCATTTGGGGCTGTAGATGCCGGTGGACATCTGCTCCTCGTCCTGGCGGGAGGGCAGGGGGTGCTCAGGCCCCACGCCGCGGCCCCTGGAGCCGGGTGGACGCGCTCCCCGCGGCCCAGCCCAGCCCCGAGGGCGCCCCCGGGCCCCAGGGGGAGGAACGTGACCCCAACTCTGGGCAGCTCGGAGGGAGGGCCATGCCCCCCACCCCCTGCCCCGGGCTCCGGGGACGGAGCCTCAGGAGCTCCCACTCGCCCCCACTCGCCATGTGCTTCCTCAGGTCCGGGAGAGCTCTTTGGAGGACCCGCTCGTGATGTCTCTGGAACCTGAGGAGCTTCGGGAAGCCCGGGACGAAGAAGCCTGAGAAGGCCCCAGGCCCCCACGGTCAGGGCCTCCTCCTGCACCAGGCAGGGTGGGGGGTGTCGGGGCAGGGGCCTCCCCGCCACGCCCTGACCCCCGTGTGCCCACCGCCCTCGGAGCCCGGGCTGGATCCGCTCTTCCCAGAGGGCAGGGCCTGCCTCCCAGGCCGGGGGCGCGGGGCCCGGGGACCCTCGTCCTCACAGAGACCCCGCGGGGCGTGGGCTGGGGGCTGAGGACCGGGCCCGGCTGACCCAGCACCCTCTCTCCTGCGGGGGCCGCCGCGGGGACAGGCGGGTCCCCAGCCCCGAGGGGCAGCGGGTGCAGGCCAAGGGGAGGGTGATGGGCGTGCACGGCCCTCTGCTGTGGGGCTTGGGAGTGAGGCTGGGGGCCCCCGGGAGGGGGAGACGCTGCCCCCTGGGCCCCGTGTGGCCGTGGGCTGGCAGGGGGGCCTGGGGGACAAGCCGGCAGCCCGGCGGGAGGCTGGGGGAGCAACGGGAGTGCGTGCCTGGCCTGCAGACGGTGGGGCGGGTGGCCGTGGCTCCGGGACCCCGAGGCCACCGGGGAGGCGGGGCCCTTGCCCGTGGGGGGGCGAGCTGGGGGGTCCCCGCCTGCCCCCCGGTGCAGCAGCCTGCAGGGAGGCCCTCCTGAGCTCCCCGGCGGGCCCCTACCGTGCATGGAGTGCCGGTCGCCCACCATCAGCTGGGCCAGCGCCCAGAAGGCGTCCTCCTCGGGCAGGAACATGAGGAGGACGGCCGCGATCTCGCTCATGCCCTGGCAGTAGCCCACCTCCTGCAAGAGCCAGAGCCCCACGGAGGGCGTGCGCCCCGAGGCCCCCTCTGAGCCCTCCCCGCGGGCGTCAGGCTCCCCCGGCTCCCTCCCAGCCCGGGCTCCCGGAGGGGGCTCCCAGAGGGCGGGGGAGCAGGTGAGGGCCACCCGGACCAGCTGGGGCGCGAGCACCCCGGGCCCCGCTACCGAGCCCTGCGGCCGCCGTGCCAGGACCCCCGTCCTCAGGCCAGCAGGAGGGGCCTCCGTGAGCTTTGCCAGGCTGTAGGGGACCCGCCAGGTCTGGAGACCCCCCAGAGGGCAGGTCGGCGGGGGGGTGGGGGGGCCTGACTGTGGCCCCTGGCAGGTCCCACGAGGGGAGCTGGGCCAGGACACCCCGCGGGGCCGGGGAGCGTGTGAGCTGGGGTCCTCGGGGACCCTTCTGGAATGCGCCGTGGAAGGGGGCGGCCTCCTGGGCGCCTCGGCCTCGTTCCCTTCGGGGGAGTGGGAGCCTTCCCCGCCCGGGCTCTCGTCGGTAGTGCCGTCTGTCAGGGTCCAGACCCGAGCTCTAGGACGGCCGCGGTGCACGCGGGGGCCCCGGGCAGCCCCGGCCCTCGGGCACGCAGGCCCTGCCTCCCCTGGGAGGTCTGCACCCCGCCCCCTGCCCGTCCCGGAGGAGAGAGACCCTCCCCGGCATCTCGGGGGCCGTGGAGCCGGGGCCATAACTGTGAGTCCCGCTGGTCACCACCACTCAGGACAAGGCCGCCCGCGGGGCAGGAGGCGGGGGCAGGGACACTCACCGTGTCGTACAGCGAGTAGGCTGCCAGTACGCAGAACAGGGCTCGCTGCCTAGGAGGGGGGACAGCGGGGGGCTCTGCTCAGTCAGCCCCCGCCCAGCGAGGCCGCCGAGGTGCCGACACCGGCCCCGCAGGCCCCGCGGCCCGCAGGGCCCCTCCGCGGGGGCCGATCTCCGGGGTCAGGTCTGCGCACGGGGACAGGCGGCGACCTCACACGTGCAGCGTGCCGGGGGTTCAGTGCACCCTGGGGTGTCCGACGCCTCCGAGCGGCTCCCGCCGTGGGGTGTGCAGCTCCGGGCTCCCCCAGCGCCGCCAGCGCCCCGGGCCTCCAGCCCTGGAGCGGCCCCCCCCCCCGCCCCGCACGCCCCCATGGGAGCCAGCGCTCCCCCTGCCCCGGTCCCCGCAGCCCCTGACGCCTCTCCTCCGCTGCCCTGGCCTGGCCCGGCCCCGTGTCCCGGGAACACCACCAGCCCCACGTGACCCCTGCCCCGAGCCCACGCAGCCGGGGCATCCGTGGCCCTGAGCGCACCCCCAGGTCTTCCCAGGTGTCCCTGGGCTGGACTCTGTGGGGGGCACCCCGGGCCCGCCCATCCCAGAGCATCTCGGGGCTCCAGGTCTGAGCCGCCGTGAGGAGAGCAGGGAACGTCGTGCAGGTGTGACCCCGATACAGGCTGCGAACCCCTGGGGTCACTATCTGAGCACGGGGGGGTACGGGGTGCGGCCCCCTCAGCGCTGCCAGGAGCCGCCCGATGCCCCCCGCACGGCGGCCTGAGTCTGCACCCCGGCTCCGCGGCCCCCGGGCCCGGGCTGCTGGAGGCCGGCTCCCCCCGGGCCGGGGGTCACAGGTCAGCCTGACCCGGCCGCGCTCTGAGGGCCGCGGGGGCCCCGGGGGGCAGCAGGTTCCCTGCAGGGAGGAGCACCGAGTTCTCGTGGGGAGACGGTCCGAGCGGCCCGCCCGGGAAGCCCAGCCACCCATGCCTGGCGTCTCCCCAGCCCCGCCCCTGGCGCCCCTGCAGGTCACCCCAGGGGTCCCGGGCTCCCACACACCCCGCCCGCTGCACACACAGGTAGCTGCACCCTATGCTCCACCCACCTGCAAGCCCCTGTCGGGGGGCTCCCTGCCTTCCCCACCTCCCCGCGGCCCCTGGGGACTCTGCGGGACACCCGGGCTTCTGACGGGAGCAGGCCGTCCAGAGAACCCCAAGGTGGCCGGGGAGGCTGAGCATGTCCCACAGGGGGCAGCTGCACCGCGTCCTCGTGGGGGTGGGGTGGGGTGGGGGTGGGGGCGGGACCGATAGTGTAGGGGTGGGGGTCTGGGGTTGTGGGGGATGGCGTGGGGGGTGATGCAGGGGGATGGCGTGGGGGCGGTGGGTGAGGGGATGGGGTGGGGGGCTGCGGACACAGGGCACCCCCTTCTCTAAGGTGCACACGGAGACGTCTACAGATAAAGGCGACCCCAGTCTGGGGTTTGCTGTGACCCCTGCCCCTGCCCCTGGGGCCCCGTGTGCTCCGCGCAGGGCCTGCCTGGACCGGGGCGGCGTCTGGGGCGGGGGGGGGGGGGGGGGGGGGGGGCGGCGTCATGCCGTGTGTGCTCACCAAGTGCAAATTGTCTAAAACAAAATGCCCAGAATTCAGAAGTACATAAAGCACCGGAGGGTGGGTGTCACCCTGACCTGTCCGACCCTCGTCGGGTCCACGTGTCCCGGTCCAGCCGCGGCCATGCACCCTGGCCCCAGGTCCCCTTCGTGCCCCCCACGCCCCCACCCCGGCCCCCTGCTCTTCACGGGGCCGCCCCTCACCCCCTTGGGGTTCAGCTCAGACGGTGACCCCTGGAGGCCCCGTCCTGCGGCCTCCCCATCCCCGAGACCCTGGGGTTGGGGGCACGGGGGTCATCCCCAGCACCCTACCACGTGGCAGGGTGTTGTTTGCTGCCGTCGCTCCCCCCGGCCTCGGAGACCCCGTGTCCCCAGCACAGAAGCCCCCGGGCC